>NC_136261.1:181390852-181848921 GCF_964187855.1 Myxine glutinosa
CCCCTACACCCATTCCCATCCCGTGTACCTCCTCAGACCGCAATTTTTTCCAATGCCTGAACAAACATTGGTACATCACGGATGAGGACGGTTGTGGTGAAGTTTCATAGAAATTGTGTGTGTAGGTTCTGAGATAAAAGCAAATACCTATTTTGGGGGGAAGCCCTGCCCATAGACAATGTAGACCCCGATTTTTTAAATGCCAGGAACAAACTTTGGTACAACATGGGTGATTAAAGTTGTGGTCAAGTTTCATTAGAATTGCATGTGTAGTTTCTGAGAAGAAAGCAAATACCTATTTTGGGGGGTCAAACCTTGACCCACTTTGACCCCCGGTAAACCCCCTCAGACTTCAATTTTCTTAATGCCGTGAACAACTTTCGGTACATCACGGGTGATGAAGGTTGTGGTCAAGTTTCATCGAAATAGTGTGTGTAGTTTCAGAAGAAATAGCAAATTCCTATTTTGGGGGGTCAACCCTTGACCCACTTTGACCCCCGGAAAACCCCCTTCGACCCCAATTTTTTTAATGCCGTGAACAAACTTTAGTCACAACACAACATATATAATTTGTGCTAAATTTGGTCACAATCCCATCAGCGGTTTCGGAGAAGAAGTTTCAAGTGTTTACGGACGGATGGACGGACAGACAGACAGACAGACAGACAGACAGACAGACAGACAGACTGACAGACTGACTGACTGACGACGCGCCATCACATAAGCTCCCCTGAACTTCGTTCCAGGTGAGCTAAAAATGGATGTACAACATTAACAGAATCAAAACACCTTCACAATTAAAGCTGCCTTCTTGATGACATAAAAATTAAAAACAATAAAGAGAATAAACAGAGGGCTCCTCCTGCCAGCCAAACCCTATCAGATGGTATGTGAATGTGTTATTTATCTACAACATATTACAACTTTCATGTATGATTATATGGGCCATTCTGGATGTTTATCAAAAATGAAGAGAGGGCAATGTACTCATATGCTCTTCTTTGTTCATAAGCAAATTGTAAAAAGGTTCATACAAACATGGACATAAATATTTCAGTTATGAACATAATTTTTTTTGTAAAAATGAGTTAGCAACTCTTTTATACAGTATATTAAAAACAATGAAACCGCATGTGTATTATGTCTTTGGAAGTCTCATATTCACAATTTGAAATTATCTGAGCTATATAACCACCGTGTATTATATTTGCACCTTAGCAGTAGGCAAGTTTTTGCTTCATGTACGTGCGCCGGGTTATTTTTTTTTTCAGGAGCGATTAATACAGGGATCTGGCCAATACACTGTCCAAATAAAAAGACAAGTAATCCTACCCACAATATTAATTTGCAATTGGTCATGGGCTTTGACACCAATACAAATTTTTATTACAGACCTGAGGCATCAAAAAGCTACATAGATCAAACAAACAGTTCAAATGACGCATCTCATCGAGGTTAGAGAATTTAAATTGCATCAGATGTAGCAATAAATGTGAAGTTACTCCCAGCTTCCCGTTTTTATGACAGAAGATGCCATTTGCATTTTTTGCTGTCTCCATCACTATCCCGTTTAGAATCCTGTGTGGGCACGGGCAACTTGCTAGTTTATACAATAAATGAAGGTTTTTGTACGTAACTAGCCTGAGTTTTCAAGGCTGGGTAGTGCGAGTGTATTGTGTAGAGCTCTTCCTGTTGGTAGTGGCTATTATAAGTCATAATGAAATAAAACATATCGATTCTCTGAAAGAAAACCATAGACATTGGAAATTATCATGACCATTTTAGGTGTTTGTTTGTTTTACTTCTATGCACTCCTGTACAACTGAACTCCATGTTTTTTTGGATACTTAGTCGAGGCTCGTATAAGAGCTAACACAGAAAACATATAATAAAGGGAACGGGAGACAAGAGTGGGAGACAACAACAGCCGGGAACAAGTACATCAGGAGATATGTGGAAGAGAGAGGGCTGATGCAAGGTACATAGGATAGATAAACAAGATGGACACCACAGGGGATTTCAGGAAAGAAAACAGGGAATTTGAAGGAGTTTGGGGTGGATTAATGGGGGTATAAAAGATCAAGGTTTTCGATGGGGGAAGATAAGACATGGTGGTAAACAGCTGTTTTAAAGACCTGGAGGTAGGAGTGGGATTGTAGAGAGTGTGGGAGTTTGTGCCAGAAGTGGGAAAAAAGAGGAATGAAAGAGTGAAGGTGAGCAGAGTCTTGATTTTGGCAGTTTCACCAGAAAAGGGTTACCGGTAGACCTTGTACATCGTGAAGGAATATTTGGGAGACAGAGCACAGACAGAACAGGGATGCAAAGCTGGAGTTGAGTCGGTAGAAGATAGAAAGACCGCAAACCCGCCTGTGGTGAGAGAATGAAAGTCCCTCAGAATCAGCTTAATCGTGGGAGATACCAATAATTCGAAAAGCCTTGGTTTCTACAGCATGAAGCCAAGCTAGGTGTGAGCAGGAGCACCAGCCCAGAGAGGAAAGCAGTACTTAATCAAACTATGGATGCAAGCTTTGTAAGTGGTGAGCAGCTCAGTAGTGTCAAGGAAGGACTTCGCACAATGGAGGATGCCCAGTTGGTGACTGGCTTTGGAGGCCAGCTTGGAAATGTGGCTTTCCCAGGAAAGATCATGGCAGATAGTGAGACCCAAAAGCTTGAGTGACAGAACTTCTTCGAGAGGAATGTTGAGAAAGTAGATGGGAGGGTTTTCCAGGTGCTCTTTTTGGAGAGACATAGTGAGAGTGTGAGATCTGTCAGGATTGAAAGACATGTTCCACTTGTTTGACCAGTCTGTGATTTTGTCCAGGTCTGCAGAGAGTGAGGAGGCTGCAGACTGCCGATCTGAGGGATGAGGTATGGAGCGGCAGAGAGTGGAGTCATCAGCAAAGAGATGGAGAGGATTTACCAGAGAGTCAGAGAGATCATTGATGAAGTCCAGAAAAAGCACAAGGCCCAGAACACTGCCTTGGGGAACTCCAGCCTGGATAGGAAGAGGAGATGACAGACTTCAATTCAGGGCCACACGTTGTATACGACAGGAGAGGAAGTCCACGAGCCATGCATGGAGATTTCCATGGATACCATAAGTCATAAGAGGAGAGTTTGGTGAGCAGAGCGGGGTGCCAGACCATATTTCGAAGGCATGAGATATGTCAAGGGAGACAGCTCTGATTTCCTGTTTGGCATTGAATGCCTCTTCCACTGTTGAGACAGCAGAAGCAGTATGTCCAGTAGGGTGGTGCTCAAAATAATTTTTTTTTAAATATTTACTGGGACATGGCTTTATGTTGTTCCTTTTGTTCCAAAATGAAAAGACACCAAATATGAAAGCAATCTGATTTTATTTAGGGGTGCCACATCAGCCTTCAAACTAAAGGTGTCTACAAAACTTTTCTATATATGGATCGAAAGCAAAACCAGAAGTTTGTTTTATGAAAATACACCCTCCACTCACTTTCTTTGTATTCTAGCAAACACAAGTTACAATAGCTGCACAAATAGCACTATATTGCTATGAAAACTCAAATTCAATGATAACAATCCAAATGTTCAGTTCATAAAATGAAGAGACACCATATCACATAATATTAAAAAACCCAAATATAATGAGAAATGTAACTCCTATTTCTGGGCCTGTTTCACCACTGTTGCCTTCTTGGCATCGGGGTACATCTTCCTGTGAGCAGCAACAACTTGGAGCAGAGCTTGCTTTTGCTCTTCATCCTTTGTAAGGAGCTTATTGTAGTCTTGTATCAATGCGACACCCCTTTCTGCCCTGTCGTTCACCACAACTAAGCCACTGGCGGCTTTCTTTGCTTCCTGAAAGCTGGTTTCTTGCTCCCATGAACCAGGATCCTTATCCATCCAATCAGTTGGGGTCCCTAGGATGCTGAAGAAATGCTTGGTGTGTTTTGTTATGAGGCCAGCGATTGACAGGGCGGTTCCTCGTTTGATAGCTGGTCTCTTTGGAGAGGGGTTTTCACCGTCATTTTTCAATGCTTCAATCATATTGATCTTGCTTTCTTTGTCAATTCTGGTGTCAAAGAATGCAAATGCCACTAGTACTGGGCTCATGTACCACGTGTGGCGGCCAAGTGCCTTCAAGGCTGCCTGAGCCATCTTCTGATTGATTTGTTCAAACTTTTCCAACTTCTTGAAGAGGTTAATGTCATTCAGGGGAGCCTCAATAGCTTGTGGAGCCCGAAACCAAGCCTGTACATACACAAGGCAGACAAAAATGTTGAAGGCTCAGAGTTCTCTCGCCTCTCGAAGTGTCAAGTGGAACTCTGACCGAAACATGAACACCTGCAGTGAATATAGTGCTTTTGCCATCCATCTGGCTCTGTGCATTGCTCCTGGAGCCATGATCCGGATTCCACGAGGTGGGATTCCTCCCATGTAGATGACAGTCAGTTCTAGGAGTTCACGATAATCATCTCGTGGCTGCTGATCTTTCAAACACACAAGAACGTTTTTGCTTCCAACACAGTGTCTACAGATCCCATTGAAGCCTTCCTCTCTGAGAATTGATCGTGAAGAAACTTCCTGTCCTCGGGGTTGGTGATTATGGCCTCCGAATCTGCATGCCTAAGATCAAACGTCTTCTCCAAGGAGGCCTTGAAGGATGCTTCCTTTTTCTCTTGGATCGCACCACCCCGCTTTGCACCTTTTTGGAGGCTCCTCCATTCTTCATATAGCCTCTCCAAACGATGGATGCAGTGCTGCTTCGTCGTTGTAGGTAGGTGAGCTTTTTCCCAGAACTTCACAACCTCTTCAATGGTGAGGGTTGCACTCTCCCGGGCAGTGCGATTCTCCTTCTTCAGGTGATGGAAAAACAGGACAAGAGATTGATGCACAGTCGGGAGCTTGGCACCTTTGATGGCATCTCCAGAAGTGGACTCAATGAGATACACATTATCCTGAGCCCGAGTTTTCAATGAAACACTGGTACTAGCACATGCCATATCTGAAAAATAAGCAAGAATGTGGGTAAAATCCTGTTAATTCTTACTCCACAGGGTCACTCTCTACAAAAGAGCCACAGTCAATAAGTTAGGCCGACATATTACACACTAAAAAAGCGTACCCCTGACCCCGGGATCCTGTACAAAACATGCATGAAAATTGCCCAGATAGTGATCATAGGAAGTCTCAAAACTGTATGTATAATATATTGTATATATATATAATGTATAATGTGTATTTATGTATATTTATTATTTAATGTATATTTACTATATATTTATTTTTAATATTATATTTAATGTATATATATAATAATGTATTGATTTTGTGTATATACAGCCCAAAAAATGGGAATTCCTATTTTTGCATGGGGGAAAATTCATCACGGATGTGGCACCCCTAAATATTATTGGATTCCATTCACATTTGGTGTGGTTTCCTTTGACACCAAAAGGAACAAAAATAGACCATGTCCTGGAGAAAATCTGCATTTTGCTTTTTTGAAGCCCACCCTAATTGTCCAGAGTAGAGTGACCTGGTCTGAATCCAAATTGATGATCCGAGATCAAACTATTGGAGAAGAGGAAGGATTTAATATCAGAAGCGATGATGAATTCCATGACATCGCTGATGAATGGGAGCAGGCTGATTGGTCTGTCGTTCAAAGGATCTGTTTTTGCACCTTTTTGTGTAAAGCGGTAATGTTGGCTGATTTCCAAGAAGATGACAGATGACCTTCAGCAAAGGAGAGGGTGAAGAGAACAGAGAGAGGATGTGATGGAGCAGTAGAGCAGAGAAGTTTTTTAGAACCCATAGGCTCATGCTGTCTGGTCCAGTTGCAGAATCAGAGTTGAGGTTTGACAGAAACTTCTCCACCTCGTCAGGAGAGAAAGACACAGACTCTAGGAGCAGCTGCGTACGATTGGGTGAGGTGGGTACAGAGAGAGATGGGTTCGGGACACAATATCTTGAGGCCAACACTGAGTTGAGGCATTCAGCTTTTTCACGGGCAGTGTCAGCTGTGTAGCCATTTGAGGTAAGGGAGGGGATGGAGGGGGAACAAACGCCAGAAACAGATTTGACCAGATGACACCAGGATTTAGAGGAGGGAGACAGGTTTGAGAGTTCAGTCTTGAGATTAGAGAGATATTGTTTCCTGGCTCTCCTGAGGATAGACACACTTGCTCTGAGCTTTGTGGAAGGAACTGAGATTACCTTCAGTTGGATTTGCCTGAAGGCTTCAGCGTACCATGGGCGGGAGAAAGGGTATGACAACTGAAGACAAGATGGAATAAATCTGTGCATGAGAGAGAGCAATTTTCTTTGGAAGAATTCCCAAGATGAGTTGATATCAGAGACAGTCGAGATGAGAGACCAGTTGAGATGTTTGATGGCTGCTTGAAGTCTCTGCAGCACTTCACAAATCTAGGCTTTATGGGAGAATGGCCAGACGGAAGCCACTCCTGAGAAAAAGGCACATGACAGCAAGCCTGGAGTTTGCAAAAAGGCAGGCGAAAGACTCAGAGCATGCGGCAAAATATTGTGTGGTCTGATAAGACGGAAATTTAACTATTTTGACTGAATGCAAAGTGCTATGTCTGGCAGAAACCGAGTGAAGCTCACCACCCATCTAACACTATCCCTACCATGAAGCGTGGTGGTGGCAGCATCATGCTATGGGATGCTTTTCAGTAGCAGGACTGGGAGCCCCGAGGATAGAGAGAACAATGAATGGAGCCAAATACAAGCAAATCCTTGAGGAAAACCTGCTTCCGAGTGCAAAAGACCTTAGATTGTCGTGATGATTTACATTCCAACAGGACAATGACCCCCAAGCATACAGCTAAAGCAACACTGGAATGGCTTTAGAACAAGAATGTGAAAATCCTCGAGAGGCCCATCCAAAGCCCAGACTTGAATCCCATTGAGAATCTGTGGAAAGACTTGAAGATTGCCTTTCACCGACACTCCCCATCCAACTTGACAGAGCTTGAGCAAATCTGCAAGGAAGAATGGGAGAAACTCCCCAAATCCAGATGTACAAAGCTGATAATGAAATCCAAGAAGACTGGAAGCTATAATCGTTGCCAAAGTCGCTTCTACGAAGTATTGACTCAGGTAGTTGAATGCTTATGTAAATTAGATATTTCTGTCTGTCATTTTTAATTATTTGTAAAAATTTCTAAAACAAAAAATTCCACTTTGGCATTATGGGGTACTATGTGTAGATCAGTGACAAAAAAAGTCTCAATTGAATCTATTTTTAATTCAGGTTGTAACAACAAAATGTGAAAAAGTCAAGGGGTGTGAATACTTTCTGAATTCTAAAAAAAAAAAAAACCGCCTTTAGAGGCCATTTTTCCCCGCAAGCGGGGGTTGGCCTTTTTCGGCCAACCGTGGTTGTTGTTGTTTTTTGATCCCCTTTTTGAAGCAATGTTTTACGGCCGGATGCCCTTCCTGCCGCCAGCCCTTTTTGTCGCCTTTTTACGACAAACAGGGAATTACCAGTGAACTGGTACTCTACCTATAGCCTTTCTGAATAAATAAATAAATTAAAAAACCACCTTTAGAGGCCATTTTTCCCCGCAAAGCGGGGGTTGGCCTTTTCGGGGACCGTGGTTGTTGTTGTTTTTTGGTCCCCTTTTTGAAGCAATGTTTTACGGCCGGATGCCCTTCCTGACGCCAACCCTTTTTGCCACCTTTAACGACAAACAGGGAATTACCAGTGAACTGGTACTCAATTTTACCAGTTTCTGAATGCACTGTATATATATAACGCGCGCACACACACATGCATGCACACAAGCAATTGCAAAACCCCTTCTCCAGCTGCCAGGGAGTTTGGGCTAAAAATAACAAAAGGACATAAATGGTATTTTAACCTTGGATCACCGAAACATGAATATGTCATCAGGTGAAAAGGAAAACAAGCCAATATTAGCTCGTCTTGGAAATAAAAGTAATTTTCTGTGTGTCTGTGTGTGTGTCCGTCCGTCCATCTGTCTGTGAGTGAAACCAAACACGCCCAAACGACTGAGTTGGCTCAGTCTCCACCTGGTGAGGGTTACCGGTTACCGGTTACAGACCTTGTAAACTGGCAGTGTGGCCCACAGAACCTTTGCTACCAAACTTGACAAACACAACAAATTGGAACTCATTTTTGTACATCGACTCTTTACAGTAGTGGCCAAAAATAATGGACCCTTGCACCTTTTTTCAAATAACTCACAATTTTCTCAAAAAAGAAGTTGAAATTGACAAAAGTATTTTGTCTCCACAATTCTTTATTTCACTGTTAATATTACAGAACCTTTGTTTATGATTCAGAACTTAATATATCCTTTTAAATCAGAATTGAAAAGAAATGGCATTGACAAAATTATTGATACCCTAGACTTAATATTTGGTATCACAGCCTTTGGACAAAATAACTGCAGTCAAACGCTACCTATAGCCATGAATGAGCTTCCTACACCTCTCTACCGGCAGTTTAACCCACTCTTCTTATGCAAACAGCCCCAGTTCTCCCAGATTTGAAGGGAGCCTTCTCCCAACTGCTGTTTTCAGATCTCCCCACAGGTGTTCAATGGGATTTAGATCTGGACTCATTGCTGGCCACTTCAGAACAGGCCAGCATTTTGTCTTGAACCATTCCTGGGTGCTTTTTGAAGTGTGTTTGGGGTCATTGTCCTACTGCATGAGCCATGACCCTCGACGAAGACCAAGCTTTCTGACACTGGGTTGAACATTGCGCTCCAAAATACCTTGGTAATCTCCTGATTTCATGATGCCATGCACACATTCCAGGCACCCAGTGCCAGAGGCAGCGCAGCAACCCCAAAACATCACTGAACCTCCTCCATGTTTGACTTGTAGGGAAGGTTTTCTTTTCTTTGAGGATTCATTTTGTTTTCTGTAAACATAGAGCTTATGTGCTTCAACAAAATGCTCTAATTTGGTCTCATCTGTCCACAGGACATTCTCTCAGAAGGATTTTGGTGTGTTCAGGTGCGTTTTGGCAAACTCCAGTCAGGCTTTCTTATGTCTCTCTCAGCAGTGGGGTCATCCGGAGTCTCCTACCATAGAACCCCCTTTCATGGAGTTGGCGACTGATGGTGCGAGTTGAAACTGTCGTACCTTGTGTCTGAAAGTCAGCTTGAATCTGTTTGGCAGTTGATTGAGGTGCTTTCTCCACCATTCGAACAATCCTTTGCTGCAATCTTCGATCAAGTTTTCTCTTGCGGCCCACGTCCAGGTAGATTGGCTACAGTGCCATGGACCTTAAACTTCCTGGTAACATTCCGTGCGATGGACACAGGAACATCAAGGTATCTGGAGATGGACTTGTAGCCTTGAGATTGTCCATGCTTGGCTACAATCTTGTGTCTGACCTCCTCAGACAATTCTCTGGTTTTCTTTCTTTTCTCCATGCTCATTGCGGTACACACAGTGACACAAAACAGCAGAATGACTCCTTTTCTCCATTCAAACTGGTTGAATAAGTGATTTTTATATTGCAGGCACCTGAAACTCTTCACAGGTGAGTTCAATTCCACACTCACTCAATTATTTCTAACTTCGAAAAGGTGCCAATAATATTGTCCAGGCCATTTTAGGATTCCTGTGTGGAATAAGGAAAGATTCAGTAATTTATTCAGCTTTTTTTGTTTTGTTGTGTTTTGTTTGTTCCACTGCAAACCAAAGAAATACATGTAGATACCAAAATATATTTTTTATTCCAACAATTTTCTGGAATAAATGGTGCATTATTTGAAAAAAGTGCAAGGGTGCCAATATTTTTGGCCACGACTGTAGTTTGTTTATTTATGACCATGGCTATTGATGACATTGCTAAATTAAATTTTTAATTATATTGTGCTTGTTTGTGGCTGTGGCTATAGTGGGGTGGCTTAGCCCAAATATTCAAAAGAATTGTGCATTTTGTGATACAAGCACCAAATTTGGCACAAATGTACATTAATATGTTGCGAACATTTTCAGATATTGGGCCACTTGAAATTCTCTCTTTATGTCCGCCATATTGGATTTCAAAATGGCCGCCACTTGAAATCTACATTTGCTATTATCTCTGGACGTAATGCAGCTATTGACTTGATTCTGGTATCTAAATGTATGTTTTTGGGGGCAAGGAATCCAATGGTACCAATTTCAACTTAATATTATCTATCACAGTCTGTTATATAATTTTATTTGGAAATTATCTAGGCAAATATTGGATTCAACACAATACTTTGAAAAGAATGTCTTAGTTCTGTAAATATAAATAAATAAATAAACTATACTAAATCACTAGTAACAACTCAGACAAGCTCATATATACTGGCAGTCTAAAATATAAATTCATATCCCATTAGGAAACAAAGTGACCCATTCATTTGTGTTTTTCATATGCATATTTTATGTAACATTACATTCATATTGTCAATAAATACCAAACATGCATAATCCCCTTTTCCTAGACCCTTTAAGCCATCTTTTGTGTTTCTAGAGTACAGAAATTTCTTGTATAGGCTTCCATCTGTCTTGTTTCCTTAACAATGCACTGTAGCATGTCTTTAACAATGTTTACAAACATGACTCCACTACATGTCTTTAATCACAGCCCTGACCCAAATAAAAGAGTAGAGAGGCTGCATGTGTGTTGACCCACATCAACTGTGTTCTTTGTGTGTGGCTGTGTTTAAATCACCTTGTGACTCCACATAAATGAGTTAATTACATACAATCTGGGCTCAGCTAGACAACATTGTGTGGTCAGCAATGAAGACGAGAGTCTGAATTACATGTATGCAAAAGACCTTGTGAACCAGTGAAGCAAATACACGGGTAAGCATGAATTAAATCTAGGGCATGATATAATTTCCATGATGTTTACCTCTACACTCAATGGTGGAAGGAGGTAATGTTTTGATCCCAGCTTGTCTGTATGTCTGTTTGTCTGTTAGTCCACAAAATTCCAGACAAAGCTTGTAGTAGTGGTAGTTGTAGTGGTAGTGGTGATAACAGAAATTGTTATATAGAACTGAACTTATATTATTATTATATGCAGAAAATAACTTCATTTCTATATGCCCTGCAGTGGACAGGTTAATTGGTTTATGCACTGAAGGGGTCACCCTGGTGTGCACTGCTGTGTTCTGCCTCACTGAGTTGTTCAGGTATGATGTACTCAGCACAAGCTTACCTGATACACATGTGTGCTGGCTAAAACCACTTGTCTGGTGGGCACGACAGAGGCAGGTTGTCTAATAGCCAACCTGGTCTTACTTTTTTGGGGTTTATCTGAAATTCTTACTATAAGGCTTTAAATTAGAAATGTTTTATATAAAGTAGTATTTTGAGTGAAGTGTGTATTCCACACTGACAGTTTTGACATGTTCTGAATTTAACACGAAGGCTGTAATTAACAGAACGGGGTATGTCTGGAAAATGTACTGTCCAACCTAATAAGAGTTTAGACTGATTTATATTTAAATCTTGGCTGTGTAAATATTGTAAGAATTTATGAATTCAAATGTTTTGTAAATATTCAATACATTTGGGAATATTTTTTAACTAAAGAATCTCATGTGATTTTATTTCTCTTCTTGCCTCCGGTATGGGTGAAAATTTAATTCCGGCATAATCTCACAAAACTAATTCCCTAAGTCTGCCAAGCTAAATGCTCTACGATATAGAGGAATTATCCTCCTCTCCATTAGTATGGCGGAGGAAACCCCTCTATTATATATATAACAAAATGTTAACATTATATCATTGTATCGTTGCAGATTCAGAAGACAGTTCCACCATGTCCAAGAGCTTCAGACTAGCTGATGTTGAGCGAACTTCACCATCAACATCACAGCACCTCACCACAACTGACTGGAAGTTATGCCTTATATGTCAAGAGGACAAGACGGAGACACTGACCAAACCTGACCAATCAAAGAGAAAAGACATTGGGAGTGGGTACAGTTCACTCGCAGAGAACTTGGTCAAATTCAGTGAACTTGGAGAGCTTCCAGGATCATTTCACCTGGAAAGACTCGATGATGGTCATGGCATTGAAGCTGCGATGGTTGCACACGGTGCAAAATATCATCAGACATGCAGGCTCCAGTACAACAACACCAAACTGCAGAGAGCACAAAAGAGAGCACTCAAGAAAGAATGTGAGAGCGATGAGGAACAAGCTGCATGCAAACGCACCAGGTTACATTCACGCTCATCGAGTACAGAGAAGAAGGTCCCAGAAAATTGTTTCTTCTGTGAACAACCTGCTGGGGCTGACAGTCTTTGGAAAGCTGCAACATTCCAAATGGACAAACGGGTGCGTGCCTGTGCAACCCTTCTTGGTGATACAGAACTGCTGGGCCGTCTCAGTGGTGGGGACATGATAGCGTTGGACGCCCAGTATCACCCACGGTGCTTGATAGGACTTTACAATCGCACAAGAAAGGCCCAGTCAACAGGATCACAGGACACAAAACAAGAGCGAGCAATGTCGGCAGTTGTCTTCGCTGAACTCGTCCTCTACATTGAAGAAACCAGACAAGATGAGGAGACGGCACCAGTATTCAGATTGGCTGACCTTGTCCAGCTCTATCAGTCCAGAATGGAACAGCTAGGAGTCCAGCTCGACACGAGAGTCCACTCCACACGACTGAAACAGAGACTGTTGGCTCAGTTTCCTGACATGCGGGCACACACCAAGGGGAGAGACATCCTGATGGCATTTGAAGAAGATGTCGGTGCTGCTCTTGCCAAAGCCTGCGAGCTGGACAGTGATAGTGATGCAGTCCATCTTGCCCATGCTGCACAGATTGTTCGCCGTCACATGTTTGGAGAAGCCAAGCCCTTCACAGGATTCCCTGAAGTATGTCAAGAAGAATCTGTGCCACCGTTGCTGCTTGCCCTAGTCAGTATGATCCTAGAGGGACCCAGCATCAAGGAACAGATGGCAGACACTAACCCTGCAGCAATTGCCACAGCTCAGATACTGAAGTTCAACAGCATCAAACACAAGCGAACACGTGGCACCAGGGGGAGGTAGGAGGACACCATGCAATACTCATCCGGACTGTAGACACCGATGTTGTGGTGCTGGCAGTGTCCCTGGCACAGGAGTTGCAACCAGAAGACAAACTGTGGCTGGCATTCGGAACAGGCCAGAGTTTCCGATACCTAGCAGCACACGAAATAGCAGCTGGATTGGGACGAGAGAAGGCTCGTGCACTGCCAATGTTCCACGCTCTAACTGGATGCGACACTGTGTATAGTTTTCATAGACATGGCAAGAACACTGCGTGGGCAGTCTGGACGGTACTGCCAGAACTCACTGAGGCGCTGCTGCTGCTGTCCTCTGCACCTCGTGACATACCAGACGATGCAATGCGCATCATCGAGAGGTTCGTGATCCTGTTGTATGATCGAACCAGCAAATGCACAGACATTGACAAGGCCAGGAGGAAACTCTTCGCAAGGAAGAACAATGTGCAGCTCATCCCTCCAACGAAGGCAGCTCTGGAGGAACATGTCAAGAGGGCAGTGTATCAAGGTGGACATGTGTGGGGTCAGATACTGCTGCCAGCACCAGAGCTCCCTCCACCAACCAACTGGGGTTGGTCAAGGACTGGAGAAGCACAGTACACACCTTACTGGACCAGGCTAACTGAGGCAGCTCACAGCTGCATTGAGCTGGTTTCTTGCAAGTGCAAGAAAGGGTGTGTGAGGCGCTGCAAGTGCAAAAAGGCTGCCCTTCAGTGCACAGCCCTCTGTGTGTGTGAAGGGGACTGCACATGACGATGAGTCAACAACATACATGTACTTGTGGCAATGCTGAACTTGTTAACATGACACTGTTTATGTACACGTATCTTCAGTACCGGTATATACCTAGCCTCAGATACCAGTACACCTAGCCTCAAATACTAGACCATGTAGCATGTCAGTATTATACCTAAGACATTTACAGAACTAAGACATTCTTTTCAAAGTATTGTGTTGAATCCAATATTTGCCTAGATAATTTCCAAATAAAATTATATAACAGACTGTGATAGATAATATTAAGTTGAAATTGGTACCATTGGATTCCTTGCCCCCAAAAACATACATTTAGATACCAGAATCAAGTCAATAGCTGCATTACGTCCAGAGATAATAGCAAATGTAGATTTCAAGTGGCGGCCATTTTGAAATCCAATATGGCGGACATAAAGAGAGAATTTCAAGTGGCCCAATATCTGAAAATGTTCGCAACATATTAATGTACATTTGTGCCAAATTTGGTGCTTGTATCACAAAATGCACAACAGGTTTGCTATGCTGCTACACTACTACGATGTCACCCGTTTCCACCCCTTCCACCTCAAGTTTCCGTGAGGTGAAGATCCGGATCCAGATACTAGAATTTATGTGATTCTTCACCATTGAGTGATGGGGCCAAAAACGATATATAATGTCAGCATAATTATCTCAAAAAGTTGTGGATGGATTATGACAAAACTAGGTGGATGAGTTGAGTAGGCTACAAGAACAAGCTGATACGATTTTGGTTCAAGTCTGATCCAGATCCAGCCTATCGGTGGGATACAAAACGTAAACTGTTCATCGTGGTGGAGGTATGCACTCTACCGAGGGCCTTTCTTGTTTCTTACGTTTTGCCAGCAGATAGCTAATGCAAAAAGATGCCTCTGTGCTAACCTTGACTTTAGCCACAGGTTTTGAAAAGAGTGACTGTTGAGCTTTCACAATTCCCTTTAATTCCTAAACTTTCTTCGTTCAAATCGCGCTGTTTAAAGAAACGTTTTCTTGAAATTTTGCATTCGTCGTCTTGTGATGTTGCTACAAATTTTCTCTTTTACTCATGACTACACTCTGGTGACAAATGAGACAGATGCTTTCGTCTTTGATATTCACAAAAAGAAATTCCCTTTCCCATTCCTGGTGGAAATTGTCGGTTTTTGCCTCCCTGCACGACCCTGGTTCCTCGCTCGTCATTTTGGCTTTAGGAAATTAATCTTGGAAAGAAGAAAAAATGAAAATGAAATTCACAGTTTATTCCATGCTTCGGCTTTTCGACAACAAGCAATGAGCAACTGACAACTGTATGGTGGCCGAGGAGGTACAGTGACTCAGTCATAGATGGATTATTGGTTCGTTTAAATGCAAAATAATTTCCGATTGGCTTGTGTGCCGATGTTTAGCTTTTTTAACTCTCGAGCAGCTTGCATTTGCGACCCACAGCTGCCACAGTTTTAAAAACAACCACTGTACAAAAGCTCGGCGTTTACCACTCTTCTGTTTTAAAAATAAAATATATATATATTAAAACTTAAATGCATTTTTTATTTTTTTTAAATCGACGTTTCAAGACTGGGATCGATCTGAAGATCAGGATCAACTGGTTGGAGACCACCGGTTTAGAGGATATATAGCATAGATGAATCCCATGGAGGGGAAGGGGTTGGGGGTAGGGAGTGGGTAGCTCCCAAAAAAAGACTTAAGCTTGTATGTTTAACAGACATACAAAAATAGACACCTTTAGTAAAAACTGCAGTAAATCACTTGGCGTACTTACTGCTCTTTGAGGTCAGAAAATTGTTTTTCCAGGTCGGACATCTCACTCAAACACTCAGTTCGACGTCTTTCGTAATCTTCATCATTCATGTCTGAAATAACCATGCATCATAATCAGTTTGGCGAGGTCCGTCATAGGTGTCGCGGGGGGGGGGTGGATGGCGGCATGCATGTCGGGTGGAGGGCGGCACGCGTGTCGGGGGGAGGGCGGCACGCGTGTCGGGGGGAGGGCGGAACGCGTGTCGGGGGGAGGGCGGAACGCGTGTCGGGGGGGAGGGCGGAACGCGTGTCGGGGGGGAGGGCGGAACGCGTGTCGGGGGGGAGGGCGGAACGCGTGTCGGGGGGGAGGGCGGAACGCGTGTCGGGGGGGAGGGCGGAACGCGTGTCGGGGGGGAGGGCGGAACGCGTGTCGGGGGGGAGGGCGGAACGCGTGTCGGGGGGAGGGCGGAACGCGTGTCGGGGGGAGGGCGGAACGCGTGTCGGGGAAAGGGCGGCACGTGTGTCGGGGGGAGGGCAGAACGCGTGTCGGGGGGAGGGCGGAACGCGTGTCGGGGGGAGGGCGGAACGCGTGTCGGGGAAAGGGCGGCACGTGTGTCGGGGGGAGGGCAGAACGCGTGTCGGGGGGAGGGCGGAACGCGTGTCGGGGGAGGGCGGCACGTGTGTCGGGGGGAGGGCGGCACACGTGTCGGGGGGAGGGCGGCACGCGTGTCGGGGGGGGGGGGGCGGAACGCGTGTCGGGGGGGAGGGCGGCACGCGCGTCGGGGGGAGGGCGGCACACGTGTCGGGGGAGGGCGGAACGTGTGTCGGGGGAGGGCGGCGCGCGTGTCGGGGGAAGGGCTGCACGCGTGTCGGGGGGGGCACGCGTGTCGGGGGGCACGCGTGTTGGGGGGGGGCACGCGTGTCGGGGGGGCACGCGTGTCGGGGGCGGCACGCGTGTCGGGGCGGCACGCGTGTCAGGGGGCGGCACGCGTGTCGGGGGGGGCGGCACGCGTGTCGGGGGAGGGCGGCACGCGTGTCGGGGGAGGGCGGCGCGCGTGTCGGGGGAGGGCGGCGCGCGTGTCGGGGGAGGGCGGCGCGCGTGTCGGGGGAGGGCGGCGCGCGTGTCGGGGGAGGGTGGCGCGCGTGTCGGGGGAGGGCGGCACGCGTGTCGGGGGAGGGCGGCACGCATGTCGGGGGAGGGCGGCACGCGTGTCGGGGGAGGGCGGCACGCGTGTCGGGGGAGGGCGGCACGCGTGTCGGGGGAGGACGGCACGCGTGTCGGGGGAGGACGGCACGCGTGTCGGGGGAGGGCGGCACGCGTGTCGGGGGAGGGCGGCACGCGTGTCGGGGGAGGGCGGCACGCGTGTCGGGGGGAGGGCGGCAAGCGTGTCGGGGGAGGGGGGAGGTGGTAAGCATGTTAGGGGCAACAGGGAAGCATGCCAGGTGGGGGCGGGGAAGTGTGGCCACGGGGGGAGTGTGTCCGGGGTGGAGAGGGGGGGGGGTTGAGAGGAAAGCGTGCAGGAGGCCGAGAAGTGTCAGTGAGGGGAGGGGTAGCATGTTTGGGGGGGGGGGTTCTGGGGGAGAGAGCATGTCCGGGGAGGGGCAGCGTGTTTGTGGGGGGCGAGCATGTCTAGTGGGAGGAAAGCATATCAAGGGAGTGGGGAAGCAGTTTAAGGAGGGGGGGGAGGGCGTGTTGCAGGAGCAAGTTGGCGGTTGGGGGGAAGGGGGCAAGGGGAAGCGTCTCGGGTGGAGAAGCGTGTCCGGGGGTGGGCGGGGGAGGGAGTTGGGGGTGGGGTTGTGGGGTTGGGGGCGTGGGGTGGGAGGGGTTGGGGGCGTGGGGTGGGAGGGGTTGGGGGCGTGTTGAGGTTGGGGTGTGGGGGGTTGGGCGGGGGGGGTTGGGGGTGTGGGGTGTTGGAGTGGGAGGGGGGTTGGGGGTTGGAGTGGGAGGGGGGTTGGGGGGAGGAGGTACACACGCAGGTAGCAGAAGCAGAACGCAACAGAAGGAAAATGTTTTTCTGAATCATACATAACAGCAACACAATGCAGGATCAAAGTTAAATAAATACAATATACAGCATTGCAATTCAACATGATATCTCTCATAGCACAACTGGGGAGTAAACAAATCATTGGAACTGCACAAGTATTGACTATTGTAGCTCGGTGGATTGCAGGGATGAGGTGATAACATGTGGGATTACCAGAACTTTCCTCCTCCTCCTCTTCCTCCTCCTCTTCGTCATCTTCCTCTGAAGCAGAGGTGCTTCCCGTCTCTTCGTCCGAACTCTCCTCGTTACCCGGAGACTCCTGATCCATCTCTCCCTCAACGTTGTTTGGCGCGTTGTTGTTGCTGCTTCCGCCGCCTCCTTCTCCTCCGCTGCTGATGTTATTGAGATGATCGTTATTACTGCTGTTGGCGCTCGAAACAACCACTCCACAACTATTGTTGTTGCTGTTACCGCTACTGTTGCTGCTGCTGCTGCTGTTGTTGTTGTTATTGTTGTTGTTGTTTAAGGCGCTTTCTCCATCTGTTTTGTCGAGATGCTGGGGCTGGCCCGGCATGCTGTTATTCACGCTTCCTCTTCTTTTTCTTCGCCACTTTCGTACTTCTTTCTTCTTGATCCACCGTTGTGTTTTTACTTCAATTAACCTATAACAATCTTCAAATTGCATTAATTGAGGATATTAAAAAAAAATTACATGTTGTACAGTAAGTTGCCAAGATAGAGAAGACGACGAGGGAAAACTGTTTCATGTTCATCACCGTGTGAAACATTGTCAGGGAATGCATCGATTCGGGACTCCGTATTGTTGCAGCAACATTGAAAAAAAAAATCTGTTTGTAAGTGACGTGACGTGAATGTAACAGGTTAAGGAAATATATACGATTTTTTCTATCCACGATTACTTCGCCATGGCTGTTTTGCACTGTACAAAAGGCTAGATCCTGTTGGACATCATATTGAATTACATAATAATGATTTCATTATAATGGATCCATTGTATCTCTTTCATAACATGGATAAATAATCTTGAAGTTAAGAATATTTAAGAAATACACTTTTTCATTCGAGTGCAGCACATGGTTGCGGGGTAGCTGTTATGTAATGTTGTTCCTGCTCCATGTCCACGGTACACAGAATTTCATGTCCGCGGTACAACACACAGCAACACAATAAATTTCGTCCTACCCTTCCTCCCTCCCATCCACTCTCTGCCGCTCCATATCTCAACCCTCAGATCGGCAGGCAGCAGACTCTGCACTCTCTGCAGACCTGGACAATATCACAAACTGGTCAAACAAGTGGAACATGTCTTTCAATCCTGACAAATCTCACACTCTCACTTTGTCTCTCCAAAAAAACCATTTGGACAACCCTCCCATCTTCTTTCTCAACAATTCTCCTGAAGAAGTTCTGTCACTCAAGCTTTTGGGCCTCACTATCAGCCATGATCCTTCCTGGGAAAACCACATTTCCAAGCTGGCCTCCAAAGTCAGTCACCGACTGGGCATCCTCCGTCGTGCAGAGTCCTTCCTTGGCACCTCTGAGCTCCTCACCTCACCATATACAAAGCTTTCATCCGCAGCTTGATTGAATACTGCTCTCCCCTCTGGGCTGGTGCTCCTGCCTCACACCTAGCTCGGCTTCACGCTGTGGAAACCAAAGCTTTCAGAATCATTGGAATCTCCCGCAATGAAGCTGATTCTGAGCGCCTTTCACTCGCTCACCGCAGGCAGGTTGGTGGTCTTTCTGTCTTCCACCGACTCCTCTCCGGCCTAGCTCCCCCAGCTCTGTCTGTGCTGTGTCCCCCAAATATTCCTGCAGGACGCACAATAATTGCTTTGGTTTCAACAGCGTGAAGACGAGCTCGGTGTGATGCAGGAGCACCAGCCCAGAGGGGGGAACAGTATTCCATTGAGCTGCGAATGAAAGCCTTGTATGTGGAGAGGAGCTCAGGTGTGCCAAGGAAGGACTTCGCACGACGGAGGATGCCCAGTCGGCGAATGGCTTTGGAGGCCAGCTTGGAAATGTGGTTTTCCCAAGAAAGATCATGGCAGATAGTGAGACCCAAAAGCTTGAGCGACAGAACTTCTTGGAGAGGATTGTTGAGAAAGTAGATGGGAGGGTTTTCCAGTCGGTCCTTTCGGAGAGACATAGTAAGAGTGTGAGATTTGTCAGGATTGAAAGACATGTTCCACTTGTTTGACCAGTCTGTGATTTTGTCCAGGTCTGCAGAGAGTGAGGAGGCTGCAGACTGCCGATCTGAGGGATGAGGAATGGAGTGGCAGAGAGTGGAGTCATCAGCAAAGAGACAGAGAGGATTTTCCAGAGAGTCGGAGAGATCTGTATATATATACTGTATATACATGTATATATATATATATATTGTTGCGGTTTTGAGAACCCACACAGGTAACATTGTTGTGGAAAACCATTCAGGTCCGCACAACTTTAGTCCAACGGTTTGGTTTAATTGCATTTAGATCATCACATCATTCCTGTAAGTAGAAATACACAATAAGCATACGATGCGACATCTCATAAAGCCATTCATATCAGTCAATGCAAGCAAGCTAGTTATTCTATAAAGGCGTACCATAAACGAGGCTACAGATGTAACATGTCACAAGGGAGAAGTCTCGGAGCACTGACACAGCAACGGGTCTTATAGTCACGCCCCTAGCGGTGACAACAATGACAGCGAGCAGCGAGCATCCCCACCCGGGTTCAGTACGGATACGATTTCACTACATTCACCCCCCCCCCCCCCCCCCCGTCAGAATTATACGGCCGCGTGGCTAAAAGCGAGTGAGCGTCAGCATGAATAGGGCGCGGAGTATCAGTCGGCCCAACCGTAGCGGGCCGGGCGGCGAATTTCTCTGCCAGCACGCGTTCGAAACTCCCCGGGTACGGCGTCTCGTAACCCTGTATCCCCGGTGTCAGAGGCGTCAACAGGGTCGGGTGATGAAGGGGGTAACGCCAAGTCGTCGGACCCGGGCAGTCTCGACGGGGGGAGGGTCGGTGGACTGTCGGCGATGGGAGCGTCGGGAGAGGCCATAGTCTCATAGATGGGTTCGACCGGTTCGTCCGATTCCCTACTAAGGTCGTCGACCCCGCAAGGGGCAAGATGACGAACGGAGACAGTAGTCTCACGACCATCAGACGTCATCACACGAGCATGCTCAGGATTAGCCTGGAGAATCTGCACTTTGTCCACAAGGGGGTCGTACTTGCTCGCGCGAACCGCCCGTTTAAGGTAGGCCGGCCCGGGCCCAGCGAGCCAACTGGGCAAAGACCGTATACACCCCGAGCTCCTGGGGTGGTGGAAAAGTCGCTCGTGGGGAGTTTGGTTAGTTGCCGTACTCAGGAGTGCCCGGATTGAGTTCAACGCCGCAGGTAGCGACCAAGCCCATTTATCGAGGCCCCGGCCGTGGGTCCGGAGATGGAGCATGACGGCCCTCCAGATAATCCCGTTGAAGCGTTCGATCTGCCCATTAGCCTGGGGTCTGTACGGCGTGGTGTAACTAGACGCAATGTTGTTTTGGAGCAGATAGCCGCGCACCTCCTGAGACAAGAAGACTGCACCCCGGTCGGTATGGACATAGGCCGGGTAACCGAACATTGAGAACAAGTTCTGTAAGCATCGCATCACCGTGGCAGCAGTCATGTCCGCGCACATATAAGCAAAGGGGAATCGTGAGTACTCATCAACGATAGTGAGCAGCTAGCGAGAGCCGCTCGACACCGGCAAAGGGCCCTTGAAATCCATCGCCAAGCGTTCCCACGGGCGTGTAGCCTTCACCAGAGTCCCCATAGGAGGGTTATAGAAACGCGGTTTGATTTCCGCGCAGATAGCGCAGTCGCGACAGATACGGCGGATATCGTCAATCGAGTAAGGGAGATTCCCACTCCGCACGAAATGAGCGAAACGCGTTACGCCGGGATGGCCCGCAGTAGCATGCAGCACCCGTAGGCCCTCCAACGAGGTGATACCAGCACATGTAGTCGGGCGTGATAAGGCATCGGCGGCCTGGTTATCCTTCCCTGGGCGATATTTGATGGTGTAACAGAAGTCGGCGAGTTCGATACGCCAGCAAGTGATTTTCTCGTTCTTAATGCGCTGGGCGTGTAAGGTGTCGTACATGAACGCAACGCTTTGCTGGTCCGTGATGATTTGGAAGCTCCGCCCGAGTAGGTACGGGCGCCATCGCCGAATAGACTCGACGATCGCATACGCTTCCTTTTCAACGGACGAGTGCCTCCGCTCAGCGGAGGTAAGAGTCCGTGAAAAGAAAGCCACGGGACGTCCCCCTTGGGAGAGGGTCGCCGCGATGGCCTGATCCGAGGCGTCACTTTCGAGGACGAACGAGCCGCTCTCGTCGATGGTCGCTACGGCGGCTCGGGCGATGTCGGTCTTAAGACCTTCAAAGGCCGTCAATGCGGCCGAACTCAGGGGGAAAATGTCGCAGGCCACAAGGGGGCGAAGTTTCGCGGAGAAATTTTGCACCCATTTGGAGTAATGGGCGAACAGCCCAAGGGCGCGTTTCAGGGACGCCCGATCGCAGGGAGGGGCCATGTCGAGCAAAGGTCGCAGACGTTCCTTATCCGGAGAGACAGAGCCATGGGTCACGGTGTACCCCAGAAGATCTATGGTGCGTAGGGAGTATCGGCACTTATCCTCGTTCATAGTTAAGTGATACCGTTGCGCGACCTCAAGGAAGCGCTTCAGATTAGCGTCATGGTGCCCTTGGTCATATCCACAAACCGTAAGGTTATCGAGGTAGACGAAAACATCGGTTAAGTGCTCCCGCGCAACGAGGTCATCCATGGCCCTCTGGAAACAAGAGACCCCGTTCGTCACCCCAAAGGGCAATCGTGTAAATTGGTACAACCGCTGCCCCGACTCGAAAGCGGTATAGATACGATCCGCCCTAGAGATAGGGATCTGGTGGTACGCACTACGGAGATCGAGAGTACTATAGACCGAATACTGGGATACCTGTTGCACTAGCGCGTCCATCCCCGGAAGGGGGTAGGCATCCAGCTGTGTAAAGCGGTTAATCGTTTGGGAATAGTCGATTACCATGCGTTTGCGATGGGCCTCGCTGCGCACCACTAAGACCTGAGCGCGCCACGGCGACCTGCTAGGTTCTATGATGCCGTCCTTCAAGAGCTGAGCCATTTCGTCCGCAATGAATTGCATGTCCGCGCGAGAGTAGCGTCGCGATTTTACCGCGACGGGGGTACAGTCGGAGGTTAGATTGGGGAACAGCGAAAGCGGCCGGACGTCCATTTGCGCTAGGGCGCACACCGTTAGCGCGTCGTCCGGCCCCACAACAAGAGTGTCAGGCCCACCGAACTCCATTACCAGACGTCCATGCAGCTTAAGAAAATCGTGTCCTAGCAGAATATCAGCACATAATGCGGGTAAAACCATAAGGTGTACATCAGGGAAAACCCGTCCCTTTAGCACGAGTTTCAATCGGCATTCCCCTTTCGTGCTGAGCCGCAGTCCCTGGGAAGCCATGAAGATCCGTCTCGTAGACCGCCCGATCCGCCATCCATGCCTGAGCACAAGTCGTTGGTCGATAAAACTATCCGTAGATCCGGTATCCACCAAGGCCTGAACACAATGGCCCTCAACCATAAGGGGAATAAGGGCTTGAGCCAGGCCAGACGAGGCAGCTGGGAGCGGGACTGAGCCCCCCGAATGGGTCGGTCCAGCCTCGCGGGTGGATCCTACACCAGCAGCAGTTTTGCGAGCGTGGCCGGAGGCTGTGTTGGCCATGGGGATCCCATTATCGTCATCAGAGGGCTTTCCCCAGCATTCCGGTGTTTCGCGATTCAAAATCCGACGAGAAAAGGCCTCCGTAGTATTTGACATTGCCTTTTGACACTCCTGGCAGATAAAGGCTTCCGTAGTATCCGAAATCGCCTTTTTACATTTATGGTCGCTTTGACAAGAGGCTTCCGTAGTATTCGAAATTGCCTTTTTACATTTTACAAAGGCTTCCGTAGTATTCGAAAGTTGCCTTAACTCTTTTGACGGGGCGGGGGCCGCCGTTAGCTCGTGGGCGACTCGAGGAGTACGAGGGGCTTGGTGAAGTGTGGCCCGTGGTTTGGCCAAGGACGCGGCCTTTGTCCCCGATGGAGAATGAGACGGTGGTGGCTGTCCGGTGGCGCCAATCAAGGTCGTCTGAGCGCCCAGCGGGCCGCAGAGAGCGGCCCTCCCCTTCGAAGTCGGGTAAGGTGCTGGGCTCGTGGGTTCTGCTACGAGCCCGTTCAAGGTTGCTGCGCCCGCGCGGCCGCGGCTGCGCGAGTCGAAGGGCCGCGAGCCGCGTGCCGATTTCTTGCACACTTTCGCGTAATGTCCCTTTAGCGAGCACAAATGGCAAATAGCGTCACGTGCCGGACACACGACTCGGGCATGACGAGGCCCTCCACAAAAAAAACATGCGGCCCCGCGCAAGGCCTTGGGTCTGCTGGTCGTAACGGCAGCTGTCAGGGTAGGGTCATCCTCCGGAGCATCCCGGAGTTCAGCAGGCGGATCCACGTCCTCGTCAGTGGTACTCTCCGGCCGGGCGTGTAGTGAGGTGCCCGCCAAAAGGCGCGTGCGATCATAGGCGTTCGATTGCATCCGCGCTTCGGTATACACCGTCGCTTGCTCAACCGCCGTAGCGAAGGTCAGGTCGGTCTTCTCCAAGAGTTTGAGACGTAGTTCCTGGGAGGAGACCCCAGCTATGAAGGCATCTAAAAGTCGATCATCTTTAGCTTGCTCGGGAGTCCGTGGCTCCTTGACGCTGTCCAGCATGAGCTGCCGGAGCTCCTGGGCGTAATGATCCATAGGCTCGTTGGGCTGCTGCCGTCGCGTCTGCAGCAAATAACGCGCATACACAGGGCTTTTTTCTTTTATGTAAAGCCGCTTGAGCTCCGCGATGGTAAGATCATACGTCGTGCATTGAGCGACCGCGTGGTAGACCCGGTAGTCGATTTTTGAGTGTAATATAGCCAGCTTCGCGGCAGGCGTCGGAGCGGTCTCAGGCTCGTCAAAGAGATGCTCCAGTTGTCGGAGCCAGTGCTTGAGTTGCAAGCCTCCGTCCGTGGCTTGTGGGTCGGCGCTGAAAACGGACACCGTCAACGTCTTGTTGCCAGCCATGTCAGCAGATCTTAAATGCAATTAAGTGTTGTGGAAAACCATTCAGGTCCGCACAACTTTAGTCCAACGGTTTGGTTTAATTGCATTTAGATCATCACATCATTCCTGTAAGTAGAAATACACAATAAGCATACGATGCGACATCTCATAAAGCCATTCATATCAGTCAATGCAAGCAAGCTAGTTATTCTATAAAGGCGTACCATAAACGAGGCTACAGATGTAACATGTCACAAGGGAGAAGTCTCGGAGCACTGACACAGCAACGGGTCTTATAGTCACGCCCCTAGCGGTGACAACAATGACAGCGAGCAGCGAGCATCCCCACCCGGGTTCAGTACGGATACGATTTCACTACAAACATCATTAAAGGTTAAAGGTTGCACCCCATAGTTAGACCACAAGCAACACGTGGGTCACCTTAGGACGTTAGTTATTTCATCGTATGTGTTTAGGATAAGGCCATTCCAAATAGTTGCATCTGCGTTGTGTAAAATAAATAAGAGTAGGCCCCGTCCGTCCATTTTGGCAGCCTCCCTCCAATCGACGCCATTAAGCTCTGTCCCGTCTGTACTCCATCGCCCCTTCCAGTTTGTTACACTTTGGCTGCCAGCAGCGTTTGCTGCTCTTGCTCGCCCAAACCAGCCCAAAGGCCACGAGGTAAGGCCCGAAAAGGGGGTGGAGCGCAAGGGGGGAGGTGTGGCCACGTCTAGCAGCCGTCAAAGGCGGAGCCAGTGAGCCCTCACCAGCTAATCAGGGCTGAGGCGACATCGCCTGACAGGGTGTGGCTGGACATTCGAGAGGGTTCGCTGGGCTTGGCAATATAACCCTTCGTGCGAGGCCCCCACCTCAGATGAGACGTGAGTTCGCGTGTGAAGTTCTGATGGGAGAGGCACTTGGTTCGTGTTCAGAGTTATGAGAGGGAGAGATGCGCGGGGACAAGCCTTGATTGATTGATTGTGCTTTACAAAGGGCTGGCGCGCGGCACGCATTGCAGAGAACTGCAGCATCGAGAAGGACTATTGTGGAAGGCGCCCGTAGTGAAGGGTTTACGTGGCATTGCGGAGGGCTTGGGGAAAGTGGCGTATTGTACCCCGGCCATACCGCGATACCGGGAGCGCGCATAAGGGCGCCATTACAAGTATTATAATCACAATATAATCGCCACCGACCGATCCCCCGATATAATTGTCCGCCTCGCGTCTACGCCACGCGGAGAGCTGCCTGCCGTCTTCCACCATCTGCACGGGACGAGTCGGGGACCGGACGAGCTGTGGACCCTCAACCCGACCATCTACGAACCCCGTGTGAGTGAGTGAGAGTGAGTCTGAGAGTGAACCGGCCCATGTCCAGGGATAAGTATAAGACTGTTTAAGGCTACCCTGTGTCTTTTCCTTCCTCTTCTTATTTGTACAAATTGTAATAAATCACGTGTTCTTCCTGGTTTCCTCTCAATTCGACCGTATCAGGCTTTTCCTCAATTGGGTAAGCGTGGCATGATTAAGAACCGCTCGAATCGGGTTTACTACCTGTTAACGGCCCGAATCGCGGCTCGCTTCACTCGGTGTGTCCACTAACGCCGTGATTCGGGCGGGAGTTATTTCCTCGTTTCCGGTCAGCGTTAGTACTTAGGTAATAGGACTAATTCGACCAACAACCCTATTTAACGCTGCCCGGGAAGGACGTTATAGCCCCCGGGATCGCGTCGGGCAGATAAAGGACAAGGGGATTAATCCCCCCTTGATAAGGGGAAGGCCGACGTTAGAGATCCGCAACAGTTGGTGTCAGGAGTGGGATTTGGAACCTGGGACTAAATTTTTTAGACCAAATTTTGGACACCAATTGTGCTATTGGCCGCAACAATTGGTGTCGGGGAGTGCGATTGGACCCGAAGTGCGCCTAACGCACTCGAAATTATGAGCGGCCGAAATTGTAGTAATATCTAAATTAAATCGTGCCATAGATAGCCAAGGTGGTCGGATGCCGGTGGGGGTAGATGAGGAGGAATTAGAGTCAACCCAGGACCCCCGGGAAGAATTGTGACAATTGGAAGAAATGGAGGATGCAGTTAATGAGGGTGCAGCAGTAGGGGTTGCAGGCGAACAAAATGGCGGCGCCTCGCACATGGCGACGAGGGCCGCGCCCGCTGCGGAATTGGGGGTGGTCGACATGCAAGCCTTTATGGCGCAATTCATGGCGCAAATACGGGCATCCATAGAACTGGAGGGGGACAGAGCCATGCGGGAAAGGAAATAAATGATCGACAAATCAAGGGAAGAAATGAAAGAAGGGTTAAATAATTTGGAGAACAGAATGGGGGAGCAATTGGGAAACTGAATAGAAAAAATGGGGGAGAACATTGATCGCATGTTGAGCGAGGAGGTCACATTTGTACGCGATGAGGTAACGCGATGTGAGAAGCGCGGGTTAAGCGAGGGGGAGCAAAGCACAGCCGGGTGGACCGGGGTAAAATCGTGACACGGGGTATGGAAAAGCCGACGACCGCCGAAGTAGAAGAGAAGATTTTATTAGTGCCGGGGGTCGTCGAGCAAAAATAAATTGAAATAATCATAGTTGAAATTGGGGTTCAGGAGACGGCAGGTATCGAGGAATTATCGAAGAAAGAAATGGAATGCATGCAAAGTCTGTGTTCGCATCATGATGCTGTGCTGCCTAACCCAAATGAAAGTTTGCAGCTGCGTGAGGAGAAAAGGATCCCGAAGGTAAGTAGGGCTGTATATGGCGTGAAGAGGTTTGGCGCGAAAATGTATGGCGCGAAAGTGTTTGGCGCGAGAGGATTTTTCGCGCGCTTGGGATCCCGACGTCAACTGGGCGCTTGTGGAAGGTCCGTGGTGCGCTGTGTGAGAGCGAATGGCATGCGTGTGCGAACGGCGCCGGAGCGCGAGTATGAAACAGAGTGTGAAAGGGAGAGTGAGTGCGACACAGAGTGTGAGATGGATGGAGAGAGTGTGCGAGGATGCACACCGGAGCGTGTTGTGGAGAGTGTGCGGGAGTGCACACCGGAGCGGGTGATTGGGTGTACAATAGAGTGCACACCCGTGAGTGTTACGGAGTACGTAACGGGAGAGTGTGCGCAAGAATGTGCATGAGATTGTGTAATAATGGAGTGTGTGAACGGCGTGAGTGCGCCTGAGTGGTGTGCACCTGAGTGTGTAAGAAAAGAGAGAGTGCGGTAATAGAGTGCAGGGAGTGTATGGGATGTATGAGTATGGGAAGGGTCACGTGTGGGTGTGAGAATGCGACTCGAGCATTGACGCAGACCGGGGCAGCGTTCAGAGCGACGTACAGCCGACGCGAGCTCTCGGGGCGTGGTATTCTTTGTGTGCTGCGGGCGCCGGCGGGGATCATTGCCGCGGCAGCATGCACGATTCGGGCCGGGTCCCGCCCTGTATGGTCGGTGCCGCGCCTTGACGGGAAAGGCGAACAGCACGATTCCGGGGGAGAAAGGCCAGGTCGGACCTTCGACCCCTGGCGGGGGCGGTGCTCCGGCCGGGGGAGGTTGTGTCATCGAGGCGGAAACTGGAAGACTCTGCGCCAGGATGGCGCCTGGAACCTTGGTCCGAGTATGCCTCCTCCCCAGAATCGAAAATGCCGGACGGACCCAACCAACAGGAGACTGACCATCCGCACGCATTGCTCGGCTTTGCGAAGCCGAGCTGTGAGAATGTATTTCCACCCCGAGAGGCTTGAGTATAGTGGACAAATGGTAGCAGTGATGATGACGAATGGTAGTTGTACCATTCACATTTAGGGCACATGAGCTTTAGTTTATGGGGTTTGGCAGTGAGAAGTAGCCAGGGCGGGCTAGGATAATGTTGGGGATCTAGAAAGATGACTTTAGGAGACTCGAGATTTAAGTAGTGACATTTGGACAGGTAGTGGGGACGTAGAGAGATTAGGTGGATGATAATGACATGGGATGTGCTTAGTATAAGGGATGACGGGGAGCACGAGTTTTAGAGGGAAATAGTTAGATTAAATGATGCTGTGTGTGTGTAGTAGTGTGAATGAGCTTCTTGGTGGTGAGCGTGCTGAAATGAGGCAATGGTCATGAATGATGTGTGTGTGTGTGTGTGTGTGTAAAAGTGTATGAATGGGGTATTGTGGACATGTGCAATGGTGTTGAGTGAATGACTTGCATGGGGTGCAAGTGAATAAGTGGTGTGGAGTGAGTAGTGTGGAATGAGTGGTGTGGAGTGCATGGTGCGAAGGCATGGATGGGGGAAGATGGACCCCTTCACAAATACCCGGGGAGGGTAGTTTAAAGTTAGGTAGAGGGAGTAGGTAAATTATTGGATATTGACATCTGTGGTGCGAGTAGGAGCAAGTTGGTGCTTAGAGGGGTGCATAAATAAGTGGAATGGCTGGGCGTGTGAGCCTGTTAGTGAGTATGGTTATTGGGGCACTCCGCCACTGGTAGTCTGTCGGCCAGGTGAGGCCGCAGGTAGGCTCTGGGAGCCAGGTAGAGTTCAGAAGTAGAGTTCAGCGGGGCCAGAGGATCCGAGGAGAGGACCCGGGTAGCCCAATGCCAGAGAGGGCATTAGTGGGGTGAGAGAGCCAGGAGGGCCTTCCCCAAGTAGGGTAGTCGCAGGAGCTAGGCAAGCTCGGGTGGCGACTTCAGTGGCGGAGGTGCGCAGGTAGGTAGACCTGCTGGTAGAGCCACACGACCCAGCCCCGAAATTGTGCGAGGGCACAGTTTTGAAAAAATGGGGGAGTGAGACCCCAAATTTGAGAGGCACCACAGGATGGTCAATGGGAATTGGTTTTTAGAACCGCATAGTTTAAAGATGCCAAGTAGCAGGGCAAGACCCCGGGTAGTTTAAAGCGTTAATGTCAATTAGAAGGATTTAAAAAAAAAAAAAAAACACCTTTAGAGGCCATTTTTCCCCGCAAGCGGGGGTTGGCCTTTTTCGGGAACCGTGGTTGTTGTTGTTTTTCGGTCCCCTTTTTGAAGCAATGTTTTATGGCCGGATGCCCTTCCTGGCGCCAACCCTTTTTGCCGCCTTTAACGACAAGCAGGGAATTACCAGTGAACTGGTACTCAATTTGCCGACCTCGGAAGGATGACAGGCTGAGTCAACCCCCCTGGCGTTAATTCAGCGATTGACCGGGATTCGAACCCAGGATCCTAGGATCCTAAGCCGGCACCCTAGCCGCTAGCCCAACACCAGGGCTTTAGAATTAGAAGGATAGTTAGGAGTAAATCTCTTCGCACCATCTTCATCCACTCACCGAGGTGATAGGACTCCACACCAGGTTTTGCAAATATTTGGAATGTAAGGCGCATCTCGACGTAAGTGTGACATCGTGTTTATTCCATCCCTTCCTTCTTGGGAGGGATTGGAGACGAATTTGGTTTAGGGGAGATATGGGAGACGAGACGGTAGAGACGAATTTGTAAATTGTGTAAATACGGGGAAGGGCAAGGGTAGAGTAGGTGACATGGGAGGTGACGTACGAGTAGGGACGAGCTTTCTCCGCTCGCTCTCCCGCGCCCCTCATATCGCATTGCCTTGTGATTACGTGTACCCTTGCGCCCTTTCCCCCGCTAACCTCTGCTTTGTCTTCCTCCCCACTCATTGACCCATGGTCTTTTGGTTGAGGGGAGTGTGCAGGTGCCCTGAGTTGTGCGGCTGCACTCTTGCGCTGCACCCTGCTGCCTGCTGCCTGCACCAGTACACCATATGGACCACACGTTCTGTGGCCTGGCACCTTTGCTGGAGCAGACCATTGCTGCCAGCAGCATCTTGCTTGCGGACCACTGTTTTTAAGTGGCGCACATGCCAAGCAGTCGGACCACCTACGCTGGCCCTGCTGGCCAAATAAAAAGCGGACACATTTTGTGCCCTTTTTTATTAATTAATCTTTGGTGTGCCTGGACAAAAAGATGGTAAACTTTAACGATGGCACACCGAAGATCCATGAAGCCAGAAGCAAGAAGATACATCGGCCCAGCAGTCAAGCACAAGGCATCATTTATTATTTCTGAAATGTTTTTTTGTGCATTGGTGATGGTGCTTTTTGTGCATTTTTTAAATTATGGTGCATTTATTGTGCATATGGGTGTATGGTGTATTAGTGCAGTGCAGTGCATTCGGTGTTTCCTCTTTTCAAACGTTCTTCTTTTTCCCACAAAAAAAAGGTCCTTGGTGTAGTGTTGTAAATAATTAGTGAGTGTCTTGTAAATAACATGCTCCCCACCGGCTTCATGTGTAGTTTGCGAATAATTCCATAATTCGGTTAATTGTGGGCGTGAGTCAGTTAGATAGTACACAACGCAGCAGGTGGGACATATCTAGTGTTTAAAACTGTCGCACTCAGGGTAGTAGGTTAAAAGTAGAGGGAAACTACACCTAAGTGTCACACTAATTTAAAAGGTAGTCCTGACCCAGGTATCGGAAACCGACCGTCCACACTGTTATGTGTTTCGGCTCGGGACGAGCCTGGCGAAAGGAGGGGTGCAGTGTTGCGGTTTTGAGAACCCACACAGGTAACATCATTAAAGGTTAAAGTTTGCACCCCATAGTTAGGCCACAAGCAACACGTAGGTCACCTTAGGACGTTAGTTATTTCATCATACAGTCACGTGAAAAAGTAAGTACACCCCATGTAAGGTTTTGACTTTTTCAACATATTTCAACATACTGCTATTTGACCTTCATTTCAACAATATTGATAGATAAAGGTGATATAATACAACAAATATCATGAAACATTTTCATTTTGTAGTCCATTGTATAATTTAAATAAACACAAATGCAAATTTCGCATGTGGAAAAAGTAAGTACACCCTTGGCTCTAATAGGTGGTATTGCCCCCTTTGGCAGAAACAACCTCAAGTAGGCGTGTCTTATAACTGTCTACCAGTCTCTGACATCGACTGGGAGAAATTTTTGCCCACTCCTCCATGCAGAATTATTTCAGCTGTGCGATGTTTGAGGGGTTTCTTGCATGCACAGCTCGTTTCAAATCCCCCCACAACATCTCGATGGGATTTAGATCCGGGCTTTGACTTGGCCATTCCAGAACCCTCCATTTCTTTCTTTTCAACCATTCCTTGGTGGATTTACTGGTATATTTAAGGTCATTGTCATGTTGCAAGGTCCACCTTTGGTTGAGCTTCAACTTTCCGACAGATGGCCTCACATTATCCTCAAGCACCCTCTGGAACAATGAAGAATTCATAGTGGATTATATGATGGTGAGCTGCCCAGGCCCTGATGCAGCAAAGCTGCCCCAAACCATAATATTTCCACCACCATGCTTTACAGCTGGTATCAGGTTCTTGTGGTCAAATGCTGTCTTTGGTTTTCGCCAAACATGTCTTCTGGTGCTGTGGCCAAATAGTTCCAACTTTGACTCATCTGTCCAGAGCACATTGTTCCAGAAGAGCTGGTCTTTGCCTCGGTGTTCATTGGCAAACTTTAGTCTTGCCCTGATGTTCTTTCTGGACAGCAAAGCATTGCTCCTGGCACACCTCCCATGTAGATCAAATTTGTGCAGCCTCTTTCTAATGGTAGACTCGTGCACTTTGACATCAACAGTGGCAAGAGCTACCTGTATGTCCTGTGATGACATTCTGGGGTTTTTGAGACTTCTTTCAGCATCTTGCTCTTGGGCTTAACTTGCTGGGGTGGCCTGGGCTGAACAAGTTGGCAGTTGTTTGGAATCTTCTCCACTTGTAGATGATCTTCCGGACAGTCGAATGATTGAATTCAAATTGTTTGGAGATCTTTTTAAATCCCTTCCCAGACTCGTAGGCATCTATAACCTTCTTTCTGAAGGCCTCAGAGAGCTCTTTTGATCTAGGCATGGTGATGCCGCACACTTCAACAACAAAGAGCAAACCAAACTAAATGTCTGAGGTTTAAATAAGACAGGTTTCTCCAAGATCCCCTCTAACGATGTTCTAATCATTTGCACCTGAGCTGGTGCACCTGATTCTAATTTTAGGTATTTGAAGTAGTGATAAATGTAGGGGTGTACTTACTTTTTCCACATGCGAAATTTGCATTTATGTTTATTTAAATTATACAATGGACTACAAAATGTAAATGTTTCATGATATTTGTTTCATTATATCACCTTTATCTATCAATATTGTTGAAATGAAGATCAAATAGCTGTATGTTGAAATATGTTGAAAAAGTCAAAACTTTACATGGGGTGTACTTACTTTTTCACATGACTGTATGTGTTTAGGATAAGGCCCTTCCTAAAAGTTGCATCTGCATTGTGTAAAATAAATAAGAGTCGGCCCCGTCCGTCCATTTTGGCAGCCTCCCTCCAATCGACGCCATTAAGCGCTATCCCGTCTGTACTCCATCGCCCCTTCCAGTTTGTTACACGTTGGCTGCCAACAGCGTTTGCTGCTCTTGCTCGCCCAAACCAGCCCAAAGGCCACTAGGTAAGGCCCAAAAAGGGGGCGGAGCGCAAGGGGGGAGGTGTGGCCACATCAAGCAGCCATCAAAGGCGGAGCCGGTAAGCCCTCACCAGCCAATCAGGGCTGAGGCGATATCGCCTGACAGGGTGTGGCTCGACATTCGAGAGGGTTCGCTGGGCGTGGCAATATAACCCTTCGCGCGAGGCCCCCACCTCAGATGAGACGTGAGTTCGCTTGTGAAGTTCTGATGGGAGAGGCGCTTGGTTCGTGTTCAGAGTTATGAGAGGGATAGACGCGCGGGGACAAGCCTTGATTGATTGATTGCGCTTTACAAAGGGCTGGCGCGCGGCACGCATTGCAGAGAACTGCAGCGTCGAGAAGGACTATTGTGGAAGGCGCCCATAGTGAAGGGTTTACGTGGCATTGCGGAGGGCTTGGGGAAAGTGGTGTATTGTACCCCGGCGATACCGCGATACCGGGAGTGCGCATAAGGGCGCCGGTACAAGTATTATAATCGCAATATAATCGCCACCTCCCGATCCACCGATATAATTGTCCGCCTCGCGTCTACGCCACGCAGAGAGCTGCCTGCCGTCTTTCACCATCTGCACGGGACGAGTCGGGGACCGGACGAGCTGTGGACCCTCAACCCGACCATCTACGAACCCCGTGTGAGTGAGTCTGAGAGTGAGTCTGAGAGTGAACGGGCCCGTGTCGAGGGATAAGTATAAGACTGTTTAAGGCTGCCCTGTGTACCTGCTTCTTCCTCTTCCCTGTACATTCTTTATTTTCCTTCCTCTTCTTATTTGTACAAATTGTAATAAATCACCTGTTCTTCCTGGTTTCCTCTCAATTCTACCGTATCAGTCTTTTCCTCAATTGGGTAAGCGTGGCACGATTAAGAACCGCTCGAATCGGGTTTAGTACCTGTTAACGGCCTGAATCGCGGCTCGCTTCGCTCGGCGTGTCCACTAACGCCGTGATTCGGGCGGGAGTTATTTCCTCGTTTCCAGTCGGCGTTAGTACTTAGGTAATAGGACTAATCCTATTATTACTATTACTTATTACTTATTACCTATTACTTAGGTAATAGGTCAGATAAAGGACAAGGGGATTAATCCCCCCTTGATAAGGGGAAGGCCGACGTTAGAGATCCGCAACAATATATATACACATATACTATGTATATACATGTGTGTATGTGTATGTGTGTGTGTGTGTGTGTGTGTGTGTGTGTGTGTGCATGTGTGTGTGTGGATATATATGTATATTTGTGTATATATGTGCATATATATGTGCATATATATATGTGTGGGTGTGTGTGTGTGTGTGTGTGTGTGTGTGTGTGTGTGTATGTGTATACATGTGTGTGTCTGTATGTGTGTGTGTGTGTGTGTGTGTGTGTGTGTGTGTGTGTGTATATATATGTGTATCCATGTGTGTCGTGTGTGTGTGTGTGTGTGTGTGTGTGTGTGTGTGTGTGTGTGTGTGTGTGTGTGTGTGTGTGTGTGTGTGTGTGTGTGTGTGTGTGTGACCCACTCTCCCCCATGTGTATGATGTGGGAGGGAGAGGATTTGAGATCTTCATGTCACATTTTCCATGTGATGTAATAACACATTTCAAACTGTATTTCCCATGTGCACGCACATGCATTCACATGTTATCAGAAGTAAATACATTGTGTAGATTACATTATTTGTGGATCTGATAAATTGCCAGTAACCATTTTGTAAAACTGAATGTGCAGGTGCAGCATCTATCTCAATATGTCCAAATGTCACACACGTCCATGCCCGTGGGATTCCCACGGGTGACCCCACTCGTAAAATTATAATGACGTCGTAGGTCACGTGGTTCGACCGCCATATTGTTTTGAGTGAACAGCCTGAAAACCACTAAAATCCAATTTTCTCCAAAACGACTGAAAAGATCGAGGCCAAAACTTTGCTGGCAGAATCGCATTCCCATGACGAACAAAAGCATGACATCATGCATCACATGTTTTCGGAGTTATGACGTTTTTAAGCATAAACTTTTAAAACCTAGCTCCTCCCTCATTTTTGATCCTATTGAGGGGAAACTTTACAGATGTGTTCAGCATATCACTATACTAAAACGACCTTTTGGAATTTGCGATAGGTGACGTGGTTTGACAGATATCGATAATTAAACGAAAATATTAAAAAATTTATAACTCTTGAACCGCTTCATTGATCGACGTGAAACTTCATTTTTATAGTAGATATAATGAAGTGTAACAAGTCTGTAAAATTTCAAGATGATTGGATGTACAGTCTGGAAGCTAGAAGTTGTTATTGCGTGAAGAAGAAGAGTCTTCTAGAGTGGGCATGGAATTAATTATCACACTTCATATGACGAGCAGGCAAAGTACGGAGCGACCTCACGGGGTCATTTGGGCCTCAAATAAAATTCTGATTTCAGATTTGTCAATCGCTGAGGTATATTAACACACGACCAAAACAGATTTGGCGACGAAACGATTTTTGACGAAAATATAACATTTGTGTCTGCATTTCAGTAGAGTAAAGTGTGTGCCGTGTCAGCATTTAAAAAATTGAAACGTGGCTCATTGTAAATAACTCCAAATGGGGGATAGGTGTTGTTAATAATGACATCATTGGTGCCATAATTACGACATCATAATTTGACAGGGACAATGCTTAGTCTGATCAGTTTGAAATTTATTGGGCATGATCTATGCAACAATTATTATTTAGAGAATATAAATTGATGATGTGATCGCTCACGTGGTCTGGCAGCCATATTGGATCAAAAAAAAAGAAACGTTCAAAAATAGAAGAGTTGGCTCACACCAGGTTGATTGTGCAGGGTAAATATTCTATGAATACCATCTAGTTGTGTTATGTGTCCGTTCATATATTTTGTGTTTTATGTGCTAATGTGTGTTTAATGTGCTTGCTCTTACATGAGCCTCGATCTTGTATACAAAAAAATAAAATAATAATAATTAAAAAAATACATTTGTGTGGTTTGGGTCTGTGTTTTGTGAAATACCGTTTGCTGTTGCAACTGGAGCGGCATCGTGTAAGATCTCACAAGAGCACGCCAAGCAGCTATGGTCTGATGAATGAAGCAGTTGGCCGTGCCGCTGATGCAGTGCCCTCTGCTGGTTGGGACAGAAATGTGAACTAGGTCATGGTGCCGGCGACAGCTCACCTACTCATCCCGAAGGACACCATGGGGTCTTTGATGCCCAATAACGAATGTTGATAGACGGGATGTCCGTTTAACGTCCATTCGTGGGTCCTGCCCAGGGGCGGATCCTGGAATTTAAAGACGGGGGGGGGGGGTGGGGGGGGGGGTGTGCATGAAACTATAGCGCTGGGAGGGGGAGGGTTGAGGGGGGTCTGGGGGTCTTCCCCCAATAATTTTTTCAAAATCGATCCTCAGAAACGGTATTTCGTGCGTTCTTGGAAGTTTCTGCAGTTCCTTGTGTTCTTTCCTGGTCCAACAGTTCAACAGATTCGCGATGACTAATGGTCAGATAGAGGAACTGGTGAAACGACTTGTCCAGCTGTTCCTTCCGCTATAAATTGATGAATTTTGTGTTTGTGTCGATATGATACCTCTGCAGACCGCATTTATCTGTTCCCTCAGCGCTCAGCAATGCATTATTGGATGGGCGAGTCCACTAACGTGCTCGGCGAGGGGTGTTGACAAGAGGATTGTACGATTGTGAACGTACCCCACGTCGAGCGATTTAATGAACTCGTCGACATAGCACATGAGTATCGATCCTGTACACACACGAATAATTGACACAAACATGAAGAGAAATTTGAATTCTGCGCAAACTGCACTGCAACCATTATAATTGTGCTCCGCTGTAAACGAGTTTTAATGTAATGATGTATATTTATGCCCCGCCCATGTTTTTCCTCATCACATATTCAATTTATGCTCCACCCATGTGTTGCGTCATCGCCACGTCGTCATTCCGCGTCATATCCGCTGAAGTGTCTGCTGCTGATTATTTCCTTTTGGACGGTGGATTTATGTGAAGAAAGCATGGTTTTTTTTTTACCGTCGCACTTGGAGTGTTTTATAATAAAGCAAAAGTGATTTATAACCTCTGAGTGTTGGTAAACCGCCTGAAATGTTCCTTGTTCGAAATAATCTGAACACGAGGGCTGTTCCAGGATATTCAGAGCTTATAAATATAATTTATCAAAAATCCAGAGGGGAGGGGAGGAGGAGTGCGCACCCCCTGCATCCTCATCTAGATCTAGGATCGAAGGGGGAGGTGCGCACCCCCTGCACCCCCCCCCCCCCCCCCCAGATCCGCCCCTGCGTGTGCCTGTGAAACACCGGGATGGCAGTTTATGGTTTGGTCGGGATTCGAACCCAGGCTGGGCAGCTTTGAGGCGAGTAAAATAAATAAAAGAGGTAAAATCAGGCGAATGGAAATCTATTTATTACATACACCAATTTGGCGGACTTTTGAGTCACCTGCCGCCACTGTGCACCACATTGCACTTGTTTGGAACCGCCATGCAGATGCCCATCTATGATCAAGTGAACGAGGCAAACTCTATTCTGGTACTAACGTGGAAAGGACTATCGTTTTATACCAAACTACCAATAAAGTATCACCATTCATAAATGTACCCGCTGACAGCAGCAGTATCAAAACCTTCATGACTTGCAGCCCGGTGGGTGTAGTGCGCCGCAGGAACAATGGTTCATCTCTTGAAACCACTGAATTGAAAATATATAGAACGCTCATACTCCATGAAAAGTGTAACCGCCGTGTCGCCATCTTGGTTAGCACGACAGGACCGACTCGCTTCGCGGATCTCGTTTGTTTTGAACGTGTCCCAGATTCTCCCGGCTGCTCACTCTGCCAACCATTTGGGCCTACTTAATAAACCTGATTGCATTTCATCACTTTAGTTTGCATTATTTTGATACGTAATAAAAGGACAGCTAAATTCATGTTTTCAATTTTGACCAAAAACAAATCATTGTGAAACAAGCATTCTGAGTATTGCGCTGCAATACATGTCCCCTACCGGCATTGGGTAGCACTGTCATAGAAGACTGCATTATGACTTTACCGCACTCCAAATTATAGTCCGAAAACTGTTGGGGAAATTCCCAAAGTTCAAAGTGCCATAACTTTGTCAAAAATGATCAAAACGTCGTGACGTTCGAACTTGATCTGTAACTTATCATGAGGAAACCATGTGCCAAGTTTGAAATCATTAGCTTTTTTTTTTGTATACTGAATCGAGGCTCGTGAAAGAGCTGACATTTACTTCACAAACAAATCAATCAGACAAACAAAATATATAAAAAGAGGGAGCGGAAGACAAGATGGGGAGAGAAGGGGAAGCACACAAACACAACATTTGAGAACAGGGAGATGTGTGGAAGGGAGAGGGCTTTGGGGGAGGAGGCGTGGGAAGGGGAGGGAAGGAGAAGTATAAAACACAAGGACACCAAGGACTTCCAGGACAGAAGTTGGTATTTCAAAAAAGTGGAATTGGGGTGAAATTAGCGGGGGTAGAAAAGATCAAGGTTTTGGATGGGGGAAGATAAGAGATGGTGGTGAACAGCTGTTTTAAAGACCTGGAGGGTGGAGTGGGATTGAAGAGAGTGAGGGAGTTTGTTCCAGAGGCGGGAGAAAAGAGGAATGAAGGAGTGAAGGTGAGCAGAGAGTCTTGATTTTGGCAGTTTAACCATAAGAGGGTTGCAGGCAAATCTTGTGCGACCTGCAGGAATATTTGCGGGACAGAGCCCAGAGAGAGCTGGGGGGGGGGGGGCAAGGCCAAAGAGGAGTCGGTAGAAGACGGAAAGACCACCAACCTGCCTGCGGTGAGTGAGTGAGAGGCCCTTGGAGTTAGCTTCATCGTGGGAGATTCCAATGATTCTGAAAGTTTAGGAAATTATTAAGCATTAAGCATTAAGCATTAAGAGTTTAGGGGGAAAAAAGTCCAGAAAGCTGTTCTTTGCGTGACGGACTGACGGATCGACAGACTGACAGACGGAGGGACAGGATGCAAACCTATAGTCCCCTATAGTACACCGGTAGGGGACTAATAATTTGGACAGACTCTTCGCAAGTTTCATGAAAATGTCCCGAGTTCTTCACGCTCCCAAATTAACAATATTTGTTCTCGAATTTTTTTTTGTGAAAAGGAAAGGATAAAGGAAAGTGTTGTAGTAACTGCGATAGGTTTCCTATTGAAAAACGATCGCACAAAAGGTGAAAAAACGCAATCGCTTTTCGCTCTGAATTACGTGCAAGCGCATGACGGAAATCACCATCGCCCAGCATCGAGTGCCAACCAAGATGGCGCCCGGTAGCTACATCTCCACCTGTGTGGTGTGAATGGCAATGGTCATTCTATATATTTTCAGTTCAGTGCTTGAAACGCCTTCAATGTTTTTCCTCCAGTTGGTGATCAACTCATGATCTGTTGGTTACTGCATTTTCTGGTCGTTTGTCACACTCGTCCACCATTTGTACAAGTATTTCCTGCATCCATCCAGACGAGGACTTTGCTTTTTACACACTTTTATTTAACTTCATCTGAATTTTGTTTGTTTGTCCCGTTTCAAATATTTGAGCCGTTCGTTTTCTAGGTTCCATACGTTCTAGAGAGCTGAAATTTGGCCCACGGTCCTCTTTTCTGGTACATTTTCATCTCTCAAAATTTAATTAAAAAAGAAAAAAGTGTGTAACCCTAAAACATGTTTTTTCGTTTACTTGTTTACTTTTAGTTTCAGTGACCCCTCGTACTCAGTAGAAGATGCGGTTAGTTTGGAATAAGGTAAAGCGTCCTCTTTTAGTTACCTCTGCCACCGTAGGTAGATGGAGGTTGTGTTTTCACCCTTGTTACTTGCAAAATCTAAGATGTCAACTCGAAGATTTTTCAAGTATATTGGTCGGTTGAGTTTGTTATTCTGTCTGTTTGTCTGTTTGTTTGTCACCCGCCTACAGGTCACAATTCTAAATCGATCGTCATGAAACTTCACCAAGTTGTAGAGGTCGTCACAATTGAGAAGCCTATTGATTTTGAGGTCAAAGGTCATCTGGAGGTCAAATTTCTTAAATCGCCATTTGAATCCGATTTATTTGAAAATTGAACAGCATTTGCATATCGAGTCATTCAATTGGAAAACCAACTATTTTTGAGGTCAAAAGTTCAAATCAAACTCAAACTTCCAAAATCATCAATTTTCATCTGAAAACCCGTCAATTTTCATCCAACGGACTTGAAAATTTAGCAGCATTTGCATAGTGCCTCACTAAATTGGTAAACCAACTATTTTTGTGGTGAAAAGGTCAAAGGTCAACTCAGGGTCAAACCTCCAAAATCATCAATGTTCATCGGAAAAATCATCAATTTTCATCTGATTTGATCTGAGCTTTGATTTAGATCATCAATTTCAATATTAATGAAATGGACAATTTGATGTATCTTTGGCAACGTTTTTGTGTGGGAGGGTGGATTTTGCAAATATCGTGCTCTGCATGACGTCTTGTTTGTCGGTCTGTTTGTTTGTCTGTTTATCCACACAGAATAAATATGATTTTCTCTGCAACCGATGGTCCTATTGATAGGAAATTTTCACCATAGGTGTGACTCCTCCTGTATAATTTTTTGTATGATAATTATGATGTCATAGGTCACGTGGTACGGGCGCCATCTTGAAAAAAAGCGAAAAATTTTGCACCTCTGTATCTCCGAAAGCGCTGCATATAAAATATTGAGACATGGTTCATTGTAACAACTCACGATGGGGAATAACATATGTTAATGATGATGTCATTGGTGCCTCCATTATGATGTCATAATTCGACAAGTACAAAACTTCATCGATCAAGATGAAATTTCTTGAGCGTCATCTAGGGATAAATTGGTTGAAAAAAAAACAATGATGAGGTAATCGGTCACGTGGTTCGGCCGCCATATTTGTTTTAACACAAAAGCCTTAAAACCACTAAAACACATCCTGGCGAGGGCCTGCATTCTCTGATTGCTTTTTCTTGTTAATAATAAATCTTTATTGTCCCATATTCAGGGAAATTATTTTTGGTGACACTAAGTTAACCATCATAAAAACATAAAACACAAAGGGAATATGAAAGCAAAATAAAAAATATATAAAATAGATATAAAATATAAAATATGGAAGATGGACTAAACAGCAAAATGGCTAGGAATTTGAATTTAGCATTTGAATTGCACATGGCACAAATGACTTTTTGAAAATGTTCTTCATCCACCTTACACAAAAGCGTCTCCCTGATGGCAGTTTTTCAAAAAGTCCGTTCAAGAAATGACTTTCATCGGTACACACCTGCACTGCCTTCCTTTGCAATGCTCGCAAGTATAGAGACTCCAGACTGGTTGAAGGCCCACCTACAGCTTTAAATGCCAGTGTAATGACCTTTCTCAATCGTGACTTATTCCGCACATTAAGATAACTGTACCAGGAAATCAAATTAAATGACAAAACACTGATCAGTAAGGAATTGGTCAACATCCGCATCACACGAGAGCAAACACCAAATGAATTCAACTTCCTGATAAGATACAATCTTTGCATTGATTTCTTGTACACAGCATCAGTATTTCCATCAAAAGTTAACTTGTTATCAAATAAAGGTGCCCAGGTTTTTAAATTTGCTAACAATTTCCACCTTATCACCATTTATGGTTACAGGCTCATGATTGTGACCTTTCCGAAAGTCCAAAATCATCTCTTTAGTTTTGTCCACATTCAGAGTAAGACAAAAGTCCCCACACCACTTATTCAATGTGTCAATCTCGTCGAGGTAAAGATACAAAGGATGATTGATCGGAAAGACAGCCAACAATGGCGATATCGTCTGCGTACTTAATAACGTTACAAACTTCTTTAAGAGCCACACATCCATTGGTGTACAAACTAAACAGTAGAGGTGACAATACACCGCCTTGTGAAGCACCAGTGTTCAAGATTGATAACTTTGATAAGCTACCATTCACCCTCACCTGCTGAGGACGGTCTCGTAAAAAACTTTCCACCCAGAGTATGATATGGGGGTTCAAGCACAGGTCACTCAACACTTTCAGAAGGGTAAATGGCTGCATAGTGTTAAAGGCTGACGAGAAATCAATAAATAACACACGGACATAGGTTCCATTCTTCGGAGGTCCAAGCTCTCGAAGACCTGGTGCCGTGCTTCCGTCATAGCCCTGCCGAAGCCGAACAAATCTGCGGAAGATCCCAAGTCCTACAGACCGATCTTGTTGCTCTGCGTCCCATTTAAGATTCTGGAGAGGATGATCCACAGCCGCATCGACCCAGTGGTGGACCCACAGCTCCCGCCGGAACAAGCCGGTTTCTGTCGTGGCAGGTCAACAGTGGACTAGGTAACATTACTCACACAAGATATCGAAGACAGCTTCCAGGATAATGAGAAGCTGGCGTAGTGTTCCTGGACCTGACAGCTGCATACGACACCGTTTGGCACCGTGGACTCCACCTGAAGTTGCTGAGGACAATCCCAGACCGGCATATGGTGAACTTCGTCATGGAGATGCTGTCAAACCGCAGCTTCGTCCTACAGACAAGCGACGGCCAGCGCAGCAGGCTCAGAAGACTGAGGAATGGTGTCCCGCAGGGTTCTGTTCTCTTGCCGATGCTGTTTAACATCGACATCTGCGACCTGCCGGATACAACATCCAGAAAGTACGGTTACGCGGACGACCTGGCCATCATGCTGCGACGACCAACATGGAAGGCAATGGAAAACGGTATCAACCAAGACATGGGCACCTTGGTAGCATACCTCCGGAGGTGGCGTTTGCAGCTCAGCATTGGCAAGACAGTGTCAGCGGCATACCATCTTAACAACAGAGAAGAAAAAGGGAACTGGACGTGTTCGTTGACAACAAACGCCTGGAGTTCCAGCAAGCCCCAAAGTACCTCGGTGTACGCCTAGATCGGATACTGTCCTTCAAGCAACACCTAGAAGAAGTTAAGGCCAAGGTGACATCAAGGGTCTCGCTTATCCGACGTCTCGCTGGTACGACCTGGGGAGCCTCCGCCAAGACCCTACGAATATCCACGCAAGCCCTGGTCTTCTCTGCAGCCGAATACTGCACCTTAGCCTGGAGCAGAAGCTCATACGTGAGAAAGGTTGATGTTGCCATTAACAACGCCCTCCGCATTGTAGCTGGTTGCTTGAAGCCCACCCCGGCATTCCACCTGCCAGTCCTAGCGGGAATCGTCCCGGCCGGCCTCCGACGGGAGGCTGCTACCCTCGCCCTGGCAAGGAATGCCCAGAAACATGAATGGCACATCCTGTACAACACCACAACGATAGTGGCGCCTCCAAGCAGACTCAAGTCCCGCCATCCCTACAACAAGGCGGCACAAGAGATGCTCAGTTCTATCCCTGAGGACCTGTCTAGAAGCGCATGGCTGGCGGCATCTTGGAAGCAGGTGTGGGAAACGGCCGGGCCCACCCACATCCACCGCTACATCTGGGACCCAGGAGGTGGCGTCGTAGGAGAAGACATACCACGCCTGCAATGGACCTTGCTGAACCATCTACGTATGGGGGTCGGCCGCTTCAAATCATCGCTGAAGATGTGGGGCCTAGCAGACAGCGCCGCGTGCGAGTGTGGCGAGCCTGAGCAGACTGCCGAACACATAATTACCACCTGCCCCCTATACAGACCACCTTCAGAAGCCGGCCTCTTCGACGTAGGACCAGAGACGAGGGCATGGCTGCACGACACTGAGCTGGCCATCTGATGATACACGAAAGAAGAAGGATCCATTCTGGTCAAGGTGACTTGTAATTAGATGAAGTAAACTGAGCCAGGTATCTTCAACACCTCGTCTTGCTTTGTATGCAAATTGTAAAGGATCCAGTTTCGGAGTTACATCTGATGTTATAAACTTCACCATCAATTTCTCCATACATTTACACAAGATGGAGGTCAGGGCAACAGGTCTATAATCATTGAGCTGTCTTGGGTGAACCTTTTTTGGCACGGGAATAATAATGGACTTTTTCCAACAAATAGGAACAGTATGAGTAGCCAAAAGTAACTGAAACAATCGAGTAAAAACATTACTAAGTTCTAAACAGAACTCTTTCAGAATAACAGACTTAATGCCATCTGGACCACAAGTCTTCCTTTTACTCAACGCCCTAAAACACCTCACGACATCAGGTTCACAAATTACAGGTATGGGACACGCTCGAGTATCCAGATCCTCACAGAGAGCTTCACATTCTACTCGGTTTCCTGGAACATCAAATCTCGCGTAAAAGTCACTCAATTCATCCACAAATTTGGAATCAGGAACATTAGTGGGCAATCTACCATCCTTGAGCCTCTCATTCATTCCCATCATATGCCTGAGTCCCCTCCAAGCGTTACGAGCATCACCATCGTGTAGATGTTCTTCAATCTTATCCTTGTACGCCCGTTTACACTTGCCGATGACAAAGCGCAGTTCTTTTTTCGCCTCCCTGAGGGCGGAGTCATCCTTCTTCAGGAAGCACGCTTCTTCTTCATCAAACAAGCCTTCACTTCAGCGGTAACCCAAGGTTTGTTATTGGGAAACATACGGATGGTTCTATCTGTTTGTCTGTTTGTCAATCGCCTACAGGTCACAATTTAAAACCGATCCTCACGAAACTTTCCCAAATGGTAGAGATAGTCATAAGCAAGAATCCTTTTGATTTTGAAGTCAAAATGGTCAACATAGGCCAAATGGTCAACATAGGCTAAATGTCAACAACTTAAGTGAGATTTCTTAAATCATAAATTTTCATCCGATTCACTTAAGATTTGAAGAGGATTTGCATATTTGGTCATTGAATTCAACCACCAAATATTTTTGATGTCAACATCGGCCACATTTCTAAAATTGTTAATATTCATCTGGTTGACTTGAAATTTGAAGAGGATTTGCATATTTGGTAATTGAATTCAACCACCAAATATTTTTCACCCCTCACCCCTTCTATACCTCCCCTCTCCCTCCTATTTCTCTCTCCCACTCCCACCCAGTGCCAGGTTTACAATGGCGCCAGGTCCACAACCCGAAGGGGCCCATAACTACCAAGATTTTAAAAATGTCTACACTGCAATTTTCCTCTTTAACAGCCACCATTTTCCCACTTTTATGCCTGACGTTCGACTAATTAAGACAGGAATATACAATTTGCCTATGTTGCCGGCGATAGATCGCTACAGCGATAACTGGTGATAGACTGGGATGAGAGTTGATAGCTGGCAATATACTCTTATGTTGGTGGGGTAGAGCAATATCTAGAGTCAGGTAGATCTGAATAGGTAACATGCTTCGTCTGTCGCGATAGGGAATCTACCTGAAATAAGTTCCATGTGTAGTCCGGTTTGTCGGGTAAGAGTATACCTGTGAACATACCAGGATGTTCGAGTGTTAGATAGTGTAGGGATTAAAGATAACAGCCCTTTTGTGTCACACCTGGTAATCAAACCTTTGTCCCTTATGGCGATGCATACCCATATAAACACTTAGATAGGCCCTTTATTGCACACAGTAATTAAATTCCCTTCCCTGACAAGGACTTCAGAAGAAAACGGGCAAAGGGCCAGTTCGGGGCACTGCCGCATGGGCCGCAGCCGGCTACACCTCCAGCTGGCCTGGAACGGCCTCGTGGCAAGGCCGGGGGCCACGCGTGAGAGGACGGTTGGCTGGGCAGGGAGGGGGGTGAGCAGTACCGGTGCGGGAAGCACTCGACCAATCAGAGGGCATGCCGAGACTGACGTAACAGGCCAGGCTATAAAAGGGCGTGCTGCACGACCATTTGAGCAGCTCTCCTGGGATTTCATACCGTGCAGTCGCAATTGCTCTCTGTTGGCCCTCTCTCCCCTTTTTGCCATTCTTCTTCGTTCTGAGTTCTGAGTTCGTGCTCGTGTTAGAGATCGCGTTCTTCGTGGTGCGTGGAGTGGTGCTCGGCCCTTCATGGAGTGTTGGTGCTGGGAGCGAGAGTTGGTGCAGGAGCGAGGCTCGGTGCTGTGAACGGGCGGGACCTCATGTGTGAATGGAGAGGGCGTTGGCTCGGGCCTGGCGAAGTGTGCGAGGCGGACGGAGGGTTGCTCCACGCCAGAGTTTGGAGCCAAGTGGGGACAAGACGACGGACAGTTAAGACGCACCACATTCACAATTACACGACGTGTTCTTTTATAAATTCATTCCTGTGTCCTGTTGTTGAGTCTGGTGTGTGGGATCCCAATTTAGGAATTAGATTTATCGTTGCGGTTCCCTGTCCCGATCCTTATTAAAATAAGCCCTTGCATTATTTTCCATTCCCTGCAAATCTTGTGCCCGTTTGAGTTCGTTCCCCTTCCACAGTTATGCGCTCCCGCTTCTTCCTCTTCCCTTCTTCTCTTCCCGCGTTTGATAGCACAATCCGTATTGATCATCGCCTCCGTTAAAGCGGTTCTGGTCTTCCGCGGTCCCTGGTATTAACCGGAGGGATTCGCGCGACAATACGTTTCAATTTAGAATTTAATGCTAGAATATGTATAGAGCTTAGTGGAGTCAGCAAATGGCAAGCTGTTTTATCCACGGTTTTATTACTTGGCCAAAAAAATTTTTTGGACAAGTATGTTGATCACTCCGGTTTGTGTGTTTGTGTGTGTTTGTTTGTGTGTGTTTGTTTGTCTGTCAGCTCACTTATACTTGCCTACAGGTCACAATTTCAAACCGATCTTCACAAAACTTCACTAAACAGTAGAATTGATGGTCCGACAGAATCCTATATATTTTTTAGGTCAAAAGGTCAACATAGGCCAAAGGTTAACCACTTCTCTTCAAATTTCTAAATCCTCAATTTTTATCCGATTGACTTGAAATTTCAATAGGATTTTCATATCAGCTGACTGAATTCAACCACCAATTATATTTGACGTCAACATAGGCCAAAAGGTCAACATAGGAGAAATTTCTAAAATTGTCAATTTTCTTCCAATTAACATATAATTTGAAGACGATTTGCATATCAGGTCACTGAATTCCACCACCAATTAATTTTTGAGGTCAAAAGGATGCTCTACTGAGGATGACATGACATTCGTCCGGGTCATTCGCCTAGCAGGCTGAGCTGAGTCGGCGTCCTGTGTATTTGATTGATTCTGTTGGATTTAGCGTGTGCTGTCGTGTTGTGCTTTGTGTGAATGATTGTGATGGATCCCTGTTTCGTTTCCTGGCTTATGGCGGTGTGTCTGCCCGTGAGATTTGCAGTACTTTGGTTTTTACTCGCCACCAAGTTGAAAATTTCGAACTGTAAGTACCCGCCACGTTTTTTCGTTGAGCCTCACGCAGCCCCGGTGTGCGCCTCTCAACAAGACGGTTCTTTTCCACGTCTCGCCCCATCGCTCGTCCCACCGCTCGCCCCATCGCTCGTCCCACCGCTCGCCCCATCGCTCGTCCCAACGCTCGTCCCACCGCCCGGCCCATCGCCCGCCCCACAGCTCGCCCCAACGCTCGTCCCACCGCTCGCCCCATCGCCCGCCCCACAGCTCGCCCCACCGCTCGTCCCACCGCCCGGCCCATCGCCCGCCCCACAGCTCGCCCCAACGCTCGTCCCACCGCTCGCCCCACCGCTCGCCCCACCGCTCGTCCCAACGCTCGTCCCACCGCTCGCCCCATCGCTCGCCCCATCGCTCGTCCCACCGCTCGTCCCATCGCCCACCCCATCGCCCGTCCCACAGCTCGCCCCACCGCTCGTCCCATCGCCCACCCCATCGCCCGTCCCACAGCTCGCCCCACCGCCCGCCCCACGGCTCGTCCCACGGCTCGCCCCACCGCTCGTCCCATCGCTCGTCCCACCGCACGTCCCATCGCCCGCCCCACCGCTCGCTCGTCCCATCGCCCGGCCCATCGCACGTCCCATCGCTCGTCCCACCGCTCGTCCCACCGCTCGTCCCATCGCACATCCCATCGCCCGTCCCACCGCTCGTCCCATGCCATCGCACGTCCCATCGCCCGTCCCACCGCTCGTCCCATGCCATCGCACGTCCCATCGCCCGTCCCACCGCTCGTCCCATGCCATCGCACGTCCCATCGCTCGTCCCATCGCCCGGCCCATCGCACGTCCCATCGCCCGCCATCATCGCTCGCCCCACCTCTGCACGCACCGCTGCATGTACCGAGCTCGACTATCCGCTCTAACTCCTCAATTCCGAGGCCTATTCGCTACACTCGGCAAAAACTTTTGTCTTTAAACAACACCACTCGATTGACTCCTGGACTCGTGTCAGGCCTCAGGGAACTTGAAATCGGCGTTGGTCTCGCGAGAAAACGCACAAAGCGAGGCGGGAGGAGAAAGCAGAGAAAAATACCGATTGTGATTTCTCTTCGCGACCAGCGACGGCCCGGCCCACATCTATCTATAATTCCAGTAATCTCTGTGTGTGTGTGTGTCTGTGTGTGTGTGTGTGTGTGTGTGTTTGTCTGTGACCGCTGTTTCTCGACAACTACCGGTCCGATATACTTGAAACTTGCCAGGTATATTGCTGGGGATCCGAGGATGTGCCTTTTCAAGGTTTCATATTAATCGGAGAAGTAGTTACCGAGCTATGGCGATTTCTTTACCAAACTCCGCAAGCCGTTCGCTTTGGACCAAACCATTTCATGTAAATAGAGGGGGGGGTTCTGTGGTCGTTGCGAATGGACCAAACCATTTCATGTAAATAGAGGGGGGGGTTCTGTGGTCGTTACTGCCACGTGGTTTCAAAGTTTTTTTTTGTTGTTGTTGTTTGCACGCATGCTTTTTTGCACGCACGTACGGGCACCCACGTACGGGCACGTCCTAGTTTTAATAATTCCTGCGAAAAAGTGTTTTTTCCTTTTTTCCTGCGTTTTTTCCTGCGATGTTAATAATTCCTGCGATGATAGCGAATTTCGTGATTGTATTTGCTCAAACCTTTTCTATTCGCAGTACAATTCAACTGTACTTTAAATAATACTTTATATGCAGAATATTAATTAATCCTCTCAATTGAACTAATTATTGTTCTTCATGTGATGGGGTGCGATAGGATTCATTCCACGAGATCCACAAATCATTTTCTTCATGTGGATGTGTGGTTTGTGGGTTTAAATTTATACTTGATTTTCAATTTTTGTTTTCTCAATTGCCATATCGAATTTTTTTGATCTTGTAAAAGAGAAACACCTGTTTTTGAGTGGTGTATAAATCGCTTCGCTTTTTTGAGTGGTGTATAAATAGTCTTGAATTTTTGAGTGGTGTTGACTATAAATGAACTCGCATTTTCGAGCGGTGTAGAAATCGCCTCGCGATTATGAACGATGTATAAAATACGCGGGGGGTGTATATAGCGCCTCGCATTTTTTGAGTGGTATATGATAGCTTCGCGTTTTCGAGCGGTGTATAAATATCCTCGTGCTTTAAAGTTAGTTTCCTCGTCCTTTTACATCCATTTCTTCATTTTGGCCAAGGGTTGTGGTTGACCCTCATTTTTCCTTACAGAAAATTTTGAAATGCTGTTGAACTTGTTGTTTACCAAACAAACCTTGCGGAAGTTAATTCAAGAATCCAAAAGAAGTCCGGTTAAATTCTTAACTGCAGCGATCAGATTAAAGGTTAATTAAAGGTTATTAATTGCCGTTTAACGAATGCATTTATTAATTATAATTGAAATGAAGTGCACACAGGGATCGTGACTTTCCAGAAAACGGAACACGAATGAATTTTCTATCTCCGAATTTGCTAAGACCAAGCGTCTCAGTCTCACGGTCCCAGTGAGTACATTTAACGGCTTATTCTTGACGTTAATAATAATACATATTCATGATGTTAATACAGCACAGCAGAGGAATGGAAATTAAAAATTATATATTGGGATAAAAGATGTATCATTTATCTTGTAGGTAAGAAAAGGAACAAAGAGGAGTGGGAGTATTGTATTAGTGATCCGATTCAGGAGAGCCGAGACTCTTAGTCTTAGAAAATGGAGGAGTGGGAAGATTAGTGATCCGATTCAGGAGAGCCGAGACTCTTAGTCTTAGAAAATGGAGGAGTGGGAGGATTAGTGATCCGATTCAGGAGAGCCGAGACTCTTAGTCTTAGAGAATGGAGGAGTGGGAGGATTAGTGATCCGATTCAGGAGAGCCGAGACTCTTAGTCTTAGAAAATGGAGGAGTGGGAGGATTAGTGATCCGATTCAGGAGAGCCGAGACTCTTAGTCTTAGAGAATGGAGGAGTGGGAGGATTAGTGATCCGATTCAGGAGAGCCGAGACTCTTAGTCTTAGAAAATGGAGGAGTGGGAGGATTAGTGATCCGATTCAGGAGAGCCGAGACTCTTAGTCTTAGAGAATGGAGGAGTGGGAGGATTAGTGATCCGATTCAGGAGAGCCGAGACTCTTAGTCTTAGAGAATGGAGGAGTGGGAGGATTAGTGATCCGATTCAGGAGAGCCGAGACTCTTAGTCTTAGAAAATGGAGGAGTGGGAAGATTAGTGATCCGATTCAGGAGAGCCGAGACTCTTAGTCTTAGAAAATGGAGGAGTGGGAGGATTAGTGATCCGATTCAGGAGAGCCGAGACTCTTAGTCTTAGAGAATGGAGGAGTGGGAGGATTAGTGATCCGATTCAGGAGAGCCGAGACTCTTAGTCTTAGAAAATGGAGGAGTGGGAGGATTAGTGATCCGATTCAGGAGAGCCGAGACTCTTAGTCTTAGAGAATGGAGGAGTGGGAGGATTAGTGATCCGATTCAGGAGAGCCGAGACTCTTAGTCTTAGAAAATGGAGGAGTGGGAGGATTAGTGATCCGATTCAGGAGAGCCGAGACTCTTAGTCTTAGAGAATGGAGGAGTGGGAGGATTAGTGATCCGATTCAGGAGAGCCGAGACTCTTAGTCTTAGAAAATGGAGGAGTGGGAGGATTAGTGATCCGATTCAGGAGAGCCGAGACTCTTAGTCTTAGAAAATGGAGGAGTGGGAGGATTAGTGATCCGATTCAGGAGAGCCGAGACTCTTAGTCTTAGAGAATGGAGGAGTGGGAGGATTAGTGATCCGATTCAGGAGAGCCGAGACTCTTAGTCTTAGAGAATGTAGGAGTGGGAAGATTAGTGATCCGATTCAGGAGAGCCGAGACTCTTAGTCTTAGAGAATGGAGGAGTGGGAGGATTAGTGATCCGATTCAGGAGAGCCGAGACTCTTAGAGAATGGAGGAGTGGGAGGATTAGTGATCCGATTCAGGAGAGCCGAGACTCTTAGAGAATGGAGGAGTGGGAGGATTAGTGATCCGATTCAGGAGAGCCGAGACTCTTATCTTAGAGAATGGAGGAGTGGGAGGATTAGTGATCCGATTCAGGAGAGCCGAGACTCTTAGTCTTAGAAAATGGAGGAGTGGGAGGATTAGTGATCCGATTCAGGAGAGCCGAGACTCTTAGAGAATGGAGGAGTGGGAGGATTAGTGATCCGATTCAGGAGAGCCGAGACTCTTATCTTAGAGAATGTAGGAGTGGGAGGATTAGTGATCCGATTCAGGAGAGCCGAGACTCTTAGTCTTAGAGAATGGCGGAGTGGGAGGATTAGTGATCCGATTCAGGAGAGCCGAGACTCTTAGAGAATGGAGGAGTGGGAGGATTAGTGATCCGATTCAGGAGAGCCGAGACTCTTAGAGAATGGCGGAGTGGGAGGATTAGTGATCCGATTCAGGAGAGCCGAGACTCTTATCTTAGAGAATGGAGGAGTGGGAGGATTAGTGATCCGATTCAGGAGAGCCGAGACTCTTAGAGAATGGCGGAGTGGGAGGATTAGTGATCCGATTCAGGAGAGCCGAGACTCTTAGAGAATGGCGGAGTGGAAGGATTAGTGATCCGATTCAGGAGAGCCGAGACTCTTAGAGAATGGCGGAGTGGGAGGATTAGTGATCCGATTCAGGAGAGCCGAGACTCTTAGAGAATGGAGGAGTGGGAGGATTAGTGATCCGATTCAGGAGAGCCGAGACTCTTAGAGAATGGAGGAGTGGGAGGATTAGTGATCCGATTCAGGAGAGCCGAGACTCTTATCTTAGAGAATGTAGGAGTGGGAGGATTAGTGATCCGATTCAGGAGAGCCGAGACTCTTAGTCTTAGAGAATGGCGGAGTGGGAGGATTAGTGATCCGATTCAGGAGAGCCGAGACTCTTAGAGAATGGAGGAGTGGAAGGATTAGTGATCCGATTCAGGAGAGCCGAGACTCTTAGAGAATGGCGGAGTGGGAGGATTAGTGATCCGATTCAGGAGAGCCGAGACTCTTATCTTAGAGAATGGCGGAGTGGGAGGATTAGTGATCCGATTCAGGAGAGCCGAGACTCTTATCTTAGAGAATGGAGGAGTGGGAGGATTAGTGATCCGATTCAGGAGAGCCGAGACTCTTAGTCTTAGAGAATGGCGGAGTGGGAGGATTAGTGATCCGATTCAGGAGAGCCGAGACTCTTAGAGAATGGAGGAGTGGAAGGATTAGTGATCCGATTCAGGAGAGCCGAGACTCTTAGAGAATGGAGGAGTGGGAGGATTAGTGATCCGATTCAGGAGAGCCGAGACTCTTAGAGAATGGCGGAGTGGGAGGATTAGTGATCCGATTCAGGAGAGCCGAGACTCTTAGAGAATGGAGGAGTGGGAGGATTAGTGATCCGATTCAGGAGAGCCGAGACTCTTATCTTAGAGAATGGAGGAGTGGGAGGATTAGTGATCCGATTCAGGAGAGCCGAGACTCTTAGTCTTAGAGAATGGCGGAGTGGGAGGATTAGTGATCCGATTCAGGAGAGCCGAGACTCTTAGAGAATGGAGGAGTGGAAGGATTAGTGATCCGATTCAGGAGAGCCGAGACTCTTAGAGAATGGCGGAGTGGGAGGATTAGTGATCCGATTCAGGAGAGCCGAGACTCTTAGAGAATGGAGGAGTGGGAGGATTAGTGATCCGATTCAGGAGAGCCGAGACTCTTAGAGAATGGCGGAGTGGGAGGATTAGTGATCCGATTCAGGAGAGCCGAGACTCTTATTTTAGAGAATGGAGGAGTGGGAGGATTAGTGATCCGATTCAGGAGAGCCGAGACTCTTAGAGAATGGCGGAGTGGGAGGATTAGTGATCCGATTCAGGAGAGCCGAGACTCTTAGAGAATGGCGGAGTGGAAGGATTAGTGATCCGATTCAGGAGAGCCGAGACTCTTAGAGAATGGCGGAGTGGGAGGATTAGTGATCCGATTCAGGAGAGCCGAGACTCTTATCTTAGAGAATGGAGGAGTGGGAGGATTAGTGATCCGATTCAGGAGAGCCGAGACTCTTAGAGAATGGAGGAGTGGGAGGATTAGTGATCCGATTCAGGAGAGCCGAGACTCTTAGAGAATGGAGGAGTGGAAGCTTCTGTTTTTGTAGACTGTCGAAGCTCGTCAAGGAGCGAGAAAACGGAGCAAATTATGATGTAATATCATGAAATGAACAGTAGAGAGAAATGGGGAGAGGAGGAGCACTGTACATCAATGCAGGGTTGAGGGACAAAAACACCAACAGCACGATTGAGGGACAAAAACAGCACGGTTGAGGGACAAAAACACCAACAGCACGGTTGAGGGACAAAAACACCAACAGCATGGTTGAGGGACAAAAACACCAACAGCACGATTGAGGGACAAAAACACCAACAGCACGGCTGAGGGACAAAAACGCCAACAGCATGGTTGAGGGACAAAACACCAACAGCACGGTCGAGGGACAAAAACACCAACAGCAGGGTTGAGGGACAAAAAAACCAACAGTACGGTTGAGGGACAAAAACAGGGGCATGGACAGGAATACTGTAAAAAGCTGCTGCAGGAATAATACAAGTAAATGGGGGTTGTATTGGAGTATGTCACAAAGGAGAAAGATCCAAGGTTGTACATACATGGCTTATCCAATCAGTGAAGTGCCAGACAGCAATGGGGGAAACTAATAGGATATTAGGTTGTATTCATAGGGGGCATCGTTTGTAGATCAAATGTGGTGTCAACCTTGCACAGGAATTTAGTGACATATCACCCAGATCGATGTGCACATTTTTACTCCCGCCAGGGAGTAACGCATTCGATCGTGTCCGTGTGTGTGTTCTTATGTTTGTGTGTGTGTGTGTGTGTGTGTGTGTGTGTGTGTTTGTGTGTTTGTGTACAAGATATCTGGAAAAGTTCTGAACGGATTTGGATGAAAGTTGGTGGGATGATTGCCCTTGGGATAAGGAAGAATTGATTAGTTTTTGGTGAAGCTCAGGATATTATTCCGGATCCAGGAATTTTTTTGGGAAAGATTTTTTTCTGTTTTACTGCATTAAAGCTTTTATTCTTATTCTTAAATGATGTTTTTCTCCTCTAATTCCGAGATATATCAAAATAAATTCTCTGACAGTTATGGCTTACTTTCTTTTTCATTTATTGTTTTGGGGAGAGGGGATGTTAAACAAAACGTATTATTCCAACTAAACCCACGGCGGGAGTATGCGCTCTACTGAGTGGCGTTCTAGTTAATTGTTACTTTTGAGGAAATACATCTATCTTTGAAAAGGTTAATTGTAGATTTTTGGACTATATCGATGAAGTTATGAGAAGTGGTTAAAAGAGACTGTCACTTTGGAAAGGAGGTGATTACCTCTGCCACCAAAGGTGGATGGAGGTTATGTTTTCACCACTGTCTGCTTGTTACTTGCAAAATCGAAGATTTTTCAAGTATATTGGTCGGTTGTGTTTGTGACTCTGTTAGTTTGTCACCGGCCTACAGGTCACAATTTTCAACCGATCTTCACCAAACTTCACCAAGTGGTAGAGTTGGTCAAATGCCAGAAGCCTATTGTTTTTGGGGTCAATAGGTCAAAAGGTCAACATAGGCCAAAGGTCACCAACTTTGCTAAATTTCTAAAATCCTCCATTTTCATCCGATTGACTTGAAATTTGAAGACCACTTGCATATCTGGTCATTGAATTCAACCACCAAGAATTTTTGAAGTCAACATAGGCCAAATGGTCAACATAGGCCAAATTTCTAAAATCCTCAATTTTTATCCAATTGACTTGAAATTTGAAGAGGACTTGCATATCTGGTCACTGAATTCAACCACCAAGTATTCTTGAAGTCAACTTAGGCCAAAAGGTCAACATAGGCCAAATTTCTAAAATCCTCTATTTTCATCGAATTCACTTGAAAATTGAACAGCATTTGCACATTGAGTCACTAAATAGGGAAACTAACTATTTTTGAGGTCAAAAGGTCAAAGGTCAACTCAAGGTCAACCTTCCAAAATCATCATTTTTCATCTGAAAAATCGTCACTGTTCATCCTGTTGACCCGAGCTTTGATCAAGATTGTAAATTTAAATCTTCATGAAATGGACAATTTGCTGTATCAATGGTAAACTTTTGGGGGACGGCGTATTTTGCAAGTATCGTGCTACGCATGACGTTTTCTTGTTTGTCTGTCTGTCCGTTTGTGAACAAAATATCTCAAAAAGTTGTGGACGGATTCGGACGAAATTTGGTGGAGAGGTAGCGTATGTGGCAAGGACGAAATGATTAGATTTTGGTGAAGATCCGGATTCGAATCCGGATACTAGAATTTTAAAAGTGATTCTTCACCATTGGGAGTTCGGGCCAAAAACGATATATAGCAGGATATCTCAAACAGTTGTGGACGGATTTGGACAAAACTTGGTGAACCGGTTGTGTGTCTGACACGGACAAATACATTCGATTTTGGTGAAGATCTAAATATGTATTCGGATATGAGAATTATTTAATTTTGAAGTGATTCTTCACCATTGGGAGTTCGGGCCAAAAACGATACATAGCAGGATATCTCAAAATGTTATAGACGGATTTGAACGAAACTTAGTGGAGAGGTTGTGTGTGTGACAAGGAAGAATCGATTTAATTTTGGTGAAGATCCGGATCCGGATCCATCTAGTATAATTTTAAAGTGATTCTTCACCATTGAGTGATATGGCCAACCAGGCGGAGGTACACTCTCTACTGAGTGCCGTTCTACTTGTGAGATGTGATTGTTTGAAAAAATGAAGGGTATTGATAAAATAGAAGCAGAAATAAGCAAAGGTGCATGTTTATGATGCTCATAGTCCCGCTGGATCATACCCACTTCTTTCTACCCCCATTTTTCCCTACCCTTTAATCCCTCAACCTGCACAATGATGCCTACACAATGGAGGGTGCTGCCTACTGTTCCCTGCTGGTTGTTCGGGCTCAACAGTGCCAATAGTGCATGGCAGAGATCCTATGGCAGTGACAGGGTAAGAGGTAGTACTCAGAGAAATGGCAGCAAAATGCAAGAAATGGTTGACCACAAATGCAGGTGTCACTATGAAGTTTTGGGTGTGTGGCCGGGTGTGCAAGCTGCACAGCTGAAGGAAGCGTTTCATCGTCTGTGTATGGCTACCCACCCTGACCGACACCCCATGGACCCCAATGCTGCAGCACGGTTTAAAAGGGTAAGGTGTACTTCTTTGATCTGGAAAAGAGTCACGACACGATGCACGAAACGTGTAATAATTGATGGCGTTGTCTAATGCAATGGTGTGGGCTGTGGCAGGTGTGTGAAGCATACGCCGTGCTAAAAGACCCTGTGCTGAGAAGTGTGTACAATCGTGAGAATGTTCACGCAAAGCGAGACCATGGACCTCAAATGAGGAACAGGTCAACGAGACGTGTGATGAACTACAAGGTACAGTAGATGTTTTTTGAGTCGTCATATAATTGAATGGAATTGTGTTGTGGAACAACATTTTGCCATATTTTATGTGTATCCCACAGGTACCTTTTGACTTTGATGCATTTTATCAGGGTCACTATGGTGACCCATCCTCCCAACGACCGCGCCGCAGCGCTCGCTCAACACCGGCACCATCATCCTCTAATTCTCCGAGCATCGCTGTATTATTGATGCTCTTCTTTGCTGTCACGGTAGCAATCGGTGGAATCAAACTGATGTGATGTGAACATGTCCTCGTATTTAATATGTCGATGAAAGTTCAAACTTCAAAACTCAAAAATGGAAATTCACTGGATTAATTTGGCAAATCAAATATCAAGAACCAGTCGAGGTACTAATGCTGTAAGTTTTCCTACAAATGTTTGCAATAATATGATTGTAAGGAAAGTTCATGATGTGTTAAATAAAAAGCTGCAGAAATGGATTAATGTTCCTTCATACAATAGATCTCAAATTTCTAACAGCTGTGTCCGCACAAGAAAAGAGTAGTTCAAAATTGAGGTGAAAATGTAATTCTCAGGGAACTTCGATCATACTATATTAATAAAATTATTGAGACAATTAAAAATATTCAGGGTTAACAATGAAAATCATTCATTTGATGTACAAAGCTGGCAAATGAGGTAATTTGTGCACATGAATCCTGGGCGATTCGCCCAAGAATAGCCCTACTACATTGAGTATGGCATGTTTTTACTCATTGAGTGAATTGCTTGTGATTTTGCGAAGCAAACGCTGTAACTTCTGTGTTTGTCACATGCGATTTCCACACATTTTACGCCTCCTCGAGTCAGGATGAGTTGGACTGTTTTGGTGGAGGAAAGTTATCCGTTCACAAAAGAAAGTCAATGCCGTATTCTTCATTTTATTACAAACTGGCAAAGGTACCCGGTAAGCTACAGTTTGCCACAATCCTTGTGGTGCTCTTCTGCTGCTGGAGGGAGACCTCCATATCATGGCAGGCGATGTGCCGCATTTGAACTGGTCAATGAGCAACAATTTCACAACTTTGTCCGTTCTCCTTGGTAGTCCGTGCATTTGTAACAGAAAGGGCTCCAACTCCATGGACTCCAGCAAAAAGAGCTGCTGTATGGGCAATCCATGGAGTTGTAGCAAAAAGGGCTGATTTATGGGCAATTCATGGAGTTGTAGCAAAAAGGGCTGATTTATGGGCAATTCATGGAGTTCTTTATTTTATATGGGCAGTCCCAATGCAATCCATGGAGTATGGGCAGTCCATGGAGTTGTAACAGAACGGGCTGCTGTATGGGCAATCCATGGAGTTGGAGCAAAAAGGGCTGCTGTATGGTCAATCCATGGAGTTACAGTCATGTGAAAAATAAGTACACCCCATGTAAAGTTTTGACTTTTCCAACATATTTCAACATACAGCTATTTGATCTTCATTTCAACAATATTGATAGATAAAGGTGATATTACATAACAAATATCATGAAACATTTACATTTTGTAGTCCATTGTATAATTTAAATAAACATAAATACAAATTTCGCATGTGGAAAAAGTAAGTACACCCCAACATTTATCACTACTTCAAATACCTAAAATTAGAATCAGGTGCAAATGATTAGGACATTGTCAGAGAGGATCTTGGAGGAACCTGTCTTATTTAAACCTCAGACATTTAGTTTGGTTTGCTCTTTGTTGTTGAAGTGTGCGGCGTCACCATGCCGAGATCAAAAGAGCTCTCTGAGGCCTTCAGAAAGAAGGTTATAGATGCCTGCGAGTCTGGGAAGGGATTTAAAAAGATCTCCAAACAATTTGAAATCAATCATTCGACTGTCCGGAAGATCATCTACAAGTGGAGAAGATTCCAAACAACTGCCAACTTGTTCAGGCCAGGCCGCCCCAGCAAGTTCAGCCCGAGAGCAGACCGCAAGATGCTGAAAGAAGTCTCGAAGAACCCCAGAATGTCATCACGGGACCTACAGGTAGCTCTTGCCACTGATGATGTCAAAGTGCACGAGTCTACCATTAGAAAGAGGCTGCACAAATTTGATCTACATGAGAGATGTGCCAGGAGGAAACCTTTGCTGTCCAGAAAGAACATCAGGGCAAGACTAAAGTTTGCCAATGAACACCTAGGCAAAGACCAGCACTTCTGGACCAATGTGCTCTGGACAGATGAGTCAAAGGTAGAGCTATTTGGCCACAGTACCAGAAGACATGTTTGGTGAAAACCAAAGACAGCATTTGACCACAAGAACCTGATACCAACTGTAAAGCATGGTGGTGGAAATATTATGGTTTGGGGCAGCTTTGCTGCATCAGGGCCTGGGCAACTCACCATCATATAATCCACTATGAATTCTTCATTGTACCAGATGGTGCTTGAGGATAATGTGAGGCCATCTGTCGGAAAGTTGAAGCTCAACCGAAGGTGGACCTTGCAACATGACAATGACCCTAAACATACCAGTAAATCCACCAAGGAATGGCTGAAAAGAAAGAAATGGAGGGTTCTGGAATGGCCAAGTCAAAGCCCAGATCTAAATCCCATCGAGATGTTGTGGGGGGATTTGAAACGAGCTGTGCATGCAAGAAACCCCTCAAACATCGCACAGATGAAAGAATTCTGCATGGAGGAGTGGGCAAAAATTTCTCCCAGTCGATGTCAGAGACTGGTAGACAGACATAAGAAACACCTACTTAAGGTTGTTTCTGCCAAAGGGGGCAATACCACCTATTAGAGCCAAGGGTGTACTTACTTTTTCCACATGCGAAATTTGTATTTATGTTTATTTAAATTATACAATGGACTACAAAATGTAAATGTTTCATGATATTTGTTATATTATATCACCTTTATCTATCAATATTGTTGAAATGAAGATCAAATAGCTGTATGTTGAAATGTGTTGAAAAAGTCAAAACTTTACATGGGGTGTACTTACTTTTTCACGTGACTGCATAGCAAAAAGGGCTGCTGTATGGGCAATCCATGGAGTTGAAGCAAAAAGGGCTGCTGTATGGTCAATCCATGGAGTTATAGCAAAAAGGGCTGCTGTATGGGCAGTCCATGGAGTTACAGCAAAAAGGGCTGCTGTATGGTCAATCCATGGAGTTGAAGCAAAAAGGGCTGCTGTATGGTCAATCCATGGAGTTATAGCAAAAAGGGCTGCTGTATGGTCAATCCATGGAGTTGTAGCAAAAAGGGCTGCTGTATGGGCAATCCATGGAGTTATAGTAAAAAGGGCTGATTTATGGGCAATCCATGAAGTTTTAGCAAAAAGGGCTGCTGTATGGGCAATCCTTGGAGTTATAACAAAAAAGGCTGATTTATTATGGGCAATCCATGGAGTTATAGCAAAAAGGGCTGATTTATGGGCAATCCATGGAGTTATAGCAAAAAGGGCTGCTGTATGGTCAATCCATGGAGTTATAGCAAAAAGGGCTGCTGTATGGGCAATCCATGGAGTTATAGCAAAAAGGGCTGATTTATGGGCAATCCATGGAGTTATAGCAAAAAGGGCTGCTGTATGGTCAATCCATGGAGTTATAGCAAAAAGGGCTGCTGTATGGGAAATCCATGGAGTTATAGCAAAAAGGGCTGATTTATTATGGGCAATCCATGGAGTTATAGCAAAAAGGGCTGATTTATGGGCAATCCATGGAGTTATAGCAAAAAGGGCTGCTGTATGGTCAATCCATGGAGTTATAGCAAAAAGGGCTGCTGTATGGGAAATCCACGGAGTTATAGCATAAAGGGCTGATTTATTATGGGCAATACATGGAGTTATAGCAAAAAGGGCTGCTGTATGGGAAATCCATGGAGTTATAGCAAAAAGGGCTGCTGTATGGGCAATCCATGGAGTTATAGCAAAAAGGGCTGATTTATTATGGGCAATCCATGGAGTTATAGCAAAAAGGGCTGCTGTATGAGCAATACATGGAGTTATAGCAAAAAGGGCTGATTTATTATGGGCAATCCATGGAGTTATAGCAAAAAGGGCTGCTGTATGGGCAATCCATGGAGTTGTAACTCCTGGTGCGGGCATGACAAGGTGGCAGGTAAGGCAAACAACACAGGCAAAGGCAAACTATTGTCACTAAACACTATGTCCAGGTGGGCCTTACGAACATTACCCATTTTCTAAGCGAATGCTCCTAACCTAAGGCTAAGCCCTCCACGTGGGGTTCTCTCCTCACCGTCATTTCTCCTGAGCTCCCCCTCCTCCGCCCCCTCCCCTCTGCGGAGGTGCTCGGCAGCAGATCCACCACCTATCAATTTATTTGAATACACCACGGGAAATCCCTCTTTGACTCGATGTCGTCACAGCCATTGATCGCGTTGCGAATCTCCGCAGACGTCACTCGCCTATGGGCCGCCCTTCGACTTTGGTCACTCCCACTCCTGCCACCGCGGGACTTCCGGTCGCAGGACGCGGCTCTCACACCACTTTTGCATACGGACTGTTCCGCTGTCTGCCGCACACCACGCACTCTCTCAAACCACCTCGCGACTTTTCATACTCCTTTCTCGTATACAGGACGCCTTTCGATCCCTCGCACACCCCACCAGGAGAAGCCGTGGCATGCACCTGCACGCTGGGACCTGTGGCGCCGGCGCAGTTTCCAAATCCACCACAATTTTCTCACACACGGGAGGCGAACCCCTCCCCTCAGTCACGCTAACCTCTGCCCTCAGTTACGCTAACCCCTCCCCTCAGTCACACTAACCCCTCCCCTCAGTCACGCTAACCCCTCCCCTCAGTCACGCGAACCCCTCCCCTCAGTCACGCTAACCCCTCCCCTCAGTCACGCTAACCCCTGCCCTCAGTCACGCTAACCCCTCCCCTCAGTCACGCTAACCCCTCCCCTCAGTCACGCTAACCCCTCCCCTCAGTCACGCTAACCGCTCCCCTCAGTCACGCCAACCGCTCCCCTCAGTCACGCCAACCGCTCCCCTCAGTCACGCTAAGCCCTCCCCTCAGTCACGCTAAGCCCTCCCCTCAGTCACGCTAATCCCTCTCCTCAGTCACGCTAATCCCTCCCCTCAGTCACGGTAACCCCTCCCCTCAGTCACGCTAATCGCTCCCCTCAGTCACGCTAACCCCTCCCCTCAGTCACGCTAATCCCTCCCCTCAGTCATGCTAACCCCTCCCCTCAGTCACGCTAACCCCTCCCCTCAGTCACGCGAACCCCTGCCCTCAGTCACGCTAACCCTTCCCCTCAGTCACGCTAACCCCTCCCCTCAGTCATGCTAACCCCTCCCCTCAGTCATGCTAAGCCCTCCCCTCAGTCACGCTAACTCCTCCCCTCAGTCACGCTAACCCCTCCCCTCAGTCACGCTAACCGCTCCCCTCAGTCACGCTAACCGCTCCCCTCAGTCACGGTAACCGCTCCCCTCAGTCACGCTAACCCCTCCCCTCAGTCACGCTAACCCCTCCCCTCAGTCACGCTAACCTCTCCCCTCAGTCACGCTAACCCCTCCCCTCAGTCACGCTAACCCCTCCCCTCAGTCACGCTAACCGCTCCCCTCAGTCACGCCAACCGCTCCCCTCAGTCACGCCAACCGCTCCCCTCAGTCACGCTAAGCCCTCCCCTCAGTCACGCTAAGCCCTCCCCTCAGGCACGCTAACCCCTCTCCTCAGTCACGCTAATCCCTCCCCTCAGTCACGGTAACCCCTCCCCTCAGTCACGCTAATCGCTCCCCTCAGTCACGCTAACCCCTCCCCTCAGTCACGCTAATCCCTCCCCTCAGTCATGCTAACCCCTCCCCTCAGTCACGCTAACCCCTCCCCTCAGTCACGCGAACCCCTGCCCTCAGTCACGCTAACCCCTCCCCTCAGTCACGCTAACCCCTCCCCTCAGTCACGCTAACCCCTCCCCTCAGTCATGCTAACCCCTCCCCTCAGTCATGCTAAGCCCTCCCCTCAGTCACGCTAACTCCTCCCCTCAGTCACGCTAACCCCTCCCCTCAGTCACGCTAACCGCTCCCCTCAGTCACGGTAACCCCTCCCCTCAGTCACGCTAACCCCTCCCCTCAGTCACGCTAACTCCTCCCCTCAGTCATGCTAACCGCTCCCCTCAGTCACACTAACCCCTCCCCTCAGTCACGCTAACCCCTCCCCTCAGTCACGCTAACTCCTCCCCTCAGTCACACTAACTCCTCTCCTCAGTCACACTAACCCTAGATGATACATAGCAGGATATCTCAAAAAGTTATGGATGGATTTGGACGAAACTTGGTGGAGAGGTTGTGTGTGTGACAAGGAATAATCGATTCGATGTTGGTGAAGATCTGAATATGGATTCGGATATGAGAATTATTTAATTTTTTAAGTGATGCTTCACCATTGAGTGGTATGTCAAACCAGGTGGAGGTACGCTCTCGACTGAGTGCCGTTCTAGTTAATGGCTGCAATGACAGATTCTGCCTGTTGATGCCAATGTTGGGCCAGCATTGTTTCGAAACAATTGTTTCAAATATCTCGAAGCGTTTCGAAGTTTCGAAATTGCCATATCTATAAAAAAGGTCACACGGCCCAATGAACACTTTATAGATTATTCATTTGCACAGGATGCTTCGCTGGAGCTTCAATGTCAATAGCTTAATTAAGCTTCGCCAATCCGAACTGACGTCACAGAACCCACGTGACCATAAGCTGAACGCACAAAAGTTATAAGGCCGAATTAAAAATCGTCAGCCGTCTTTTGTGACAATAAACCTGTGCAGGTGTAGTATTTTCAATCTCGATAGTAGAACAGTTTTCACATTTTTTTATTTTGAAAAATAAAATAAATAGCAAAAAGCATTGAGTATAAAAGCCGTTTGCACTGTGGGCGGTGTATTGGTTGCGTGATTTGTTTAGTTCTCTAATTTTGAGGTACATTTTCACAAAGTATTTTACAACAATTACCATGGTAGTAAAATTTTCCTCCAGAGATCGTACGGACGATTAAACAATAACAAGTAAGGAGATAATATTGCTGTTTGATCCACACGTGTGGGTTGAGCACGTGAAGGTGTGCGAGGTTGATTCGTTCGTTCGTTCGGTCATTCGTTCATTCGTTCGTTCGTTCGTTCATTCATTTGTTCCTTCCTTCGTGCCAATTGTCACGCAGCCGAAGAGTTGGAGATTTATTTACGGCTGAGGAAACGAAGCGGCCATGAAGCTCTTGACGCATAACATGCTAACGTCTCACGTTAAAGGTGTCGTGTCTGGTTATCCTCTTCGCATTAAGGTACGTACCGCACAGTACTACACCACACCGCGACATTAATCATTATTTTGTCCTATACACTGATACAGTTCGTACTGTACTCTATCACATGGCGTCGTTGCTTCCAAAGCGGTTTCTTGGCAAGGGTTATACTGGGTGGTTTGCCATTGCCTTTCTGGCATTACCACTCGAGCCCACTTTGAATTGGACACTGAACTGGAAATGCTGCTATTAGTATTACTATTAGCTGGAACATGACAATCTCTTACAGTCACCATGGAAACGACCAATGATTATATAATCGGGCAATTGGAGTACAGTTACAGTAGTCTCATGTTTACAATTCATGTAGAACTAGAAGGGCACTCGGTAGAGCACATACCTCCACCAGGCTGAATAGTTCATGGATTGTATCCCACTGATAAGTCGGATCTGGATTTGGACCTGAACCAAAATCGAAGCGGCTTGTTCTTGTCATCTAACCAACCTGTCCACCCAGTTTTGTCATAATCAGTCCACAACTTTTTGCGATATCGTGCTATATATCGTTTTTGGCCCAATCTTTCAATGGTTTATGGATCACTTAAACTCTCGGATTTGGGTCTTCACCAAAATCGAATCCATTCGTCCTCACACACCCAGCGTGTCCACCAAATTTCGGCCGAATCCGTCCATCACTTTTTGAGATATCCTGTTCACAGCCAAGCAAACAACGTAGCTTACGTCCACCTTTGGTGGTGGAGGTAATAAGCACTGGCGTATTGAGCTTTGTCTCTTCCACCACACACACACCTTCCATGAAACAAGCAAGTGGTGATTATGAATCACGTACAACATGGACAAATGGCTTTTCTTCCACCCCCATAGATGAACACATACCCTTTGAACCTGCAGTACTCAAGATGACTCTTTGGTGGTGGTGGTGGTGGTGGTGGTGGTGGTGGGGGGGGGGTGGCGGGGGGGGGGGTCTGCAGCGATTATAATGGAAACATCAACATCCTACAGTAATCAATGGCATAGAATCAAGTGCTGGAGTTTTTGAAGACTTCTCAATTATGATTATCAACTGTTGTGTTAATTGTGTAACCTTCTTACCTCTTTACCACTAGGCCAAGGAAGTGCAGCTCAACGCTGTTGATTTCAATGCAGAGTTCATCTCCAGAATGATCCCCAAGCTTGAATGGAAGGCACTCCGCGAGGCGGCAGAGAGTGTGAGCTCGCTTTCTGATTAGATACACTCATTTATTGCATTTCAACTACTGGACACATCCACTCTTTACGGGAGCGGCCAAAGGGAGGAGGGTTGGGGGCGGTTAGGTACATTAGTCTGTGGCCCACAGTGTGGGAGACACGATAAGCAGAGAATGCCTCAAAGATGTCGGGCTTCCTCCAAATATTTTTCTGTCTAATGTACCGATGTGTACCCCGGTTTAGAATAGGTACACCGTATCCCTGCGTGTCGTAAGAGGCGACTAAGGGTTGGCGTCAGGAAGGGCATCCGGCCATAAAAACATTGCCTCAAAAATAGAACCATGACAATTTGGAGAAGATTGTCATGGCGACCGCAAGGCTAACCCCTGCTCTTGCAGGGAAAATGGCCTTAAAATGCCTGTTGTTGTTGTTGTTGTTGTTGTTAAACAGTAGCGACTGTTTAAAACGGTAATCGTACGTTGGATGGAATTGATTGAACAGTTTGTGGTTATAATAATTTTAACTTCCAGTATGTATGCCCCATTAAATGCCACGATAAACTATTTATGCACCTAAACACGGATTTCGTCCAAGGCGGAAAACCCCTTGGGGAGGAGGGCAAATTAAGTCACGACAACCTCCGTCATGTGACCCTTCGTCTTCTTGTCAAGTTTGGTTGAGATTGGATAAGTAACGACCGAATGTATTGTGGTCAGACAGAATGTATTGTGGTTCCCTATGGGAGTGGCAGGAAGGGTCATGTTATTGTCCTCTCTGGGGGTATATATAGATTACAGTAGATCTTGTCTCAAAACGCCAGGATAAGCTATTTATACACGTCCAAGGAGGAAAAATCCCTTGGGGAGAGGGGATATTATTAGGGTACCTCTGCATGTAATGCAGAGGATACCCTATTATTACTGTTCAGATCTTTCGTTTTAGCTCACCTGGAACGAAGTTCAGGGGAGCTTATGCAATGGCGTGTTGTCCGTCCGTCGGTCTGTAAACATTTGAAACTTCTTTTCCGAAACCACCGATGGGATTGTGACCAAATTTGGCACAAATGATATTTGTTGTGTTGTGACTAAAGTTTGTTGAACTTTGAACAAGTGGAAGGAATGTATGGAGACAAAAGGTCTGAAGGTGAATATCGGAAAAACGAAGGTGATGGCAAGTGGTAAAGCATGTGGTGAGGTGGAAAGAACTGGGAAGTGGCCGTGTGCTGTGTGCAGGAAGGGTGTCGGAGTGAACTCCATTCAAAGTACAATGTGCGCTGAGTGGGTTCATCAAAAATATAGTGGTTTGAGAGGGTCATTAACCAGTGTGGCAGCTACATTCAAGTGTAAGGTGTGCACAGAGGGAGCTGCAGATGGAGGAAATGTTGAGTTGGATCTTGGAGATGTCATGAAGCTGGAAGGTGTGAAAACATTTTGTTACCTAGGAGACATGCTGAATGGAGAAGGTGGATCAGATTCGGCAACGGTTGCTGGAGTGAGATGTGCATGGAAGAAGTTTCGGGAACTGAGTGGCGTGCTTACGAGGAGGGGAGTGTCGTTGAAGCTGAAGGGAAAGGTGTATGCTGCATGTGTGAGAAGTGTTATGATTTATGGGAGCGAGACATGGGTAATGAACGTAGAGCATCAACGAAGGCTGGAAAGGGTGGAAATGCGAATGGTTCGGTGGATGTGTGGAGTATTGTTGAGAGAGAGGAAGACAAATGATGAATTGCGAAAGATGATGGGAATAGAGCCTGTGATGGATGCTATGAAGAGGAACAGGTTGAGATGGTTTGCTTATGTGTTGAGGAAGGATGAAAGTGACTGGTTGAGAAGAGTGATGGAAATGAATGGCAATGGAAGTAGAGGATGGGGAAGACCGAGAAAGACTTGGCTAAAGATGGTCGAAGAAGAAATGCGGGCAAGGGGGTTAACAAGGGGAGATGCAGAAAATAGGGCAAAATGGAGAAGATTGTCATGGGGACCGCAAGGCTAACCCCTGCTCTTGCAGGGAAAATGGCCGTAAAATGCCTGTTGTTGTTGTTGTTGTTGTTGTTGTTGTATATCATGAGGATACCAGGGTGTCCTGGAATAAGCGATATGTCACATGGTTTGGCAGCCATATAAATTGAAGGAAAATCTTGAAAACCCTCTATCTCTTGAACCGCTTTATTGATCGACGTGAAACTTTAAAGTAATGTAGCAGTCGCCAAGGGGAATAATTTTTTTAAAATTCAACATGATTAGTTGTACGGCCTGGCAGCCAGTAGTTATTATTACTTGAATGAGAAGAAACTCTGCAATTCCATCTTCTCAGGGCAAGTGACTGATTCTTCCACTGCAATTTTTCGGGTTTATTTCCTTTAAAAATCACTTTCTCTGCAATCGTTGATCTGATTGACAGGAAATTTTCACCATAGGAGTGCCTCCTCCTGTAGAATTTTTAATAATCATGACGTCATCGGTCATGTGGTACGGGCGACATCTTGGAAAAACTGAAAAACTTTGCACCTCTATATCTCCAAAAGCGTTGCGAAGAAAAAATGTGATACATGGCTCATTGTAAAGAACTCTCCACGCGGAACATATGTTAATGATGATGTCATAGTTACCTCCATTGTGACGTCTTAATTTGACAAGTACAAAACGTCATTCGATCAGAATGAAATTTGTTGAGCGTCATCTGGGGATAAATTGGTGAGGAAAAATAATGATGACGTCATCTGTCACGTGGTTCGGCCGCCATATATTTTTTAATTAAATTGATATATGTGGGTAAATTACAAAAAAGTGTGTGGCCGCAATGCATTCGGATCTTACTGCTTGCTTTTCCGTTCAGGTCGGTCACCTGAATGATCTTCCATTGGAGGTGCCTTCTGAGCACCAGGACAACGAGGAGTTCCTTCAGAAGGTGCACCACGTACTGATGGAGGTTTGACCAGCGCACCATAACATCGAATTTCATTCTGTTCTGAAGGAGTTGCGTGAGATTGCTCATTTGTGTCCTCATCTCCCTGTGCGCCTCGTTATACCACCCTTCCTTGAATAGGTGGAAGTGGAAGAGGGAGTTCTGCAGTGCCCCGAGTCGGGCCACGAGTTCCCCATCTCCAAGGGGATTCCCAACATGTTGCTCAATGAGGATGACGTGTGACTTTCTGCAGTTTGAAATCTTCACGAGTTGTTTCCTGTTCACCTGTTGTTTCTTGTTTGCCTGTGTTCCGGCTTCTCGTAGTGCGTCGGCGCTCTAATTCTCACGCTCAACGTCTTGTTGGTTGTATCATATGCACCTCAAGTATAACTGGCTGATATTTACAGTGCTGTTGACATTTTTGTATATACAATATATACAGTACATGCTAACTTGATTGGTGTTGTTTGATTTTTTGCAGACACTTTGCATTTTTTTAAATTGTTTGTTCCTATTATGTACGAAATAAAACGTTTCCAAATGTTTGATCCTCCTCGTTATTTTTTTTTTTAAATCGTTTTTTTGTCGTTATTTTTAAGCAAACACCGACAAACATTCAAATCCGCTTGTTTTTGGGTTATCTTGGCCAGGTAGGTCTACATGCACTACAGCAAATCCTTTAGTAAACTAGAAGGGTACTCGGGAGAGCGCAAACCTCCACCAGGCTGAACAGTTTATGTTTTGTATCCACTGATAGGCCGGATCTGGATTCGGACCTGAACCAAAATCTAATTGGCTTGTTCTTGTCACCAAACCAACTCATCCCCCCAAGTTTTTTTTTTGTCTGAACTCATCCATAACTTTTTTTTTTAAATATCATGTTATATATCGCTTTTCGCCTGCTCTCTCAATGGTGAAGAATCACTTGAAAATTTCTCGCATCCGAATCCATATTCAGATCTTCAACAAAATTGAATCTATTCTTCCTTGTCACAAACCCAACCTGTCCACCAGGTTTCCTCCAAATCCGTCCATAACTTCTTGAGATGTCCTGCCATATATCGGTTTTAGCCCTATCGCTCAATGGTGAAGAATCAATTAAAAACTCTGATCCGGATCTGGTTTAGCGACACCACCAAAATTGAATCGATTCGTCCTTGTCCCATGTGCTACCTGTCCGCCAAATTTCTTCCGAACCCGTCCACAACCTTTTGGGATACCTTGTTCACAGACAGACAGGTGAAAACATAGCCTGCATCCACCTTGGGTGACGGAGGTAATTATGCGAGGGAAGGAGGGAAGGGCCGCCTCCTGGCGAGTTTCGAGCAGACAGGGCCGACCTCTGATAGAGCAGACGCTGAAGGCCTGGCAGATCTCGCTCGAGGTCGGTCTTCTTCCAGGATCAGTACGGCCGCCAAACCCCCGGAGTTCAAAGGTCGTGCCTCCTTTCCGTTCCGTCGTCTTCGCCGCCCCATGGCGGAGCAGGTGATGACTGATGTTTAGTCGGCCGATCGGTGGCTTTCCCCCTGTCCGACCGAACGGCTCTTTTCCTCGCTGACTCTTCTCCCCGACCGCTTTAGATGCTTTCCGACATCACCGAGGGTTGCCGCCTGCCGGTGCTTCGCAGGAACCAGCAGAACGAGGAGGAATGGCGTAAGTTCCCTGCCAAGGCCTAGCTGCAGGGACGTACCGGCCTAGCTCGGATAGATCCGAAGCCGGGCCGGGAGGCACGCGTTCCGGCCGGCCGTCCTGCGCCCGAGCCCGGCTCCCGGAACGTTGTGCGTCCTTCGGATAGCGATTTATTTTGTGTCTTCAATGCAAACTGTTCAAACTGCCTCGTTGTGAAGCCGCAATCCCTCGAACGTCTTTTAGTTTTACTCTTTGTGCGAGTTTGGTGCTCGAAGTTCCAACTGTTGTTTTGCACTTATTTTTTGCCTTTTAAAGTTTTTCACCAAGTTCAATAGTTGAACTAATATACGTATAAAAAAAAAAAAAAAAAAAAAAAATCTATCGATCGAGCAGTGTCCATCCATCGGTAAGTGTGTGTGTGTGTGTGTGTGTGTGTGTGTGTGTGTGTGTGTGTGTGTGTGTGTGTGTGTGTGTGTGTGTGTGTGTGTGTGTGTGTGTGTGTGTGTGTGTGTGTGTGTGTGTATGTGTGTGTATAGTGGTGGTTTATATGGATATATTGGTGGTTTATATGGGCACAGTGGTGGTTTATATGGGTGTAGTGGTGGTTTATATAAATACAGCGGTGATGTCTATGGACACAGTGGTGGTTTATATGGACACAATGGTGGTTTATATGGGTGTAGTGGTGGTTTATATGGACACAATGGTGGTTTATATGGGTGTAGTGGTGAACTAATATACGTATAAGTAACTTTAATCGATCTCTTGCTTTTAGTTTAATTGTGTGAATCAAAGTTTGATTCTAACTTTATTTAAGACGAGTTAACTGTGGTTAACTCTTTCTCTTTTACCCTTTCCTTATTTTCCAGCTTTGGCTGAAATTTTGGGGATCAAGGAGCAAAATGGGCGCAAGCAATACTACGTACATTATGTGGATTGTGAGTGCAGCCAAGTTTACTATCCCCCTTTGAATTGGTGTGGTGCTTGCCCAGTCGTACTACTCTTAACGACCCCATCTATTCCCATCTTCTTGTGGGATCGTCCAGGGAAACTTTTATTGTCCCAAGTCTTTCACGAACTGGCTGGCCAGGCCTGACGTATGAATGAAGGTGGCTGGAATTTGACTGGAGTGCCGGTGTTGACTCGCCTACCTTTTTTTTCGCGAAAGACTTTTATCGTCCACCAATGAGAAGTCCCAGCAGACAGATCCTTGACGTCTTTCGGATGGACGGAGACATTTAATTGTCACCCAACATACGAAACACCAGGGTGACAGTTTGGAGCTGGGCTGAGATTTCATCCCAAGATATTCACTCTCGTCTCTGAGCTAGACAATCAGAGGTGTGTGTGAAGGCTATCCTGTCGGCCCAAATGTTCCTTTTTAAATATGATGAATAAATAGGAGTGATTGTGCTGCATTTACCACAATTGGGGGCCACCTATATACAGACTTGGCATTCAATATGGAATTTTTTTTTTTTTCTTGACTTGGGTTTACTTTCTGAACTCAGTATATCAATCTGGTGAGTTTCTTTTACCCTTCGGTGATGTCTTTGTTGAAAGAACCATGTCACTGATTGTCTTTCGCAGCAAGAAGTCAATAACAGGATTATATCACAGGTGACAAAATGTAAGGACAGGTACATTTGACGATTGGCTTCACAATCGGGTATATAAGGGTTGTTGCGTTCTGTATTAGTGGAAAACAACTGCTGCACGTCTACAAAAGTTATTGCCGCTTCCTCTGGAGATGGTCCGTCAACTTGACAATGCTGTTTGTCATGGACTGGTGGCTTTACGAAATTCTGGCATGAAACAACGTGCTATTGCTCGGCAGTATGGCATCACTCAAGGTCAGGTGTCAAAGATCCTGAAACAAAATGCTCAGACGGGTGTCCCTCCTCCAATACCGAGGCCAGGACGTCCACGCAGAACCACAAGGAGAGATGATCGCCAGCTGCACTGGTTAGTCTGCAATGACCGTACCAAGTCAGCTAATCGGCTTAGGGCTGAGTGGCAGCAACTGACAAATGTGCCTGTATCCAGAAGGCTAGTCAACCAACGACTGGTTCAAGCAGGCTATCGTTCCAGGTGTCCCCTGAGAAAGCCACGCCTGACCAGACAACACAGCCAGCGCCGATTGCAGTGGGCCAGAGAGCACCGCCAATGGCAGCCAGGACACTGGAATCATGTGACCTTCAGTGACGAGTCTAGATTTCTGGTCTATCGTCAAGATGGCCGCGTCCGAGTGTGCAGACAAGTGCATGAAGCCCACAATGAATATTGTATAGTGCCAAGAGTCCAAGCTGGAGGTGGTGGGGTGACCGTTTGGGCTGCTTTTCATGCAGGGGGCAAAACTGACCTGGTTGTTCTTAATGGAAATCTGAACCAGTTCAAGTACAGGGTCATTCTGGAAGAAACATTGCTTCCATTTGCTTGTGCAGCCTTTCGAGGAAACTTTGTCTTCCAAGATGACTATGCACGGCCTCATCGTGCTCGCATGATCCACCACTTTCTTGCTGACCGTGGTGTAGAGCATATGGAGTGGCCTGCCATGTCCCCGGATATGAATCCGATAGAGAACTTGTGGGCAGAATTAACGCGTCAAATCGACAACTTGGACCAGCAGCCAACCTCTGTGCGTGAATTGCAGCAGACTATTGTCACTGCATGGCAAGCGATTCCTGTCCAAACCTTGGCAAATCTCGTGAACAGCATGCCTCGACGTGTACGTGCTCTCCTGAATGCTCGTGGGGGTTACACGAAGTACTGAACTGTAATTTTACTGTCCGTAATCCCAGTCATAATTTAGCTTTTGTTTTTGTTGAAAAAAAATTTGGCTAATGTGCAAAATAAAGAGATACTTCTGGAAAACGTACAGAAGTTTAACACTACTGTCCGTGAATTGAGTTCGATATCAGTTTACATCACTTTCAAGGATCCATTTATTTGCTTCGAAATGTCAAATGTGGTTTTTGTTTCTTTTAAAGGTCACATTAACAAAATCTAGAATAATTTCAACATAATTCCAATGAACTTTTGGTTCTAAGTCATCTTGAAAAGTCAGTTCACCCCCACAAAAAAAATATCCCATATTAAATGCCAAGTCTGTATTATGTGTGCAAAAATGGCAGAATTCCTTAATCACTCTTCCCCTTTACCTCAAACCCATCCTGATTGCTCATATATGAAGCCTTATTAGGTAGGAAGCTTGTTCACTTTTTCTTTTTTCTTTTTGTGACTTCTGAAAGTTGGCTGTGTAAAGATGAGCACTCCTTGCAACTTCATTTTATATAGACAGACATTGACTGTGATTTGAGGACCAAGGAATCAAACGATTCTAAACTACACTTCAAGAAATACTGTCATGGATACGCTGAGATGGTAAAATCGGGGAGGTGTTTGGAGACACAAATTGCAGGAATAACAGAAAATAGCAAAAATGGAAAATGACTACGGAGAGCTGTAAGTGTGAGGGGTGTCATGTGGCATTCTTCAAATAAGTGCAATCTAAGTTTGTTGAAAATTCCCACATGGGGTTGTGTAATGGTTAGAGCTTCCGCTCCGAGTCTGAGGTGACGACGGTTCGAACCCAGGCTGAGTCTTACCAACGACTTAAAAAAATGGTGTGTGCTGCTTCCTTGCTTGATATTCAGCATTTAAAAGGATAAGAGCATGGACAATCCCCATAGGTTGGCATCCATGGAGAGAAGGAAATTCATCATGAGGAAATGCCCCACTGAGTGCGGTGAGATAAGTGGTACCATTGTTGTGATGTAGCTGGTACCCAGAGTACCCTGGGAAATGACGGCACTTCCCCGAAGTTCAGTTGTGGTGTTTGTCTGTCTTGTAACAGTCTTGTGTTGTGTCGCATATGTCCATGTGTGTGTGGAACTCCACTATGAGCCTTAGAGCAGGTAAAAAAATAATAAAAACAATAATAAAAACACGTTACTACGGGCAAAGTACCACAATCGCTATGTAAAACAAAGCACTGTGGTATCGCGGAGATTTGTTTGATTGAAGAGATTTCTTTCCTCCATGTAGTTAACAAGCGGCTGGATGAGTGGGTCATGTACGAACGGCTGAACGTTCGCAGGATGCAGATTCCCAGAAAAGATGCCAAGACGCCCACTAAGAACGGTTCTGGTTCCTGTTCACGCCCAGGCAGTCCTGACCGGGAGATGGTTGTCTGCCCACGGCCTTTTCTGCACGTATGTGTCATTTCTCACGTGATTATTTGATATTTTGGAACTTTCTTAAATATGTTTCGCTGTGTGTTGGTCTGTCCCCATCATATTTTGATATTATATAGGTGTTTGAATGAACTTGAAATTTGGCACATTCAAAACTTTTTTTTCCTTTAAGTTATTTTATGCATCAGGCTTGTTGATGGACAGAGACTATTTGCTTTGCATATCACGTTGTAAATTATGTCAACCAAAATCAAATTTTCATGACCCAAATTGGCCTGGTAAAAATTTGAGTTTTCCAGAAGAGAAGCACTGATGAGAGAAGAAGTGAGATCTATCTCTATCTCCACCTCCACAGGATACCATCATGGACCTTTATAATAAATAAAAAAGAAATTTGAGGGAGGAAATAAAGAACTTTGAGTGAAAGTGAGCGTGGCAGAATAGCAGAAGAAACTGTTAGGAAATGCTCTACCTGCAGGGATGATTAATTTTCAGAGACAGGAATGTAGGGTGATTGAGGAACTAGTACAGGAAGATCTACAGATGAAGCTGAGTCTATGGTTCTATCACTTCGCCACTGCAGACAAGTCGGTAGTCTCTCTTTCTTTTACTGCTTCCTTTCTTGTCTTGCACCATCTGCTCTTTCCATGCTTTGTCCTCCTCTCCCAACCCCTCTCTCCCCCCGGGTTTCTGCAGGGCTCACTCGGTCCACCATCAACTCCTTTCTGGTGAAATTACCCAAATCCAGGATCATTGCTCACCACTCATTTTTTTTTCTTTTCCTGCCGTTGAAATGAACTCCCACAACCTCTTCAATTTCATTCTTCCCTCCAGGTCTTCAAGACAGATGTTCACCATCATCTCAGATCATCCCCAACCCAAAACCTTTTCTTTCTACCCTCATCAACCCCTCGCCCCCAAACCATCCTCCTTCCAAATTTCCAGTTTTTCCTTCCTGAGAGTTTTCATCTGTGTCCATCCTGTTCACTTTGGTCAAAATCCCATCACTGGTTCACAAGTTATTGCCGTAACGGGATTTTTACCTAACATGACCTTTCACCTTTTAACCTTGTGCCACCAAAATCGAATCAGTTCATCTTTACCTCATTATACATATCTGCACCAAGTTTAACTTGGATCGCTTCAGCCGTTCTCCAGTTATTGCGGTAACGAAAACCTATCACAGACAGACAGACGGACGGACGGACAGACGGCCAACCAGAAAAAATAATGCTTCCGGCGACTTTGTCGGCGGAGGCATAATAAGGCATCACAGGGAAAGTGATGATGATGATGACTAATGTTGTGGATGAAGTGGTTGTACAGTGAAGGAATCGTTGCAGGAGGATGTGAAAGACCTGCACAGTTGAGTGAGTTTTAATCACCGTATTTTAGTGCGATTGAAATGTCAATAATATTAAATGGCCTTGTGCTATCATTTTGCAGCAAAAATGACAGACCTGTAAATTTGTCTTTCGGGACCGCTGCAGGATGAAGGATTACTCCCTCAGCTCGTCTTAGGCCAACTCGCCATGTTTGACAAGTGCAGGTTGGTGAGAGGGAGGAATCATAGATATCGAACCCACATCATCCGGTGGAGAAAGAAATGTCTTTAACAACTAGACCAAGGCGCCATTGACAGAATGTTCTTTCGTATTTAGTGGATTGAAAAGAAGACCTCTTCTATTTCATTTGGCATTACACTCACAAAAAGCATGAGACAATTGGCTAATCAGGAATGTTATTTGTCAACAATTACAAATAACTTTTATCCAATCCTGTATGAACCTTGCATTGTAACAACGCCATCTTTTTCGACCCCTACATTTCATCCGGTAACAAGTGCCTGGTGCAAATTAACGCGAGTGTAGACTTGAGGGCTCTAGTCAGCTGGTGATAGATATGCTTTGGACCCATGAGGGCTCAAAAAGGCCTGGTATATGTGGAAAAGCGACATAATACTGCACTTCAACTGGAATTAAGCAACGTAATATAATTATCTGTCAAATATTGTGCATTTTATTTCCTTCATTAGATGTCTTACCCATCGCTGTTTCCTTTAACCTATTAGGAAAAAGCTTAGTATCTACGATCTCAAATCAACCAATTGCACTCAACTGTGAGACATAGGCCTCACTCAAGTCGTTTTGAGGGTTGATGCTGTTTGGCACACTCGTCATAAGGCTGACAGGATGGCCTAGAGTTACGCACACTCGCCTCTATGCTGTCTCGACTGGGTTTTTATCCCGCCCCTGCTATAAACTGTCAGTTCGGTGTTTCACAGGCAGGATGATTCATCAATGTGTGTGCCGTCCCTCGGATGGACGTTAAACTGGGAGTCCCGTCTGCCAGCATTCACTTGGTGGATGTTAAAGATCCCACAGTGGCCTTTATCACCGTCAGCACCCTGACAAAATTCCAAATTTCTGCCTTAACTTACAGGGGACATTGCATCAGTGGTACAGCCACACCCTCAGCAAATGATGCTACCCTTCAGCCTTATGCTGCATATGTAAGAATAAGATCCCAACTCTCTCTTGTTTGTATGTGATGATTTCAACTGTCACCACACCAATGTCTGGGTGGTGTTGGTACCTCTCCAACCAGCCATGGCATTGCAGCAAAGGATCTCTGTCTCGGTGGGTAAACCAATCTCTGACTCAGTGGGTGAAGCTCACCCAATCGCTGAACTTTCCAACCTGAATTTGTCCTAGTGTCATGTCCTATATTCTGGACTTGGAAGTGATTAGTTTTGTGGTAGATGCCGTCTCATGTCAGGACTGGTCCTTCATTTCTACCTTTCCTGATATTAATACTGGGTGGGAATCCTTCCACACAAGCTTGCTTTACTTTACGTACAGATTTATGTCATCTTGTCTGCAGTTGTCCTCCCCTTCCTCTCACCCCTGGAATGCAGAATCCTGTGGTGAGGAATTTTCCTCTTCCTGGAAGGCAAAACTTACCGAAGCCTCAGATAATTCCACAAAGCCTGGAACAAGTGTGTGTCCACTCTCAGGAAAGTCAGAATACAACATCTATCCAGCTTCAAGGCTGAACTCAAACCTGTCTCCTTCAAGGACTTGGTGATGCCAGAGACCTGTCTTCTTCTTCAAAAGACAGGTCTGTCTCCGGTGTATGGTCCCCTCCATTTCCAACATTGCCTCCAAAGCCAGCTGCCGACTGGGCGCCCTTTGTCGTGCAAGGTCTTTTCTTGGCCAATCTGAACTTTTGACAATTGACAAGACCTTAATTTGCAGCATGACGGAGTACTGCTCTCCCCTTTGGGCTGGCACCCCGACCTCACACATTGTCGTTCTTGATGCCGTGAAAAGCAGGGCCCTAAAAATCATTTGGATCTTCCCGTGATTAAGCTGAGTGGCCAGACCTGTTATATTCACATCACAGACAGGTTGGTGACCTCTCTGTATTCTACCACCTCCTTTTTGTTCTTGCACCCTCTGCCCTGTCTTAGCTCTGTTCCTCCCAGGTTTCTGGAGGATGCACACGGTTTGCCAGTAATTCTCTTCTTGTTAAACTCCCGAAATCCAGGCTCGCTGCTCACCTCCACTTATTTTCCCTTCTTCTCTCTCATCTTAGCCTGGTGTTGGCTTAGTGGTTAGGGTGCCGGCTTGGGATCCTAGGATCCTGGGTTCGAATCCCAGTCGATCGCTGAATTAACGCCAGGGGGGTTGACTCAGCCTGTCATCCTTCCAAGGTCGGCAAATTGAGTACCAGCTTGCTGGGATGAATGATCCCGGTGTGTACCCCGGTTTAGAATAGGTACACCGTATCCCTGCGCATCGTAAGAGCGTGACCAAGGGTTGGCGTCAGGAAGGGCATCCGGCCATAAAAAAAAACATTGCCTCAAACAGGGAATCATGATTGTCATGGGGCCCGCAAGGCTAACCCCCGCTCTAGCGGGGAAAATGGCCTTAAAACGATAATTCATTCATTCATTCTCTCATCTGTGGAACCAACTTCCCATCTTTTCAGTCTCATTCGTGCCTCCAGGGCTTCAAGACTGCTGTCCATGACTGCCTCAGGTCATCCCCATTTATACTCATGATATTTTCCACTTAAAATGACCCCATTCCCAAGTACTCCCCTTTTATAGGTAATTGTGGTTTTTCTTTCTCTCCCTCGCCTCTTTTCCTTTTAGTTATTGGTTTGTTTGTTCCTTTTCTGTTTCATCCTTGCTCTAATTGCTGTGTTTCATTCCGCTTGTGTGCAGATGGTTCATCCCCATGTGTCCTTCGCCCCCTCCCCTTGATCTCACTCTTACTCTGACTGATGTTCTGCTGTTGGTGTTTCCCGCTTCCAATTTTGTTCCCTTCCAGTCTGTTGTTGCTCTTCCATGAGCCTTGACCATTTATACCAAAAACAAACATTACTGATTAAGGTCTGGTTAAGCCTTTGGAATTTGGTTTCATTTGATGATCATGATGAAAATCTTTCACGAAGATGTAACTCAGTGTTGAATAAAACTCACAGGAAAAAGTATGTATGGCTCGTCATTACACTGCATTTAATTATCACTTTTATATAGAAATGAAATTTGCTTAATTAGTTGGAAAAATATATTGTTAGCCATCAGAGTTTTGCTTCTGAGAATGTGAGGTGCTTGCAACTTTCTACGAATGATGGACAAAATGGCAGCTTGTACATATACAAGATATATGTTATTAATGCATTTTTTGAAGTTTATTTATTTATTTTTTATTTATGTTTTTCAATTTTAAAAAATCAATCAAAAAATCATTTGAAAAAACAAACAAACACTTCTTTCAGATGGTCCCTCAAGTGAATATGAAGTACACCCAACAGCGATCGACACAAATTTATCAATTGAGCAAAAAGTTGCCGTAAAACCCTGCCTTTAAATTTGTCAGCCTGCCATTCAGATCAATCATATGGTTAAAAGATTTTCAAAGAATATTCCTTGCTCAACGGCAATATATTTTGTGTCATAAAATAATTGCATGGAACAGCAAGTCGATTATGGACAAACGTTGGTGTGAATGACGTAGCTAGAATAGATTTTGGAATATCATGCTCCTGTCCATGCCTCACCAGTTTCCCTGTCAACCATGGAGGAACTGTCATTTCTTTGCTGATTCAGGCTTCCTCCCTTCCTGGATTTGCCACCAGCAGACCTTTATTGTGTCCCAAATCAAAAGGAAAGTTTCATGACCGTCCTTTTATCTTAATAGACAATTGAATAACTCGCTGATTGGAAACTTCAAATGCATGATTTCAAATGGCTTCTGTGGTGCAACTCTCCCTGAAGTATCAGCTCTTAAAGAGCTTGTTTAAAGGCTGAATATAATTTTTTGTACAAGTTATGTTTTTGGATGTATCCTTGTAGTCATTAACGTTTTCATTTGCTTGTATAATTGGATTATGTTGGCTTGGAGTTCCAGTTAATTGCATCCCAATAAGGCAATCATGGAATGGCATATGCCCTCTCTAAAAGACACACTCTTGTGGTGGGTTCTTCTTTGAAAGAGATATGATACTAAAGAAGAAGACTACTCATATTGTGATTTACTACTCATATCATACTACTCATATTTAATACATAAAGAAGAAGACTACTCATATTGCATCTTCAGGTGCATCGGGCTGCTGAAGCAGTTTCCTAGGCTATTGGGCATAATCCTGGACAGGTCGTCACTCCGACGCAGAATGATACGTGAAGTTGAATATGTTATCAGCCTAACCCATGGTTGTTTGTGTAGTTTTTGCAGAGAACAACAACCATGTTGTATTGATTAACCTAACTTGATCTTGAAGTTTGAAAACTTTGAAGCTTGATGCCTAAAAACCAAAAAAAAAAAAAAAAATCACTGAAACCTCAAAATGGTATAACGATTCTAAATGTTTTTAACATGGAATTACCGATATCTTCAGGGGGTCCAAATCCCCTGTGTCTGTAAAAGCAACGTTCTTGTCTCTCTCTCCATGCAGTTTCCTCACCGTGACAGGCCCACGAACTGCCAAGTGAACTGGCATGGCTGGGACCCCCCTACATCTGCGACACCCCCATCACTGTGTGAGGAGCCAGCTGGCTCGATCCCCAAATTGGTAACTTGCCATTTTGCAAAGATCTACATCACCAAAATCTCGAATTCTTCATTCCACAAAGAACTCAATCCCAAAATTCGTCATTGCCCTTTTACCTTTGCGAATCAGCTGTATTGGTAAATTTTTCTTTCCGCAATTATAACCATGTCTAAAAGTCTTGATTTTTGATTCACAAAGAATATGGTTCCCAAATCAATATCGTGCTTTTCCACAAATGTGTCAATTCACAAGTTTTCGGAATGTACGTCTCTCCAAACGCGTCTACTTCTGAATAGGTTATTGAATACCTCGTATTCGTTTCTGTCTGGTAATTAGTGCTTCTTCCTCGAGGTCTCCACCCCAAAATTGGAAACACACCAATTCCGACGATACTGTCCACAAGCTTCGCTCTATAATGAAAATATTTACTTAAATTATTTTGTATTTGCTCCTCTGACAAGTTGTATACTATTTTTCTGTCTCGGTATATAGTATATATACTGAAAGTTTGTAAACCCTACTTGACTTCCTTGGAATTGACATAAGTTGTAAAAGCCATGAAGTAGAGACTTGCATTCCAGATTTACATGTGTATGTCCAGGATAAAAGCTTACGACAAATCATTTCTTTTGTATTATCAAGGAAGTTTTCTGTCCTGTAAGGTTGAAGTAATTTCCATCCTTAGATGATAACCGTCGAGCCTTTCTTGAATGAAGTTGATGAAATACCTCTTCATAATCACTTAGACTACATCCACATTGTACACTCAACTGTTTATATGGTCTCTACTTTAGCAATTCTGCTCAGCATGATGTAAATTTTATGAAACATTTCTGGCTATTTAAATATAGACTTTTGTTTCGGTGTTTCTATGTATGATTACAATAATGCCTTTTAATGTTGAACATCAGTACCCAATGTTAAGCCTAGTGTTGGCTTAGCGGTTAGGGTGCCGGCTTGGGATCCTAGGATCCTGGGTTGGAATCCCGGTCGATCGTAAATTAACACCAGGGGGTTGACTCAGCCTGTCATCCTTCCGAGGTCGGCAAATTGAGTACCAGCTTGCTGGGATGAATGATCCCGGTGTGTACCCCGGTTTAGAATAGGTACACCGTATCCCTGCGCATCGTAAGAGGTGACTAAGGATTGGCGCCAGGAAGGGCATCCGGCCATAAAAACATTGCCTCAAACAGGGAACCATGATTGTCATGGGGCCCGCAAGGCTAACCCCTGCTCTAGCGGGGGAAAATGGCCTCAAAACGATCATTCGTTCATTTCATTATCAGTACCCAATGTTGTCCTCGGTACCCAATGTTGGACATAAGTGATGGAATAGTGATTATGGTTCCCGGAGGGAGGAATTAAGGGTCAGATGTATGAAAGGCGCTTAGCGAGCATCTTTTTAACACATATCTAACCCTTAAACGTTGACAAAAAACATCGCTGTACACACTGCTAATCGCCCGTCTAGATAGCAATTTACGAAGGGAGATAAACTGCTGATTTGTTGTGCGAGTCTAAACAGCTAATTAGCATGTGAAACACCGCACATATCTCCAACATCCAAATGAAATGTTGCACTTGTATAGAATCGCAGAGCCACGGACATGTGATAGAGTGGATTGAGCGCATTGCTCCTCATCATAGGTTGATCTATGTCATCTTGCTCTAGATTCAGCTGTCAACGAAACGATTCCTTCGAGAGTCTGTAACTCCAGACAAATTTGATATTGTCATAGTTCTCCAGAGGATTGCATCTATCCTCGAAGATTCTCAATACACATCGACAAACTGCCCGATTCATATCCTCTTCTTTCTCCTCTTGAGCTAATTCCAGCACTCCGAACACATCCATATTCATCATTTCATGTAAACTACCAATTATAAGCCGTGCAATGCTTGCTTCAAGGCCTTAACACACACTCTTAAACATGCCCTCGTGACGTTATTTAAACGCTTGTGATTAGGTTTTGATCCACATTAGATAATTATCTGGACTGCCATGATCGGGTGATCATTGAACGGGTGATCATTGCACTCATTGCACGATTAGTGGTTCTACAGATTAGTTGTTCTACATGCGTCTAACTCTTAAACGCCTTTCACAAATCGGTCCTAATAATTGTTTAGTCTTGGTGTCTGTGGTGTCTCGCTTTTTGAAGAATAATTATTCCATAATTTAATTTTTTAATCATTCAATTTTTCAATTACTTCTTTTTCTCAAATTTTATAATTACTGTATTTAATTTTCAATTATTTAATTTCCCCTAATTTCCAATTATTTATTTTTTCTAATTTTTTTGTTCCATTATTTAATTTATTTAATTATGGTTCCCGGAAGGAGGCATTAAGCGTTTCATCTTGGTGTCCATGGTGTCCCACTTTTGGAAGAACAAGGACAAAAATTTCATTGGGCTTGGCTGGGATTTGACCCGGGACCTCTCATACCTGAAGCAAGAATAATACATCCACATAAAAAATAAAAAATAAAAACCACCTTTAGAGGCCATTTTTCCCCGCAAGCAGGGGTTGGCCTTTTTCGGGGACCGTGGTTGTTGTTGTTTTTTGGTCCCCTTTTTTGAAGCAATGTTTTATGGCCGGATGCCCTTCCTGCCGCCAACCCTTTTTGTCACCTTTTTACGACAAACAGGGAATTACCAGTGAACTGGTACTCAATTTGCCGACCTCGGAAGGATGACAGGCTGAGTCAACCCCCCTGGCGTTAATTCAGCGATCGACCGGGATTCGAACCCAGGATCCTAGGATCCTAAGCTGGCACCCTAGCCGCTAGCCCAACACCAGGCATCCACATTGTACACTGTTATTTGTACATTGTACATTGTACACCACCAGGCCCTATTTGCACATTTTTGCGTGAACATAAATGTTCACTTTTTTATCACCCACATTTGTAATCTGTGGCAGATCTATTACAATGACCTTTACCATTCGATTATGACCTCCAGCAAAGAAAAAAAAAAAAGTTAATTTTTTACTTATTGATGCTGTTTCATTGGAAAATAATACACTATGTTTGTTTTCATTATGAGGCAGAATTTCAAGTGCTACCAATATTACAAGTTCCCTAATATTACAAGTTTGCTGCACCGGGAACCATCTTCCTCGAGGTCTCCTCTGATCGCAGCACTATAGTTTGTTATAAGGGAAGATAAATGAGGGTCGTTGTATGTGTCACGTCCCTTGTGTTGTTCCAACTTTGCTAGTAGATGTCTTGAACGTTTGGCAGCGGAAGCGTAGTCATGTTTGAATTGGTGCCGGACATTTGGCAGGAAACGATTTTGGCTTCGTTACTTAAGGAATCGTCAGTTGTTGGGTATGACCTGGAAAGGCAATTTTGCTTGTTTGAAATCTCCTCTGAGGAAACTGAAATAAGTGCTTTACAAACTTTAATGATTTATGACTAAAGACTGGTTACAGTTGTGTGACTCAACATCCCTCTTCTCCCATTTAACATTAATTTTGCTTCTATTTCCTGTATACTTTCATTTTTTTTTTATTCGCCTCCTAATCCGCCGCCTGTTCCAAACTCCCCTCGGCCGGCCCACCTTTTTGCTCTCCGCACCAGGTAGGCCCACCTTTGGCTGCCCGCACCCATTCATTCAGCTCTATCTTCTTTACAGAATCCCTCTTCACAGAATGGAGGCTCACGGCGACCACTTGTTTCTACGGTTGGAAGGAAAAGGAAAGCACTTTCGATGCCCATGGACGAGGTTTGTGCCACAAGCCACATGTGAGGGATGAGGTTTGTGCCACGAGCCATATGTGATTGTAACTACTCATGTGCTGTGATACATGAAAGTAGGATTGGTACATCTACGAGTATTTTTGTGGGTTAATAGTGTGCATCCAGTCTCATGGGTTAGAGATTTTGACACAGAATTTATAGCAAAGAAGTGTGGTATGTATGTATAACTAATGTTGTGTCCCGAGGATATGTAATTTCGATTTTGACCTGGCTTACTTGATCTTACTGTTAACGGAAATCAACAGATTGATGTGAAACTGAAGCATCTAAATCCTTCCACTCATCTGCACCACCAGGATTCTCAGGACAGCTCTGACAGTGTTCCAGCAGTTCCACTTCCCAGGCAGACGGGAAGTTTGGTGTGTGACAAGAGTCACGATGACATTGTGACACGCATGAAGAACATTGAGTGCATTGAGCTTGGCAGGCACCGCCTCAAGCCCTGGTACTTCTCACCATACCCCCAAGAACTAACCAGCCTACCTGTACTCTACCTTTGCGAATTCTGTCTCAAGTACTTCAAGAGTCTTAAGTGTTTGCAGCGGCACATGGTATGTGAACTTGTTTTATTTATTTGTTTATTTATTTATTTCAGCATAAATGGTTTTGCCCTCACCTCCAAATTGAGATCAACAATTTTTGTACAAAAAAGTGACAATATTGATCGAGGATAGCAAGATTATTTCTATTCTCTTGAGGTAATTAGTAGCAATATTGAGAGAGTGAGTGGAGAAGGTGTAACAATAAGTTGGCATTTTTAAGTGTATCTGTAATAGAGAATAAGACTAGAACGACACTCTTCGACGTCACGATGTCGACTGATATGCCTCCGTCCACATTATTACATCATTATAATACTTGTATACCTGGTGTTGGCCTAATGGTTAGGGCGGCGTGCTTGGGATCCGAAGGTCCTGAGTTCGAATCCCATTCAGCTGTTGAATTAATGCCAGGTGGGGTTGACTCAGCCTGTCATCCTTTCGAGGTCGGCGAAATGAGTACCAGGGTACTGGGCCCTCTCTCAAGGAGGTTGGTGGCAGGATTTGCACTCCAGCTGCCGTAAAAACACCTCATTTGGTAACACACACAATGGTGTGTGTCGGGTTGGTGCTGAGGAGTCGTCCAAGGATGCAGCGACGTGCTGATCCAGCGTACGCTCCTATATATATATATTGATAATAAACAGGAATTAAATTCATGCCTGGGACTCGTGTGAAAAATTCTGACTCAACCCGGGACTCGAACCAGGGACCTCCATGACTTTTGCAGTGACAGCCCACTGAGCCATTGAGTCTACGGAATCTCCTCAGAAATGACGTGCTGATCCAGCGTGCGCTCCTATACTTGTACCAAGTTTGATTTAAATCCATTCAGCTGTTCTCAAGTTATCACATTTTTACCTGACATGACCCAGAGGTCATGTAGTGATCTGACCTTTGACCTATTGACCCCAAAATGTAATCAGTTCATGATTACATCATTGTACATACCTGCACCAGGTTTTAATTTAAATTCCTTCAGCTGTTCACAAGATATCACATTTTTACTTGACATGACTTCTGACCTTTGACCTCTTGACCCCAAAATTCAATCAGTTAATTTTTACATCATTACACGTATGTGTACCAAGGTTGAATTAGATCACTTCAGCCATTCTCAAGTTATAGACCTATTGTAAACTTTGACCTTTGACGTCTTGACTCCAAATTCTACTCAGTTAATCTTTACATCATTATACATACCTGTACCAAGTTTGAATTAGATCACTTCAGCCGTTCTCAAGTAATAGACCTATTATGGACTGTGACCTTTGACACCAAAATCTAACACCATTATACTGTTACGGACACGGCTAGGATGTTGTTTGCCGAGCGGATGGCCGCCGCGCCCGAACAGTTACCCCGACTAACCCGATTCCTGAACGTTGGCCAAAATCGCGCCACAGATATTCAATAGGGAAAAGACAAAGGCGACACGGATGTGAAGAAGAAGAAGAAGGAGACAAAAAGGTTTGAAATGCTACTAAATTTATTCCTACTATTTACACAATCAAAGAAACCAAGGAGAAGGAAGGATAATAAAATAAAGCAGAAAGAGGGACGGACCAGAAAGACACAGTGAAAATACTAGCTTAACTAAACAGGCTTAACTTATTACCCAGGGACAAGACACACAGAACAAACTCACGTACACGAATGGGGAAATTGCAGGCAGGAATGACAGGAGGTGGGTGGCTGGAGGGGGAGGAAGGCACGGAGCTGGCTGGAGCTTGATCCCGCACGGGACGTCGGGCTGGACCTCGACGGCCGCCGATGCCACCGATCCTGTCGTGTGCGCGGGGTAACGGGTCGGAGCTGCTTGGTGGAGCCAACGCTGCTGGTGGGGGGTCTGGCGTGACGGGTTCTCTCTCCCTCTCTCACAAACTCCAGGACTCTCTCTCTCTCTCTTTGCTTCGCTTCGCCCCTTCTCTCCTCTCTCTTTCTTAGTCCAACCCAGTCCAACAACTTCCTCTCTTGCCTGGTCCAACTCTTAGTCCCACTCAGTCCAACTCTTAGTCCAACAACAACTTTCTCTCTTGCTTTCGTGCGCGCTCTATATAACGCCTCAGGCGATCAAGCCGCTGGTGTCCAGGACACGCCCATCGGTGAGCTCGCCTCGGCCCTGATTGGTCGGCACGGCCCTCTGGCTCCGCCCTTGATGACGATGGGCGGGCACGCCCAGGAGTCGGCAGCTCCTCCCCCTTCTTCTCCAAGCCGACCTCGTGGCGAATGGAGTCGCGGAGGGAACAGTTGGCAATTGTTGGAAGGGGAATGTGAATGAAAGGGGATCTACTCTTATTTCACTTGGTGCAATGGAGTATTTAAATTAATGGAAGACACAGCCTTACACTAATACACATAATAAGGATATAACTACTGAACAGGGATATATGGTGTCCTTCGTGTATGTTTTATGGAATTAACTACGGGAACGCCCTTTGACCTTTATACAACAGACTGGAGGCAGGAGGGTCCAGAATAAAACAATCAAAAAAACACAATCCTCATATCCACAACAATACATACTTGTACATTATACATCTTTACATCATTATACATACTAGACCAAGTTTGAATAAAATCACTTCAGCGATTCTCAAATTATAGACATAATACAGACTTTGACCTCTTGACCCCAAAATCTAATCAGTTAATCTTTACATCATTCTTCATAAGTGTACCAAATTTGGCCAGAATCCCATCACTGGTTCACAAGTTATCGTGGTATCAGGAGTTTTACCTAACATGACCTTTGGCCTTTGACCTTGTGACCCCAAAATCGAATCAGTTCATCTTTACCTCATTATACGTACCTGCACTGAGCCTGACTAAGATCCCTTCAGCCATTCTCAAGTTATCGCGGTAACGAAAAACCTATCATGGATGGACAGCCGGACGGACAACTTGAAAACATAATGCCTTTGGCGACTTCGTTCAACGGAGGCATAAAAACCAAATCGTTTAACTTTATCCTGTGCAGTTGGAGTTGCTAAAAATATTGGGCATTCATCATTAATATGGCAAAAATGACGTTTCTAATTGTATGTGATTTTGGGGTATATGAGGGGCTTAATCACCCTCTCACCCTCAGGAATTTGATACGTTGTCACCTATGATTACAACTTAGGCTCAAACACTGTTTTTTTTCTTTTCACCATGTATTCACATTGTTCTAACAGTATTGATATCTGGGCAACAGGCAGACACCACCAATTGTGTTCTCAGTTAATGGTGATTGCTGTATAATTGGCTAATAGGGATAACCAGCGTATTATAGTTGGTGATGTCATGCTCTTTGTGGGTTTCAGCACAAATGCAGCTTACGACATCCACCGGGCAATGAGATATATCGGAAAAACCACATCTCCTTTTTTGAAATTGACGGCAGGAAAAACAAGGTCTGGAAAGTTTTCCCACTCCTTTATTCTTGGTCACTTACATGGTTTTTGCTTTCTTTACACATTGTTCATTCATCAACAACACACAACAGGCATTTTAAGGCCATTTTCCCTGCCAGAGCGGGGGTTAGCCTTGTGGTCCCCATGACAATCTTCTCCATTTTGCCCTATTTTCTGCATCTCCTTTTGTTAACCCCCTTGCCCACATTTCTTCTTCCACCATCTTTAGCCAAGTCTTTCTCGGTCTTCCCCGTCCTCTACTTCCTTCTACATTCATTTCCATCACTTCTCAACCAGTCACTTTCATCCTTCCTCAACACATGACCATTGTTCATTCATCCTTTCAACCATTATTGGTGCATACACTTTTCAACTCCGGTGTAACGTGCTAATTGTACTCGTGAAACATGAGCAAGAGTTACCTTGTTATTTGAGACTCTTAGAGCAGCAGGACATGCTGACCTTTGCTTCATAAGCACTCTTGCTTTCTCTGCAGAATTACTCCCAAAACCTCTGCCTTCTTGCCAAGTGCTTTCTTGATCATAAAACGCTGTATTATGATACAGATCCTTTTCTCTTCTACATCATGACCACATATGACTGTAAAGGCTTCCACATCGTGGGCTACTTTTCAAAGGTGGGCGTGAAAAATGCACAATGTAGATTAATAAGACCATTTTGTATATCTTCCCCTGATCCCCAATCTTCCTTGTTTTCTGTAGAAGTTGATTTTTATTTTTATTTTATTTATTTATTTATTTTTAATACAGAATCGAGGCTCCTGTAAGAGCTAACACGTTGAACATGAAAACATGCAATGAAGGGAGCAGGAGACAAGAGGGGGAGAGAGAGGGAAGCACAACAACAGAAGAGAACAGGGACGTTGGTAGATCTGTGGAAGGAGGAGGGCTGGGGGAGGAGGGACGGGTACATGGTATAAAGCAAATGAACACTACTAGGAATTTCAGGAAAGAAGTTAGGGGTTGAAAGAGGTGGATTTGGGTTTTTTATTTGGGGTAGAAAAGATCAAGGTTTTGGATGGGGGAAGTTAAGAGATGGTGGTGAACAGCTGTTTTAAAGAATTGGAGGGAGAAGATGGATTGAAGAGAGTGACGGAGTTTGTTCCAGAGGCGGGAGAAAAGAGGAATGAAAGAGTGAAGGTGAGCAGAGAGTCTTGATTTTGGCAGTTTCACCAGAAGGGTTGCTGGCAGATCTTGTGCGTCCTGCAGGAATATTTGGGGGACAGAGCACAGACGGGGCAGGGGGAGCAAGGCCGGAGAGGAGCCGGTGGAAGACAGAAAGACCACCTAGCTGCCTGTGGTGAGGGAGAGAAAGGCCCTCAGAATCAGCTTCATCACGGGAGATACCAATGATTCTGAATGCTTTGGTTTCAATCACATGAAGCCGAGCGAGGTGTGAGGCAGGAGCACCAGCCCAGAGGGGAGAGCAGTATTCCATTGAGCTGCAGATGAAAGCTTTATATGTGGTGAGGAGCTCAGAAGTGCCCAGAAAGGACTTTGCACGACGGAGGATGCCCAGTCGGCGACTGGCTTTGTTTGCCACCTTGGAAATGTGGTTTTCCCAGGAAAGATCATGGCAGATAGTGAAACCCAGAAGCTTGAGTGACAGCACTTCTTCAAGAGGATTGTTGAGAAAGTAGATGGGAGGGTTGTCCAGATGGTCTTTTCGGAGAGACATAGTAAGAGTGTGAGATTTGTCAGGATTGAAAGACATGTTCCACTTGTTTGACCTGTTTGAGATATTGTCCAGGACTGCAGAGAGTGAAGAGGCTGCTGCCTGCCAATCTGGGGGATGAGATATGGAGCGGCAGAGAGTGGAGTCATCAGCAAAGAGACAGAGAGGATTTTCCAGAGAGTCGAAGAGATCATAATGAAGACCAGAAAAATCACACGGCCCAGAACACTACCTTGGGGAACTCCAGCCTGAACAGGAAGGGGAGATGAGAGAATTCCATTTCCTGTTTGGCATTGAGGACCTCCATCCGTTGATGAGACAGCAGAAGCAGCATGTCCAGCGTTGAGTGACCCGGTCTGAATCCAAATTGATGATCCGAGATCAAGACATTGGAGAAGAGGAAGGATTTGATGTCAGAAGCGATGCTGGATTCCATGACCTTGCTGATTATTGGGAGCAGGCTGATTGGTCTGAAGTTGTTTTGAAGTTGACCAACATACAGTGCTTTTAGAAAGTATTCACACCCCTTGACTTTTTTCACATTTTGTTGCGTTCCAGCCTAAATTTAAAATGGATAAAATTGAGATTTTTGTCACTGATCTACATACAACATGGCTAAAAACTCCTTCCGTATTTGTCTCTTCCTGCCGCTCCTGTACAGAGTGGGTGTACTAGTACAAAACAATTTGATGGTTTTAGGGGACCTTGTCCTTTTGAACTCAAAAGCAATAATCGTCAGTGACCCAATATGCAAATTCTTAAAATTCAACAGGTCAATTGGATGAAAATGGACGATTTTATATGATGTTGACCTTCAACCACACTCGCCTCTAAGCTGTCTAGCCTGGGTTTGAATCCAGACCCAGCTATATACTGTCAGTTTGGTGTTTCACAGGCAGGGTGATTCATCAATGTGTGTGCTGTCCCTCGGATGTGCGTTAAACTGGGAGTCTCGTCTGCCAACAAGGGTTGGTGGACGTTAAAGATCCCATGGTGTTCTTCACAAAGAGTAGGTGAGTATTGCCAGCACCATGGCCAAATTCCAAATTATTGCCCTAACTAAGAGAATGTTAGGCCTGGCCAGGCCGGTTCGTGAGGATCTTAGTGGCCATTAAAGAAGAAGGAAGAAGTAGAACTTTGACCAAATTATTTAATTTGTCTTCTCCAGATTCTCATAATAAAGCTTTGTTGAAAATTTGATGAGAAAAGCTCAAATGGCAAAACAGTTGTGGCCCAGATAGACACACGCACATACTGCCAGACAGACACACAGAAGCGTTGCTTGCAGGGCACGGGCTTGCTAGAACAGCACTCGGTAGAGCGCATATCTCCGCCACGGTGAATAGTTTACATTCTGTATCCCACTGATAGGTCGGATCTGCTGACATGAACCAAAATCGAATCAGCTTGTTCTTCTCATCTAACCAACTCATGCACCAAGTTTTTGTCATAATCCATCCACAATTTTTGAGATATCGTGCCATATTATAGTTTTTGGCCCCATCTCTTGATGGTGAATAATCACTTGTAAAATTTAAAAAACTCGGTTCAGATCTTCAGATCCAGATCCGGAGTATGCAGATCCGGATTCAGATCTTCACCAAAATCGAATCAACTCATCCGTGTCACACCCAACCTGGCTCAAAGTTTCTTCTGAGTTCGTCCATAACTTTTTGAGACATCCTGTTCACCGACAAACAAACAAATGAACAGACACAAGGATGAAAACCTAATCTTTGTCCACCTTCGGTGGTGGAGTTAAAGAGAAAAGTCATTTTGATTAACAAAAGTGATGAGGAAGAAGAATAAAAGAAGGCAAAGAGGGGAAAGATTATTTTAAAAGGAGGAAGAATTAAGAATGGTGCCGCATCCCTGCTGCAGAATTCCAGACGCTGGTGGATTCTATACCATGGCGCATACAGACCGTACTGGCCGCATGTGGTGGTACAACACCCTATTAAGTGACTTTCCATTGATGTTTCCAAATGTCCACTACCTGTACAAACATACATACATATGCACACATACATACATACATACATAGAACATACATACATACATACTCATGCACGCGTGCACACACACACATACATGTATACTTTCCTTCCTTCACTCATTTGCTCCAATGCAGCGCTAACACTGAAAAGTCAGCTTCATGTTGTTTGCCATGTCGGTCAACATGCTCTTCTCAACTTTCTGTTAATAGAGTGTGTTAGTGCCTGGACCAAATGCGTCAATATTTCATGTAGTTTTGAGATGTGTACATTTAGCTAGACATGTCCTGATGCACCATTGTGAGTGTTAGATGTAAAAACCCGTGGTTTTCTTTCTGCACACAGGAAAAGGAGTCAACAGAAGACTATAACGTGGCTTGCATTCTCACCCTCCCACCATATCAGAGGAAGGGCTATGGCACATTGCTGATCGAATTCAGTAAGTCTTTCTGGGATATGGGGTGATACTTTCTGGGATATTTTCAATTTCATTTTCACCATGAAGCTGCAAAAACGATGTTATCATATTGAAAACTACTCGCCAACATTTTCATGTTGCAGGAAATCATATTTGGTTTAAATAGATGTTATTTCCCCATTTTGGGCTGGAATGCCTGTCACTTGTTTTCTTTTTATACAATTATCAAGGTACATGGAGGAGCAGAGTATACTAACCGTGGGCAAAGGTTAAACACTTACATTTTGGAATTAAACTCATCTGTCAGTAATTTTTTTTCCTAAGTGACTTGTTACGGATTTGTCACTTCCGTTGTTGTGGTTTTCATCCACTGTAAACATTTTTGATTCCATGTACTATTATTGTTGTCGTTTAAGGGAGATAGAGGTTACTATTTGCAAAAGGTAAAAAGTCAATGTTTTAAATGAAACCGGAACCAGACGACGAAGAGGAAGAGGAGGAGAAGAAGGCGGAGCGAGTGAGTCGGGGAAGAAGCGTAGCTGCTTCGAGGTCTGGAGCGAACGTTGACGAACGAGAGTCATGAGTGAACTTTAGGGTTTCCCAGGAAAGGGATTCCTGCGACAGAGTTGTTATCGCTGTGACAGATCAACCTGCGTGTCAGGTTTTGGCGGTTGATTCCGAGGAGAATCATCGTCGTGCCGTTACGCCTCGAGAACGGGCCGTCGGCCATTTCGACCCGCGCGCTTTGCGCATCGCGCAAGGTTTTTCGCTTCGCTTCGACCATTTTCACCGCATTCAGACGTTGATCTGGTGTGTGTGTGTGTGTAACGTGGCTTTTGAGTGGAAAATCTGCGTGTCGCCGATTTGGAGCCGTGAAACGTCCATACCCGAGGGTGTGATTTCCCAGTCGCCTGGATGGCGCCTTTGCACAGCTTTGGCAGCAGGACTGTAACTGCCAACCCAGCGGGATTCTGGTCTCGATTGGACATTGTTCTGACGATCGCTGGCGCGGATCGACTTTGGCTTGAAGCCGGAAGCAACTTTGGCTTGAAGCCGGGATTGGAGACATTGGGAATCTTCTTCGTTTCGCTCACTTGGAGCACAATGAGTTATATTGTATGAACCTGATGGTACCATCATAGGAAATATATATTGGTTGTACAATTGATTACTATTGTTGTTGTACTGTTATTCTTGTGTGATCTTAATACAATATTTGTTTGTTGGTAACAATTGGTGTGGCTTCACCATTGATCTTTGACATACAGAATAACACATTTTTCTGCCGTGACTCCTCTCGGGGCTCGGAGGTACACCGTTACCGGGGGTTGGGGAGGAGCACGTAACACTATGAGAAGGATTTTTCAGCTGTTAGGGATGATAATTCCATGGAGTCTAAGAATGGAGATTTCCATGGAGCAAAAATCCAATGACATTTTTGTTTATTGCTCAGAATGACAACCCCCATTGCTTCATAGCTTGTTTTTCACCACTTTACTCACTCACGAATACCATCCTTTGTCAAGTTATCAATTCACATCCACTTCTCTTAGCATTGGAGTGCTGAGCTGTATGAAGCTAGGCAGAGAGGCATTGATTTGATCATTATAACTTAAGTGGAAAACTGATTGTTTGATGAAGTGAAGCACAACTGCAGATGGACAGCACTAAGCTGCAGGCGTTCTGTTTTAGTCCAGAAACATTTGTTTGTGCATTAAATGAAATGGTTGGTGCACTTATTGGTAATAGCTTTTAATGACTATCACTGAAGATGCACCAGCATGCCACTTGAATTTAAGAGTGCAGTTCATGAGCTTTGTAGTGGCACTTGCCAGTAAATATGAGATTGAGGTTTTGTTGCCATAGCAAGAAATAAGGAATATTATCGAAGCCTCTGCATAATATTCGGCAATGATTTAAATTTTCTCTACCCAAACCTTAATCCATGCAGGCTATGAACTCTCCAAGGTTGAGATAAAGACTGGTACACCAGAGAAACCCCTGTCCGATCTTGGCCTTTTGTCCTACCGAAGTTACTGGTCGCAGACAATCCTAGAGATCCTCATAGACTTAAAATCTGAGAATGGAGATCGACCACAGGTCACCATCAAGTGAGTAGGGCAGTAGTTTTGCAACAGCTTGTTGCAGCTGCTCTGTGACTGTGTTCTGCACCAAGTAACCTAACAGAGCCCCCGTATGTTTTCCTTTTGTCACAGTGAAATCAGCGAGATGACGAGCATCAAAAAGGAGGATGTAATTTCCACCCTACAGCATCTCAGCCTCATAAATTATTACAAGGTGAGCTCGAAACACTGGTTGAATGACTGACCGTATCAGACACACTGCCAAAAATAATTTTCTTAATAAGAAAATGAAAACAATGGGAAAACATTTCTCGATGCAAGAAACATTTTCTCATGGTTCTTTTGTTTCAAGAAAACTTTTACTTGACCTACCGACCAAGCCCGTTTCAAATTATCCCTCTGCCACCCAGAATTAACATTAATAAATAACATTAATGAATTAACATTAACATTAACAGAAATAACATTCACGTCCATACATTATATGCAATCGGTTGATGAAGCTTGTTGCGTCGCAAAACAAAGGACAAGACCAGAACTGAAAGACAAATAGATGCTTGTGCATGCGTATAATTTAATGACTGGTCGAATTTGGTAGCGCATATTGCAACGGATATCTCCTGATTCTACACGTCGCAGCTGGTTTTTTAAAAGATTTCCGTTCAATTATATTTATCGCTGCCAAACCATGTGACTTGTTGCAAATTCCAAAAGAGCATTTTAGCTTCTTGACATGGGGAACATGTGTGTGATGTTTCCACTCGATATCTTCAAAAATGAGGGAGGAAATAGGTTTTAAAGTTTATGCTTCAAAACATCATAGCTCCAAAACCATGTGACCTATGACGTCATGGTCACTGAAGTTTTTGTTACATCCACCACCAATGGTGGATGGAGTTTATGTTTTCACCTTTGTCTGTCTATTGTCTGTTTGTGAACAAGATATCTCAAAAAGTTGTGGACGGATTCGGACGAAATTGGCAGAGAGGTTGTGTATGTGACAAGTTCGAAATGATTTTGGTGAAGATCCGGATTCAGATCCGGCTCGTGGAATTTTTAAAGTGATTCTTCACCATTGGGAGATAGGGCTAAAACGGATACATAGCACGATATTTCAAAACGTTATGGACGAATTTGGACGAAACTTGGTGGATCAGTTGGGCGTGTGATAAGGAACGAATCTATTCGATTTTGGTGAAGATCTGAATATGGATAAGGATACGAGAATTATTTAAATTTTTCATGATTCTTCACCATTGAGTGATAAGACTAAAACCGATACATAGCACGATATCACAAAAAGTTATGGACGAATTTCGACAAAACGTGGTAGACAGGTTGGGTGTGTGACGAGGATGGATCAATTCAATTTTGGTGAAGATCTGAATATGGATTTTGTTACAGATCCAAATCCAGATCCGGCCTATCATTGGGATACAAAACAAACTGCCAGCCTGGCGGGGGTATGCGCTTTACTGAGTGCCTTTCTAGTTCGTCATGGGTATGCGGTCATGCACATAAAGTTTGACCTCGATCTGTTCAGCCGTTTTGGAGAAAAGGGGTTTTAGTGTTTTTCACGAAAAACAATATGGCGGCCGTACTACGTGACGTATGACGTCAACACTTTTTGTTTCTGATTTTTTTTTTTGATCAAGTACAAAAAATACCATATTTGTGGGATCAAGGGTTCGATTTGTCTAATTCTAACTTCATAGCGTTAGCACTTTTGATATCCAAGATGAACATATTTTGGTCCCAATGCAGAGTTCTTTAAAATGAGCCATCACTCAATTTTTTTCCATTGAGCCGTTTCGGAGATCGAGAGTGGCAAAATTGAAGGTTTTTTCCAAGGTGGCACCCATACCACGTGACCGATGACATCACACAACAATAACAACAACAACAGGCATTTTAAAGGCCATTTTCCCTGCAAGAGCGGGGGTTAGCCTTGTGGTCCCCATGACAATCTTCTCCATTTTGCCCTATTTTCTGCATCTCCTCTTGTTAACCCCCTTGCCTGCATTTCTTCTTCGACCATATTTAGCCAAGTCTTTCTCAGTCTTCCCCGTCCTCTACTTCCTTCTACATTCATTTCCATCACTCTTCTCAACCAGTCACTTTCATCCTTCCTCAACACATGACCAAACCATCTCAAACTGTTTCTCTTCACAGCATCCATCACAGGCTCTATTCCCATCATCTTTCGCAATTCATCATTTATCTTCCTCTCTCTCAACGATACTCCACACATCCACCGAACCATTCGCATTTCCACCCTTTCCAGCCTTCGTAGCTGCTCTACGTTCATTACCCATGTCTCGCTCCCATAAATCATAACACTTCTCACACATGCAGCACACACCTTTCCCTTCAGCTCCAACGACACTCCCCTCCTCGTCAGCACGCCACTCAGTTCCCGAAACTTCTTCCATGCACATCTCACTCCAGCAACCATTGCTGAGTCTGATCCACCTTCTCCATTCAGCATGTCTCCTAGGTAATAAAATGTTTTCACACCTTCCAGCTTCACGCCGTCTCCAAGATCAAACTCAACATTTCCTCCATCTGCAGCTCCCTCTGTGCACACCTTACACTTGAATGTCGCTGCCACACTGGTTGATGACCCTCTCAAACCACTACATTTTTGATGAACCCACTCAGCGCACATTGTACATTGAATGGAATTCACTCCGACACTCTTCCTGCACACAGCACACGGCCACTTCCCAGTTCTTTCCACCTCACCACATGCTTAACCACTTGCTATCACCTTCGTTTTTCCGATATTCACCTTCAGACCTTTTGTCTCCATACCTTCCTTCCACTTGTTCATCTTCTCCTTCAGTCCATCCATACTTTCTGCAATAAACACCAGATCGTCTGCATGCAACAACTCCCGCGGTAAACCCTCCGTTACGTTCCGAGCCAGCACCTCCATCACAGCTACAAATAGTAGTGGACTTAGTACCGACCCCTGATGCACTCCCACCTTCACCTCAAACTCACCACTGTTCCTGTCCTTCGTCCTTACAGCTGTGCGCGCTCTTTTGTACATTGCCATCATTACTCTGATCAACCATTCCTCCACTCATAACTTCCTCAATGCCCATGTCAGTACTTCACGTGGAACCCTATCGAATGCTTTCTCCAGATCAACAAATCCAAGAAACAACTTCTTACTCTTCTCCAAGTACTTCTCCTGCAACTGCCTCACAATAAAAAGCACGTCTGTCGTTCCTCTTCTTGGCATAAATCCAAACTGCATTTCGTCAATCTTCACTTTCTTCCTTATCCTCCTCTCCAACATCCTTTCCAATACCTTCATTCCATGCTCCAATAACTTTATCGCTCGATACGAGCCACAGTCCAGAGGGTCACCTTTCCCCTTGTATAGAGTGACAAGGGTACTCAGTTCCCAATCCACTGGAATGCGGCCTTCTTTCACCACCAGATTGCAGATCTCTGTCATTCTCTTCACACCCCAATTTCCCGCTGCCTTCAACATATCTCCCACAACTCCCGTCGGCCCTCCCGCTTTTCTACTCTTCATTGCTTTTATCGCTTCCTCAACTTCCTTCTCGGTTATCTTCTCTGCCGGTCCTAAAACTGGGTTACTCTCTATGTTGCCAACCCATTCATTCTCTGCATTCAACAGTATTTCCATATATCTCTTCCATCTTCCTTTAATTCCATCTGGGTCCACAACGATTTGTCCCACTTCATCCTTCAAGCAACTCACCCCCATCACATCACACCTCTCTTTCGCTATCTGCTTTGCAATCCTGAATACCACTCTCTGACCCTCTTCCGAATCCAAGCGTTCTCCAAACATTTTCCTACATGCCTCCTGCGCCTTTGCTACCTCTTTATTTGCAGCCTTCTTGGCTGCCTTATAACTTTCATGCTCTGCCTTTTCTGCCACCACACCCTTCGCCTTCTGCCACTCCTTGAACTTCTTCCTCTTCTCGTCAATCTTCTTTCCAACTTCATCATCCCACCACCATGTTTCCGAGTGCCTCGGTGGTCCTTTTGTCCATCCACATACCTCACCAACGGCTCCCAACAGACTATCTTTCATTGGCATCCAACCACTTTCAAGCTCAACCACATCATCCTCGACCATACTCAGCCTCTCTTTTAATGCATCCCTCACTGTCACCTCTTTCAACCTCCACACCTTCATTCTCGGTTGGTACTTCACCCGCCGAGCTCTCCTCGCACCTTTCACCCTTATGTCGCAGACAACCAAGTGGTGCTGTGAAACAGCCTCCTCCCCTGGGATCACCTTTGTGTCCCAGAGGTGCCCCCTATCTCGCCTACGCACCAGCAGGTAGTCAACGGTTGTCGTCGACCCACCTGACGTGTATGTAACAAGCTTATTATCCTCTTTCTGGAACTGAGTATTACAAATCAACTCCATCAGCAAACTCCAAAATCCTTTCACCTTCTCCATTTCTCACACCATATCCGTAACCCCCATGAACTCCCTCAAAACCATCCATACTCCTTCCCACATGTCCATTTAGGTCTCCTCCTACCACAACAACTTCCTCATCTTTCACGTTTTCCATCAGCTTCTCTATTGCACACCAGAACTTGTCCTTCTCTTCATCGCTCCGACCAACCTGCGGAGTGTATCCCGAGATGACGTTCACCAAGAGCTTTCCAATCATCATTTTCACCATCATCAACCTTTCACTCCCTCTCGTCACACTGTCTGCAAACTCCTCAGAAAACAGGACACCAACACCATTCACGCCCTCCAGGCACCCTTGCCACACAAACTTGTATTTCTGTCCCTGCCTACTCTTCACCATTCTCACACCACTTCCCTTCCATCTCGTCTCTTGCACACAACATATGTCCACTCTTCTTCTGACCAATACTTCCACCACTTCTCCTGATCTCCCTGTCATTGTCCCTACATTCCATGTCCCAAACCTCAGAAACCGACCTCCACGTGGGGCATCAGACGTTTCGTCATCATAAATGGAGTGATTTCCACCCTTGCTTCGATCGGGTTCCCCACCTTGAGTTTTGACGAGAGGGAGTGGGGTCCCCCACGGGGTACTTCGGGCTGTACCCTGCCCATATGTAGTTGTAATTGGCATGGTTCTCTTTTTGAGGCAATGTTTTTATGGCCGGATGCCCTTTCTGACGCCAACCCTTTGAGTCGCCTCTTACGACACGCAGGGATACGGTGTACCTATTCTAAACTGGGGGACACACCGGGATGACCATTAGAACACCTTTCATTATTTATCCTTGTCAGTAACTCGCCCATGGAGACCACTTTTGATAAGTGACCTTGTGACAGTCGATAAGTGCATTTGAACCCCTGTTGTCTGTGCCAGTTCTTTTGTAAGTTCAGCACTTGATTTTTCTTCTATTTCTTAAGGAACTTATCTTTCAGTATTGCTCATCTGTTTTGCTGAGTTTCTTTGGCCTTTCAATCCCTTTTTTATCTTTAACTTCTTCTGCCTCATTCTACTTCTCTATTGTTGCTTGAATGCCACAGCTGGAAATCCCTTTTTTGTGGTATATTTCTCACTGGACGTTGCCTTATTGGTGTTGGTTACCTTATTGGTTGCCCCCATCCAAAACCTTGATCTTTTCTTCCCCCGTTAATTCGCCCCAGATCCACTTTTTTTGACATATCAACTTCTTTCCTGGAAGTCCTAGCAGTGTCCATGTGTTTTATACCTCTCCCACTCCCCCACACCCCCTTTCCCATGGTCCCCCCCCCCCAAGCCCTCTCCCTCCCACTGATCTCCCGATGTCCCTCTTCTCTGCTGTTGTACTTGTGTGCTTCCCTCTCTCCCCCCATCTTGTCTCCCGCTCCCCTTATTATATGTTTTATTTGTCCGTTTTTTTGTGTGATTAATGTTAGCTCTTACACGAGCCTCGATCTTGTATACAAAAAAAATACAAAAAAAACAACATTTTGAGTCTGAGTTTGATATGTTGAGCATGATGTGGATTTTTATTCCCTGCTAGAGAGAAATTTTAAATTGGTGAACATAATGTGGTGGCCAAAGACTTTTGGGTTATTTGGACAGAAGGAAAAATGAAAAACAACCAAAATGAAAAGACGAATTCTGAGAAACATTGCAGAATGTGTGGAACAACCTCTCAATGTGATTTCTCCAGAAATTGCAGGAAAGCATTACAACATGGATATCTGCTGTTTTGCATGAAAAAGGTGGTCACACCTCTTCTTCTTTAATGGCCATTATGAACCCAACTTTCTTGTGGGGTTGGCTGGGCGAAGTTTGGCCCAAATCTTCACAAACCGGCTGCACAGGCCTGACGTTCGACTAGTTAGGGCAGGAATTTGTAATTTGGCCATGGCGCCGGCAATCGCTGGCCTACTCTTCGCAAAGGATACCATGGGATCTTTAACGTCCACCAATGAATGCTGGCAGATGGGAAGCCTGTTTAACGTCCATCCAAGGGACAGCACACAAATTAATGAGTCATCCTGGTGCCCGTGAAACACTGGGATGACGGTTTATAGCTGGGTCAGGAAACAAACCCAGGCTAGACGGCTTAGAGGCGAGTGGTTGTACCTCTCGGCCATCCTGCCAGCCCTCGCCCCAAATATTTAAATTTCATGCACTAATATTGTAAAATACAATTCATTTTTGGTTCTTTAATAAAACAATCATTAAAACATATTTTGTTGACAAAAAAAATATGCTAATGTGACAATAAAAATGTTTATTTTCAAGGTGGCATATGACTTTTGCACAGGACTCTATATCTAGTGGTAAATTCACTACATTCGTTCTGCTTTTATGTGTCACTCTCACATACTGAACATGTTGCTTCTTTTAACTGAACAATGGAGGAACAAGAAAGAACCACCTTTAGAGGCCATTTTCCATATTTGGCATATTTTGCTGCTTGACCAATCCTGGTGTCTAATTGTCATGTGACAAACTATTTTTCTTCAAAACACATAATAACAAAATGGTGAAATTCAACAGATGAGGACCTTCTTATTCATGTCTCAACGCAAGAGGAGGTCTATATGTCACGAATTGAGTATCCGAGAGTTAAGCAAATTACTCGAAGAAACTCAGCAGTGCTCACCTTGTCAAAAGTGTGTGCAGAAGGCTCGACGATAATACTAAATGAATAGAACCACCTTTAGAGGCCATTTCCCCCCGCAGAGCAGGGGTTGGCCTTTTTCGGGCACCTTCGGGCGAGGAGATCTCGCGAGATCACGGCGAGGTCACGTCTTTTCAAAGCTGTTCCATGCGCTCACGCTTTCGAAGCTAAGTAATCTTTCACAATTGTGTTTTTGTCGAGACTGTATCTATCTTTCGGTGTGTGTACCTATAGCGTATCTTTAGGAAAATTTTCGGTGCTAATTTTTCGTACATGTATACACAATCGTCAGTTAATGCGTATCGAGTATTCTGAGGCCTAGTACTCGTAGGCTTAGGCTACCGTACGTCTCCGACCTTGTGGTTTTGTTTTTCTCTCAGCGGTTCGTCAAATGCGCTGCAATTATTTTCGTTCTCTGTTTCGTCCCAGTCGTTCACCCCATACCTCCTTGTTTAATATCTCTACTCAAAAAAAAAAAAATCCAAATAAATATTTCCTCCTCAGGTCTTATTCTGTTATTTGTTGTTCTGATTTGTTCGTTCGTTCTTCGTTCACGTTGTTCACGATCACGCGATCACGTGGTTAGAAATGTATAATCTCTCCCCTGAACAACTATTTTCTCTCATATATTATAACACAAGGCTGAATGCCTCAACTCTGTGTTTGCCTCTAAATCTTGTGTCCCAAACCCATCCCTCTCTGTACCCACCGTACCCAGTCGTACCCAGCTGCTCCTGGACTCTGTGTCCTTTCCTCCTGACAAGGTGGAAAGGTTTCTGTCAACCCTCGACTCTGATTCTGCAACTGGTCCTGACGGCATCAGCCCACGGGTCCTAAAATCATGTTCTTCCGCTCTTTCACTCCCTCTTTCTGTTCTCTTCACCCTCTCTTTTGCTCAAGGTCATCTGCCATCTGCTTGGAAATCAGCCAACATCACCGCTTTGCACAAAAAAGGTGCAAAAACAGATCCTAGCAACTACAGACCAATCAGCCTTCTCCCAATTATCAGCAAAGTCATGGAATCCATCATTGCTTCAGATATGAAATCTTTCCTCTTCTCCAATGGCTTGATCTCTGATCATCAATTTGGTTTCAGACCTGGTCACTCTACTCTGGACATGCTGCTTCTGCTTTCTCAACAATGGATGGAGGTCCTCAACGCCAAACAGGAAATTAGAGCTGTCTCCCTTGACATTTCACGTGCCTTCGATACGGTCTGGCACCCTGCTCTGCTCACCAAACTCTCCTCCTTTGGTGTCCATGGAAATCTCCATGCTTGGCTGGCGGACTTCCTCTCTGGTCGTAGTCAACGTGTGGCTCTGAATGGGTTTCTCTCATCTCCTCTTCCTGTTCAGGCTGGAGTTCCCCAAGGTAGTGTTCTGGGCCCTGTGCTTTTTCTGGTCTTCATCAATGATCTCTCTGACTCTCTTGAAAATCCTCTCTATCTCTTTGCTGACGACTATACTCTCTGTCACTCCATTCCTCATCCCTCAGATCGGCAGTCTGCAGCCTCCTCACTCTCTGCAGACCTGGACAAAATCACAGACTGGGCAAACAAATGGAACATGTCTTTCAATCCTGATAAATCTCACACTCTTACGATGTCTCTCCGAAAAGACCAACTGGACAACCCTCCCATCCACTTTCTGAATAATCCTCTCCAAGAAGTTCTGTCACTCAAGCTTTTGGGTCTCACTATTTGCCATGAACTTTCCTGCGAAAACCACATTTCAAATCTGGCCTCCAAAGCCAGTCGCCGACTGGGCATCCTCAGTCGTGCGAAGTCCTTCCTTGGCACACCTGAGCTCCTCACCACATACAAGGCTTTCATCCGCAGCTCAATGGAATACTGCTCTCCCCTCTGGTCTGGTGCTCCTGCCTCACACCTAGCTCGTCTTCACGCTGTTGAAACCAAAGCGTTCAGAATCATTGGAATCTCCCGTGATGAAGCTAACTCCAAGGGCCTTTCACTCACTCGCCGCAGGCAGGTTGGTGGTCTTTCCGTCTTCTACCGACTCCTCTCTGGCCTTGCCCCCCCAGCTCTCTCTGGGCTCTGTCCCCCAAATATTCCTACAGGTCGCACAAGATCTGCCTGCAACCCTCTTATGGTTAAACTGCCAAAATCAAGACTTTCTGCTCACCTTCACTCCTTCATTCCTCTTTTCTCCCACCTCTGGAACAAACTCCCTCACTCTCTTCAATCCCACTCCACCCTCCAGGTCTTTAAAACAGCTGTTCACCACCATCTCTTATCCTCCCCCATCCAAAACCTCGATCTTCTCTTCCCCCGCTAATTTCGGTCCCCTTGTGTTTTATACCTCCCCCCCCCCCCCCCCATTCCCATGCCTCCTCCCCCCAAGCCCTCTCTCTCCCACACTTCTCCCTGCTCTCAAATGTTGTGGTTGTGTGCTTCCCCTTCTCTCCCCATCTTGTCTTCTGCTCCCTCTTTTTGTATATTTTGTTTGTCTGGTTGTTTTGTTTGTGAAATAAATGTTAGCTTTCACGAGCCTCGATTCAGTATACAAAAAATACAAACCTTGGTCCCCTTTTTGAAGCAATGTTTTATGACCGGATGCCATTCCTGCTGCTGACCCTGTTAGTCGCCTCTTGCGACACACAGGGAATTACCAGTGAACTGGTACTCAATTTCCCGACCTCGGAAGGATGACAGGCTGAGCCAACCCTCCTGGCGTTAATTCAGCAATCAACTGGGATTCGAACCCAGGATCCGAGGATGCCAAGCCGGCACCTTAACCGCTAAGCCAACACCAGGCTAACTGAACAATGGAGGATCTTAGAGAGATCAGGGCCCTCTCTCTGAGCAAATCTTGAGCTTTCAATACTTTCAAATCCATAGCAATGGCACATTTTTTCCAAGCTGATGTTTGCTAATGCTTTTCAGTTATCACATTTTTTCTGAGTGGAAACGAGTACTCGTGTTGGTAGTCTGTCTTGAAATCTCCTTCTGGAGGCTTGTGTCCCAAAAGGCAGTGTTTGAAGATCAACCTTATTCTTGGTTAACATCAATGACCTCTTTGCTTCCCTTCAAATTATTCGTGACTATTGTGCCCACCCTGTAGGGAATGGTACACCACACTTCTGAGAAGCTGACGAGCAGCATCCATCTCAGCAAATCTGGAAGAAAAAGAAAAAGTTATTGGTCAACAACCCTGAAAATGTCTTTCAACGTGGGAAAACCCCATGATGGTCTCACTATATTCCTCCACAAGGATTACATTTCCAAACCCCCAGTTTACTTCTCTGTCCAACACCTGGAAGTGATGGAGTCTCTGGAGCTCCTCGGCCTCACAATCTGTTATAACATGTCTTGGGTGATGCACATTTCCAAACTAGAATAAGCAATCAGAGATGGCAGACCCTTGCCAGGACGTGTTTTCAGTGGTTTTTAAGGCTTTGGTGTTGAAACAAATATTGCGGCCGAACCATGTGACCGATTACATCATCATTTTTTTCCTCCACCAATTTATCCCGAGATGATGTTCAATACATTTCATCTTGATCGGATAAAGTTTTGTACTTGTCGAATTATGCCGTCATAATGGAGGCACCTATGACATCATCATTAACATATGTTATTCCACATGATGAGTTCTTTACAATGAGCCATGTCTCAATTCGATGCAGCACTTTTGGAGATATAGAGGTGCAATTTTTTTTCGTTTTTTCCAAGATGGCGGTTTTTTGGTTCTGATATTTGCTTGCCTGCTGTTCTCTTAGCTTGGAGTATGCTGCTACCCCATGAAGCTCAACTATACAACTTTTGTAGTGACTATGTGTGTATATATATATATATATATATATATATATATATATATATATATATATATATATATGTATATATATATATATATATCTACCTTATACTTGTATAATAGGTTTACTCCACTGTTATTTATTCTGATTTTCCTGATGTTCATCCAACATCTAGTCCTTAATGAACTTGACTGCCATTTCAGGGCCAATACATCCTCAACTTGTCCCAGGAGATTATTGAGGGTCATCAGAAAGCCATGGCGAAACGAGAACTGCGTATTGACTCCAAGTGTCTGCACTTCTCGCCCAAGGACTGGAGCAAGAGAGGAAAATGGTGATGGAAGGCTGGACTTGTTGGGGAAAATTTTGGATTGAGATTTTGGAGCAGCCGAGTGAAAGCTGCAGCAAAGTCACGCACAATGACATAGAGGTGACGATCTACGGAGTGCAACACTTGGAGCCATAGCAATCGTCGACCTTTGGTCGCTGCACGATGTAACGTACATCGCTATACACCGCAACCTTGGTTGAGCAAGGCATAGCGGGACTGTACATTTGATTTTTTTATTCGGGGAGAAGATGGCATCTGTCTGTGTCTCCATGTATCTCCTTATTATTTTTTCCGCCTTATTTTTCTTTGTTTTCCTCCTGAAGAACGCTTGCCTCAACGGTGGATCCAAACCACTGTAGGTTTATCCTGCATCCCGAGGTGACGCCACCTGGAGAAAAGAAAAATGCATTTGAAAAATAAGGGCTTGAATGTGTAATTGTTACGAACTGTTCCAGTGTTGGAAATATTTTTGCAGAACTTTTTGCATTCATTACGTTTTTATTTTAAACTGTATATTTTTGTGTTTTGTAAGTTTTGTAAGTTTGGAAGGATTGATGTGTACAGTAAACACTTTGTGATATTTCACGAAGGTGCATGATGTGGCAGGGCCAACGTATGGCTGTGATGATATTCCTCTGTTTATTCGCAAACTTTTATCCGCCCGCCCCTCCGCGCCAATATAAGCCGTGAAGGTTCAGTTGCACTACCTTTAACGTTTCAGAGGATATGACTTCTAATGGAATTCGTAATGAGGGCATCACTTGATTATTGGCGTTTTACTGCGAGACATTCTTCTGGGTTTTTTTTCCCCCTTTTTGTCGGGCTCTGGAATTGAATTCCAGGTTTTGTTTGTCTACTTTAGTTATCCCTTTAAGTAAAGGTAATGGTGCTGCTTCAGAAACACAAAGCTTGCTCTTTTTAGCTGCGACGAGCAGCTCTATGAGAGGACCGCGTTGTTGTTCTTGTTGTTGGGGTGCCTTTTTGAATAGCGCATGCGCATACACTCGGACGTGCGTTGGTATGAGGTAAGAACATCGTGAACTAAAATCACGCATGCGTATAATTTAATGACTGGTCGAATTTGGTAGCACATATTACAACGGATATCCTCATGATTCTACACGTCGCAGCTGGTGACCACACTGTGGTAATTTTTCTCTTTTTCATGAGCATGCGGGTGCGTTACTGAACAATGTTTTGGCATTGTTAGGGACTCGAGTTAGAGGAGTCGGCGAGTCTTGTATTGAGCAAGTGAACACTCTTAATCTGCGGGGAATGTGGCGTTTGAAATGAATGCGGAAACTTATCGCATTCCACTGCTTAATCGCTTTGGCTGACAGTTGATCCTGAACAGTGAGACATGGATTCTTCATTGTTCAGTGATCACAAAACTTTTCCTTCTGACTTTTAGTTACTCCATGATTTATTTATTTTTTAAAGAAAAGTTTCTTCAGTATATGTATAAAAGCTATTCTAATCATTTTCAACCTAAACTGAGGGAGAGGGGGGGGGGGGGGGGAGAGAGTGGTGGTCTTTTTCTGGATTATGGCCAGTAAAGGGTGTAGGAGTAAGATTCAGGGCACGGTCTGGGGGATCTCTACTAGCTGTTTGAGTAATAGGAGGAGGAGGCTGAGCTCCACTTGTTTCCCCCTCCTAGATGCCTGTGGGGAGTGTACTAAGTGTTGCAAAACGATTGAGAAAGAAATGCGATCGCCAACTACATGGTCTTGAATGTGTGAAGCATGTGGCGGTGCAACGAAGTGGTGTTATCGTGCCTCGTGCTATGGGGGTCCGTTGTGTGTGCGAGGAAATCCAAAGCCCCTTCCTTCACCAATGGCACGGTGCTCGCCCAAAGGATGGCCACGGTACATGTCCTAGAGGTTCCACTGCAAGATGATGAGATGTTTGAGGGAGAGACGCATCCAAGTGAGTCCTCGCCTCAATGTGCTCTCGATCCGTGCCTGCATGGCCAACGGGCATGTCCGGAGTTGAGTCTCAGCACGGGCTGTACGTGCCCCCCGAATCCAAAGGGTTGCCCTGAACCTCCGAATGTGTGGCTCGCCAAAGGTTGGGGTCCGCACGATGCTGAGATCCGCTGGTGTGCTCCGGGTGTAGCTGTCGATGCGTTTTACATCAAGTACCAGGTACGGCCGTTATTCAGCTCGGGGTCGACACAGCACATTTTTTCAAACTTGAAAGAAATTAAAAGTAAGAAGATTGGTTTTTGTGGTCAGGTGTTAGTCCACTGAGTTTGTGGCCTGAATGATCACTCTCCAGAACTAGAACGGCACTCAGTAGAGAGCATACCTCTTCCTGGTTGGCCATATCACTTAATGGTGAAGAATCACTTTAAAAATTCTACCAGCTGCATCCATATTCAGATCTTCACCAAAATTGAATCGATTCTTCCTTGTCACACACACAACCTGTCCAGCAAGTTTCGTCCAAATCCATCCACAACATTTTTAGATATCCTGCTATGTATCGTTTTTGGCCCGATCTCCTGATGGTGAAGAATCACTTTAAAAATTTAATAATTCTCATATCCGAATCCATATTCAGATCTTCACACAAAATGGAATCGAATATTCCTTGTCACACACACATGTCCAACAAGTTTCGTCCAAATCCGTCTACAATATTTTGAGATATCCTGCTAAGTATCGTTTTTGAGCCAATCCCCCAATGGTGAAGAATCACTTAAAAAATTAATAACTCTCATATCCGAATCCATAGTAAGATCTTCACCAAAATTGACGATTCTTCCTTGTCACACACATGCCCAATAAGTTTCGTCCAAATCCATCCATAACATCTTGCGATATCCTGCTATGTATCGTTTTTGGCCCGATCTCCCAATGGTGAATAATCGCTTTAAAAAATTAATAATTCTCATATCCGAATCCATATTCAGATCTTCACCAAAATTGACGATTCTTCCTTGTCACACACATGCCCAATAAGTTTCGTCCAAATCCATCCATAACATCTTGCGATATCCTGCTATGTATCGTTTTTGGCCCGATCTCCCAATGGTGAATAATCACTTTAAAAAATTAATAATTCTCATATCCGAATCCATATTCAGATCTTCACCAAAATTGACGATTCTTCCTTGTCACACACATGCCCAATAAGTTTCGTCCAAATCCATCCATAACATCTTGCGATATCCTGCTATGTATCGTTTTTGGCCCGATCTCCCAATGGTGAAGAATTACTTAAAAAAATTAATAACTCTCATATCCGAATCCATATTCAGATCTTCACCAAAATCTATTCATTTTGTCCTTGTCCACCAAGTTTCGTCCAAAACTGCCCATAACTTTTTGAGATATCCTGCTTTGTATCGTTTTTGGCCCCACCTTCCAATGGTGAAGAATCACTTTAAAAATTCTAGTAGCCGGATCCGAATCCAGATCTTCACCAAAATCGAATCATTTCGTCCTTCTCACATACGCTACATCTCTGCCAAATTTCGTCCGAATCTGTTCGCAACTTTTTCAGAAATTTTGTTCACAGACAGAGGTGAAAACATAACCTCCATCAACCTTTGGTGGTGTCGATTGTAATTCCCCAGTGTGTTCAAACTTCTACACCAGGGTTCACATCAATATGTTGTTCGTGCACACTTTCATGAATCGTCTTTCTCTGATCTTACTGCAGCCATCTTAATTAACACTCAGGATATTTATGTACTGGAATAATGACAAATATTCACCTCGCAAGTCCGTGCATCTCGTTTCTCCATTCAGGGCCATTTCAACTGCGCCGTTTCCGACTTGTGCTGTGGAAAATATGACGATATCAATCAAACATCTTTTAATCAAATGTTGGATTTAATCATGACATTTTATTTATTAAAACAAGTCGGTGAGAGCTGTAACCTTTATAGATCTCGGATTGTGGTGGCACACTAGGCAGGTGGGTCACACACGGGGGGGGGGGGGGGGGTAGGGGGTACGTGGGTCACACACGGGGGAATTGGTCACACACAGGGGGAGGGGGGGTCACATACGGGGGGGGGGGTCACACGTGGGGGTGGGTCACACACGGGGTGGGTCACACACGTGGGGGTTGGTCACACACGTGGGGGTTGGTCACACACGTGGGGGTGGGTCACACACGTGGGGGTTGGTCACACGTGGGGGTGGGTCACACACGTGGGGGTGGGTCACACACGTGGGGGTTGGTCACACACGTGGGGATGGGTCACACGTGGGGGTTGGTCACATACGGGGGGGGGGGGGGTCACACGTGGGGGTGGGTCACACACGTCGGGGTGGGTCACACACGTCGGGGTGGGTCACACACGTGGGGGTTGGTCACACATGGGGGTGGGTCACACGTGGGGGTGGGTCACACGTGGGGGTTGGTCACACACGTGGGGGTGGGTCACACACGTGGAGGTGGGTCACACGTGGGGGTTGGTCACACACTTGGGGGTGGGTCACACACGGGGGAGGTAGGGGGGGGGTCCATACACGAAGAACCACCCTACGGTATAGTCCATACACTTCACAGAGCGCCAGTGCTTCCGAAGCAGCTTCTTCAGCAAGGATTATACTATGTTGTTTGCCATTGCCGTCCCAGCAGTAGTTAGGGCAGGAATTTGGAAATTGTTCACGGTGCCGGGGATAGCTCGCCTACTCTTCACGAAGGGAACCGTGGGATCTTTGACGTCCACCGACTAACGCCGGACACCCAGCTTAACGTCCATCCGAGGGACGGGCACACACATTGATGACCATTCATCGTGCTTGTGAAACACCAGGATTCGAACCCAGACTAGACCGCTTATAGTTCTAGGTGAGCGTGTGTTCACCTCCAGGTCGTTATTTCACTTTCAGCGCACATTACTGATTATTCACAACTCACAAGGAACGAGGATGCTGGTACTTGCTCTGCTGTTGGAGTACGTCCGAAATGAATAATTTACTTCACTCAACCCAAGGCATTTCGGCATCAGGAACCGCTCCACGCTCGACTTCCTGAGAAACTAGATGGTATTCATCGAATACTTACCTCGCGCAGTCGACTTAGTGCGAGCCATCAATTCACTTTATTAAGTTGTTTTTTTCTTTGATCCAATTCCAATATGGCGGCCAGACCACGTGACCGATTACGTCATCAATTTACATTCTCCAATATTGTTGCGTCGACCACACAAGAAATTTCAAACACTTATTCCCCTATGCGGAGTTATTTGCAATGAGCCACGTTTCAAGTTTTTCCATCAAGCGGTTTGGGATATCGAGGTCCAACGTTTTATGGTTTTTCAATATGTCGTCCGACCACGTGACTTATGACGTCATAATTATCACGAAGAAAATTATACATGAGTAGACGCATGCGACGGCGAAAATTTCGTGTCCATCGCACCAACAGTTGCCGAGGAAATTAATTAAGAAATGCAGACGCACGTGCATCATAGGTTTCGTACGCGCTGATCGCTTAACCCCACTTTTCGCTTCGCAAGCGCAGGGAAATGAACTGCAGATAACATTTTTATGCCTCTGCCCCGAAGGTGGCCGGAGGCATGTTTTCCGGTTGGCATTATGGGATTACGTTTTTTAATCACAATTGTGACGTCATATGTCACGTGGTATGGCAGACATCTTGGAAGAAACAAGTAATTAAGAAATTATTTCTCAGAAACTGCTGAATGGAAAAATTTGAAACTTGCCACATTGTCACGTACTCCCAATGGGGAACAAAAGCATGATAATGATGACATCATAGGTGATGTGGTATAGCAGCCAAAAATGTTATAATCGAATTCCTTATCCGAAAAATCTGAAATTGCATGCACATGATGAGCCATTTGTATTGAAATATTTAATTTATGACATCATAGGTCACATGGTTTGGCCGCCATATTGGATTTAACCTAAAACCTTTTTAAAAAAATGTTCCCCCAAACCACCAAATCGATTGACTCGAAACTTTACGTGTCATTGACTAGGCATGGCGATTAAAAGATTATCAAGAAAGCATCATTGGTCACATGGTGTGGCAGCCATATTGGATTAAAAAAAAAAAAAAACCTTTAGAGGCCATTTGTTCCCCGCAAGCGGGGGTTGGCCTTTTTCGGGAACTGTGGTTGTTGTTGTTTTTCGGTCCCCTTTTTGAAGCAATGTTTTACGGCCGGATGCCCTTCCTGACGCCAACCCTTTTTGCCGCCTTTAACGACAAGCAGGGAATTACCAGTGAACTGGTACTCAATTAGCCGACCTCGGAAGGTATGACAGGCTGAGTCAACCCCCCTGGCGTTAATTCAGCGATTGACCGGGATTCGAACCCAGGATCCTAGGATCCTAAGCCGGCACCCTAGCCGCTAGCCCAACACCAGGGATCCAGGGATCCTATATAGCCATATTGGATTGAAGGAAAATATTAAATAATTATATCTCTGAAACCGCTTACCCTATTGATGCGAAATTGTACAAATAGAATCTACAGCACTGTTGCATATAGTTTGAAAATTATGTCGTAGATCACGTGGTTTGGCGGCCATCTTGGATAGAAAAATTAACCTTATCCGATCAACACGAAACTTCACAAACGTGATCCCTACCCATACATATGCAGAGTGTACATATTTAAGGTCATATGTCATGTGGTATGGCAACCATATTAGCATGTTAGCCGATATTTAAAAAAAAAATCCCTTCTCTGAAACCGCTTCACCGATCGATGTGAAACCTGTCATCGCTGGTGAAAAGGTGATACTTGAAAACAGCTGAAGGGATTTAAATCAAACTTGTTTATTTTTAGGAAAGTGAGAGAACAACTACCCGTTGTGGCACTATGTGGAGGTATATTGGCGACACAATCGCATTGTTCTAGTTTTTCATGTTTTTTGTTGTGAATATAATCAAACCAGTTTCCTAAAAAATATTGCTGAATATTAATTACACTTTTACTCGTTTAAATGACAGATCATTGGTGACTTGAATATGATTTATATTTATCATAAGTTGTTTTTATTTTTTTTAGTTTCTAAGCAGTTCAATATGACGAGGTAATTGTAAAATGTTTTCCCTGCAAACAAAACTTCGAAAAAGCTCCAAGATAAGTCAAATGAACCCTAATACTGTATTTTTATAATGTTGGTGGAGCGAGGGATGTCGAGAGTCGTGTCTGTATATATAGAGCCCAGTCATGGCGTGTCTGGGAATTCTGGTCACGTGGGCCATGTACGCCATGTTGGGTCCATTTACCACAAATCAGCCGGTTCCATTCTAACAAAATGACGAGATGCGGTACCTTTGGTTGCAATAATCGGTCGGAAAAGGGATTGAAAATGCACAGATTCCCCACGAATGCCAAAAGAGGGAAACCGGTGCTAAATAATATTATTGTCGCGTTTCCGGAGTTAACACCCCTGGAGACGGATAGCCGATTGAGTTTTACACTCCGAGGCGTTCAATCCAATGGCAGTGGGAATACGTGTGGGGGATGAGGGCGGCGAAGCTCTTAACTGTACGGATCCCACCAGACATCTTCGACCCTGGTAATCAATTCAAACCGACACGGAATTATAATGCAAAAATACCTTATTTATTGAAATACTTTATTGAAATACTTTTTTGAAAAATACTTTATTGAAAGAAATGCCGGTAACAAAAGAATGCACGGTAAACTAAAATTCCTAATCGAGGGACCGTCTATACGGACTCGTATACAACACAAGGGGTAAAATAACTGGAAAATAATGCGTGTTTGTTTTTGTACTCTGCTTTGAGCGGCTCTTGAACCCCGTCGGGAATCGTCACAGCCGATTTTAATTAAGAAATGCAGACACGCACGTTAAGAAATTAAGAAAATTAAGAAACAGAAAAAGAGGTCCTTGTGTGGGAAAACACACCTTGGCGCGCAGTGTGTGTGCGGGAACCAGGCCTTAGCACGCCATTCGTACACTCCAGCCACGCTCGTCCTCGTCGTCCGCTTCACACAGTACCGACGTCTCTCAACGCACCCAGACGACGCACAGCCAGCACCGACGAGCCAAGGAAAGGACAATGTGGTCGCTCGAACCCATGAAAGCCAGGGACCACGAAGACAAAATGCGCAACTGTGTTCGCCTTCCACGAATACCAGGAAGCGAGAGGGATATACAACTGCTCATAATGGAGGCCAGCCCGGAGAGAGGGAAAATGTCGGGACCTAAGTCTTTTGTACCCAGGGCTCTTACGTCATCCGCCGACATCACGCCATGCTCCTATCAGCGAGTCCTATCTCATCTCTGCATTGTACCGGACCAATCACTGCTCTTGTGATTTTGACCATTACAGTTGACCTATGACCTTGCTATGTACTGCACATTTTGAAGTTGTTTTTAAGTTAATTGAATACAGTACAGCTGTACTCTGGTGTATGCAGTTGCTCTCATTGAAGAGTACAATCGTCTCCTAACAAGGGATGAACAGCAAACCTTAAACAGCTGAAGCGGTTTTTCCATCGAGCGGTTTGGGATATAGAGGTCACTCTTTGCATGCACAAGGTTTGCTGTTATCTTGATCGATGGACGCCATCTTGGAAAAACGTTACACCTCTATATCTCCCAAATCGCTCAATGGAAAAAGTTGAAACAAGGCTCATGTTCAAGTACTCCCCATGAGGAATAACATAAGTTGATGATGATGTCATCGGTGCCTTCATCATGACGTCATAATTCGACAAGTACATTGCTTGATCGGATCAATAATAAATTAGACAAAGTCTAACAGCAGCGTAGCCGGGCTTGTAAAATATTATAAACCACAAACACATATGATTAGCTTTTTAAACAGTCGCTAATGCTGCTCATAACATTAAACAAAGAAATTTGGAGGAATTCCGACATCCTTGAGGTAAGTTTTACTTACAGAACTGAGTGAAGAGCTACTGTGCTCTATATACCCCACAAAGGTTGGAGGTGTGCTCATTTACCAAGCTGCTAGCTAACGCTTGCCAAGCCAGCCGTTCCTTAAGGGTTTTGAATGGAGTGCTTGCTCGAATGCTTAAACCACTTGACCATCTCGCCACAAGAAACTTGGGAAATGAACACACACCCAATGTTCTTCAGACCCGACTATAGATCGACTGTAATCGATATACCCCAAAGAGGAATGACCGACCCTTCCTACAGCTCCCGTAGTAAGCGGGTGTACTTGTAAATTAAAATGTTGGTCGGTGGACTCAGCCGTAGTAATGACATCATAGACGTAATGATGAAACGGACACAAAAGTGATATATTTTAACTTCCAGTAAGTTTGCAGTCACTACGAAGGGATTAGTGTTACGATTAGATTTACTAGAATATTAACGTTACGTTATCATTATTTCGAAAATGATATTACTATTAAAAAACCGAGGCGAATTTCCCACTTCCTTGGTTATTATCTACTAGGGAGATACCCGTGCTAGTGCTACGCACGGGTGGGAGGCCAGAAGCAAACAGGCAATGCAGAAACGGCGAATGCTAAAGCATGAAACCAATAAATTCCACATTCCTGTAGCACCCTCAGTCGCACGTCAGACATGGACAGCAAGTTCGTGAAGGACTTCCATGATAAACGTACCGTTCGCAAACAAATGGGTACGTTCACGTATAGAAACATCGATCGTGGGTCCGTGGCGAATCTGCATATGGCGATCCGCGATGTTCACGTTTAGGAAGTAGAAACCATCACGGCATGTTGTCATTTACTTGAACTCAATATGTCTTTTTTCATTCCAAACAACATAACTCCAATCACAAATTAACCACAAAATAAACTTTTAAAAACATTGTTAATGTTTCCTTCATTGTAAAAACTACCAAGTCAACAGTTAAAAGGATTTTGAGCCAATAGGATTTACGGCCTCGGCAAGATCGATGGAGACAGCGATCTGTTAGCGTATACACCGCCCAAATAGCTATGTGGAATTCTCTCATGTGGAGATGAAACCCACGTCGTTTGAACTTTGGCCGAGGTCATTATTTACTTTTAATGATGTTTATATACAAATAAAAAAGAAGATAATTGGTTTTGGTTCGTCCTTTCCGCATATCTCGTGGGATTGTGAGTTGGAGAGACGACCGTGATGGCGGGGAGGGGGTTGGCATTCTCTCAAGTAGGGATTCAACCCATGTCCTTATAAAAGGTCTTTGTCCGAGGTCACCGAGTCCGATCGGTGGAGCCGATTGGTGCAGCTGTGCAGCGATCGGTGGAGCCGATCGGTGCAGCTGTGCAGTGATCAGTGGAGCCGATCGGTGCAGCTGTGCAGCGATCGGTGCAGCCTAGGGTGTTTCATATTATAGGTTTAAAATTAAAATATGATATTTTTGTTGACTTTGCTCATGCCCTCTTTCCTATTGATATGGAAAGGATGTCTGCCAATTTTGAGAAAGATCAGGTAATATTTAGAGGTTGCACAGTCTGCACACTTTTGAAATTTTACTCCAGTTCATATAAGAAGAAGATTATTTGCAAAATAAAAATTAATAAGACATCGAAAGAATTGTAAAACATTGAACATAACACAATGAAATGAATATAAGCATATTAATGTCAACTCCAGTTGTTCATTGAATAGGACAATCTTAAGTGCATTTATGGCCTTTGCCATCCACCTTGCTTGATGGAGGGCTCCTGGAGCCCTGAATTTGACTTCACTTTCAGTCCAACCTCCAAGAAAGAGGAGAGACAGACGTAAAAACTCTTTGTACTCTTCTCGTGGATGGCTTGCATCTTTCAAGACTTTTTGAAGGTAGTCAACCATTTTCAGATGTTGGTCTTCAAGAAACCGTTGGACAGGCTCTTCTTTGTCCAGTATGGTCGTATATGACTTCTTATCGACTAAATCCCAACGTTTTCAGAACTTTCAAAAGATCTGGCTCTCAGGACCACTTGATGGCATGCGGAAACACTCTTCAAAGATGCCCTTCAAGATCAGCTCAAGGGTGTGATGGCGGCAAGGCAGCCACAACAGAGTTCGCCCAACTTCCTTCTCAATCCTCAGACATGCTCCTTGAATCAGTCCTGTATTTGATGCTGTAGTGTCAAACGAGAGACCAATGATACGGTCACGTATACCGAATCGGTTCAACTCCTGAATGACGACTCGTCCCATTTGCTCGCCAGTTCCATCCTGCGCAACAGGCACTCCAAGCAGATGTTCAAAATATTTTCCGGTTACGAGAACATCAACTCGGTCTTCCAGAGTTCTGACAAACCCGGTGACAACTGTCGGCAACAATTTGCTGTCCCAATGTAAGATCAAGTGAGGAGTGACCCGTATGACGCAACACTGACGCAATCTGAACACAGCGTGCGCAGTGCTGAAGCCATACAAAAGTGACAGAAGTGTGCAACCTCTAAATATTATTCAATTTATCTAAAATTTGGCATACGAGTCACTTAGATGAATAGAACCAAGGGGATGAGAAAAGTGTCACGAAAATAGCAACTTCGGAAAATTGAAACACCCTAGTGCAGCCGTTTGTGCGGCACCCGGGAAAATAACGTTATGCGGGAGTCCAAACCTGAAAATGCTGGAGGCCAAAGGTGAAATTGGAAAAACAATATACCCTATTTTACTCCAAGAGATCCCAGGATTATCCACCCAAAATATCGTTGCGATCGGTTCAGCCGTTTTTGCGGTACCTTCAAACGGACGGACAGACAGACGGATGGACATTTGGTGAATTATAGTAAGATACATCGTGGAAGCCAGAACGAGTAGCGCCATTTCTGTCGACGAGGAGCTACTTGCGCCAGATGTTTACGACTTCATTGTTATTGACGGTGGAGTACTGATACACTCACTTCCTGGTACAGCTGTCCAAGGAAACACCTTTGATTCATATTTCGACAAGGTATTCTGCCTAAGAGTTCGCCATGACTAGAAAAGATCGACAAGAGCAGACATTGTCTGGGATCAGTATCGTGCACTGACAATCAAAGGAGGCACAAGGGAAAAACGAGGAACAGGCACCCAACAACGCGTATCTGGTACTGCCAAGATCCTAGGAAATTGGCAGAAGTTTCTGGCGAACGTTGATAATAAGAAGGAACTGTTCTCATTCCTGTCAAAAAAGATAACAGAAGGATAGTTCCCAGATGACAAGGATGTCTGCATCACTGCAGGTGATCAAGTCCACCATGTTGGAAACAGTCCACCAATGGATCAATGCAACCATGAGGAAGCTGGCACTCGTGTCCTATTACATCTCCTCCACGCCCTCCAAATATCGTCACTTGGGATGGTTCATACTGGAGACACAGATGTTGTCGTAATCCTTCTGAGTAATTTCCACTACATCAAGGCTCTGAATCCGGCCGTAGAAATCTGCATCTCCTTCAAAGCGGGAAAGACAACCAGAATGATCTCCCTGAACACTATCGCCACAAACCTGGGCACGACAACGTGCAAAGCTATGTCCCTCTTCCACGCAAAGCCATGGCCCTCTTCCACGCATTCACTGGATCAGACAGCACGTCTTCCTTCAAGTTTAAGGGTAAGCGATACTGCTGCAAGTTGATGCACGAAGTGCCATCCCTAATGGAGGAATTTGCAACTATCGTCGACACTCTTTCCAAACATCGCCACGGCTGAAAGAAGTGGCAACGAACTTTGTCTGGAGGCTGTACTCCAACGAGTCAAACGAGGACAATGACGTTGACCTTGTCCGATTGAGGGTGTTCTCACAGAAGACTAGGGACATGGAGAGAATTCCCCCAACCAGTGATGCTTTGGATCAACATCTCAAAAGGAGTGTCTTCCAAGCGAGCATCTGGACAACAGCCCAAAGGTCCATGATGCCTGTCAACAACCCCACTAATCATGGGTGGAAGGAAGAGGACGGCAAGCTGCTTCCCATTTGGACCTCGCTGCCCCTCACCAAGGATGTATTCCACCTGGATGTGAAGTGCACTTGCACAAGTACCTGCGCTCTGTGCATGTGCATGAGGGCAAAGTTGAAGTGCACACGTCTGTGCAACTGCAAATGCGAGAAGTAGCTGGACCAGAACAATTTACAATACTGAGATGTATATATGGTCGATTTGTTAGCCACTTTCTTATTAAAACTATTGTTCAAGGAGTTATTCAAGCAATTGTCTAAGCAGTTACTCACCACCATATTGTAGCACAGTTAAAAGATAAATAAAAATGTCACTATATCATTGGGTCCGAGTATAATTGTCCAGTTTATTTTTAAAAAACATGTTTCAGCTTAACGGGCCTATGCCCCTTGGTCTTTTTTTGTGGATATGCACCGATACCGGTAAAAATTATTGCTTCTATGGGCAATGTGCTTGAAATACAAGTTGCTACTCCTGATCCTGAATCCATACATACCTCATATGTTCAGATCGGATCATCCAATCAAAAGTTATAACAGTTTCCATATTTCGCATTGGCCGGTGGGGGGGTCGGGAACCCCCCACGTCCCCAGAAGCCCCATTTTTTATCTGAGTCCTTGACACTCGAAACAAAATTGTTCTATAGGCCCTTACCTTCAAATTGGTACTGAAAACGAAACTTTTGCATCAATTTGAAATGAAAAGAAAAAATTACCCGTGCATGGCTCCCCACCCCCAGCCAGTGAGAACACAGGCTACAACAAAACCGCCTCCACCCCCAGAATCCACAGCCGTTCATCCACTCACTCACACACCAAAAAGAAAACCAACCGACCACCTACCCTTAAAACATGCACCACTCAAACAAAAACACATTCATGCAAAACCACACCAACTCCTGCAACAAACACACACACACACACACACACACACACACACACACACACACACACACACACACACACACACACACACACACACAGACACACTGACACACACACACACACATACACACCATTCACACATCTCCATTTCTCTTCCATGCTTAGTCACCACCATATAAACAGTATATATATAATGAGAAAGAAAAAAAGATTCATTTAAAATAATAATTGGTGTTTATTGAACTATGATTTAGTCATTACAAAAAACGGTTGAACACCATCTTACCTACAAAATGCAATCCTTACACTGTATTATCATTATATTTGTCCTTTGTTTTTCAGCAATTGATTTTTGAAATTTAGAAATTCTAACTCTATGTTTTTCTTTCTTCGTTTTACTCATAATTATATATTTTTAATATTACAAATATTTTATAAATACAGTATTGTTGTGTGACGACCCTGTAGTGAACACCACAGAGTGCCACAGATGACCAAACGAGATTAACACTCCGAGGCGTTCGGTCAAAATATAGCGGAGAATACGCGTGGGGGGGGGGGGGGAAGGGAGAGAATGAAGAGCGCTTACCTTCACGGATCCACCCGACGTCCTCGACCCTGCAACAAATCAACTCAAACCGACACGGAAGTAAAATGTACATAAATGAACAGGAAGGACTTCGCAAGGACGTGAGATGTGAGATGGTGAAATCTTTGCCCATTCTTTACATGAAAATTGCTCTAGTTCTTCCATGTTTGATGGGGATCGTCGATGGACTGCAATCTTCACGTCTCACCATAAATGTTCAATTGGGTTCTAGTCATGACTTTGATTGGGCCACTGAAGAACATTAATTTTCTTCTTCTTCAGCCATTCGTTGGTTGTTATCTCGATGTGCGGGTTTAGAAGGGGGAACAGAGTTCTCCCGGGTCTCAAAATTACAAAGTATCCACGTGTGTGTGTGTGTGTGTGTGTGTACATGTGTGTGCCCGTATGTGCATGTATGTGTGTGTACGTTGTTATTGTTGGCTGCTATCTCCACCAGTGGATGGGTTTCAGGAGATGGAACGGAGACCAACTAGGCCTCAAAGTATTGTTACGGACTCGGCCTTAATGATTGTTGTTATGAGTAGTGTTGCTGGTTCGAAGTATCCTAGATAGTATGCTTATTGTGACTTAAGGGAAAGGGTTGTTGTGAGTAAAAGATTTAAAAGCGCTCCTGGTAAAATGTGGCCGGAAATCCGGATCGAGACCGGAAGAGGTGGAGCGAAGGAAAAGGAGAGGTGGTGGTTGAAGCTCCGGGCCGAGCGTTCGACGTATTGGGCGAGGGAACTTTGCGTCCTTGAAGGGAAGTTCGGTCAATAAGAAATATCGCTGGAGTGCATGGAGCCGGTGTCGTTGGGTATTCTCCTTGAGGTTCCGGAGGATTCAGGCCTTGAGAATTCGGGTGGGAGCGAAAGCCGTCCGTCATCTTGGCCACGCGAGCACCCGGCTGTGAACCGGCTTTCGTCGTGTCGGCTGGACATTATTCCCTGGTGGATTTCCGGGAACGGCTGTGCCAGAAAGGGACACGTGAGAATTATACGGAGGCCCACGGGTTGAACCGCAACGTGTACGTCGGAGCGCATCTTTGTGAGGTTCCTCACCACCACTGTGTTGCTGGGGGCTGAGCACGTGACCTCGGGGTCATCTCGCTCGTCTACGCCTCAATTGACCACCGGGCCTTGACTCCCCGATCGCGGGAGGGAGCGCACCTTTGTGAGGTTCCTCGCCACCGCTGTGCTGCTGGGGGCTGAGCACGTGACCTCGGGGTCATCTCGCTCATCCACGCCTCAATTGACCACCGGGCCTTGACTCCCTGATCGCGGGAGCGCACAGAGACATTGGGACTTCGCCTTGGAGGAGAGCAGAGACATTGGGGGAGGGGCCGTGTGGGGTTAAGAGGCTTGACGAGGATATTATCGTAAGATTTGAAAGTAGGGGTGATTGCCCCATTGCTGTATAGTGTATGGCTCTTTGTGTGTGATTTATAATATAGTATGGTTTGCTTATAACTTGGTGTGGTTGCATCATTGGTTCGGCTGTTTCATTTGCTGGTTCCATTGAGGGACGTTATCTGCTGGGTTTCAACCAGGGATAACACATCTTTCTGCCGGGGACCCTCTCGGGGTTCGGAGGTCCACCGAGACCAGAGGAAAGGGGTGGGGGGGCCCGTAACAGAAATTGGGGGCTCGTCCAATTGATATTCGTGGACTCACAATTGGGTCTGCGTCCGGGATCGAAAAAAATTCCTAAATTTAGTCTGGGAAAGAATTCCCAAGTTTGGAACTTTTTCCAACATTCCCAATTTTTTTCCAAAAACAAACAACAACAAAAAAAATAAATAATAATACTTTTGTTTTTGTTTGTTAGAAATTTCTTGTGTGAAGGTTAACAGGTGTTACCAGTAGTCACTATGGCGTTTGACACAGAGAAGTTTACGGTGACCCCAAGTGAAGCACAGTTCAGAGCGTTAGTAAAATCGGACCTCTGGAAATTGGCCAAACATTTTAGCTTGGAGGTCCGAACTAATATGAAGAAGGCAGAGTTGCAGACAGTGGTGATACAATCTATGGTGAGATTAAAAGCATGGGAAGAGGTAGCCTGGGATTGGTTACCAGAAGAACAAGAAAATGTGGAGCTCCGGAAACTGGAGATGCAATTACGGAGCCAGGAAAGAGAAAAAGCACTGGAAAGAGAACTCCAGGAAAGGTTAGAAGACAAAAAAACAGAGGAAAGGAGAGTGGAAAGAGAACTCTAGGAAAGGTTAGAAGACAAAAAAACAGAGGAAAGGAGAGTGGAAAGAGAACTCCAGGAAAGGTTAGAAGACAAAAAAACAGAGGAAAGGAGAGTGGAAAGAGAGGAAAGGAGAGTGGAAAGAGACCTCGAAGCAGAGGAGAGAAGAGCCAAAAGGGAGTTAAAGGACCGTGAATTGGCACGTCAGCAGGAAATTAAAGTCAAGGAGCTGGAGTTAATGAGAGAACGGGGAGAGGCACCATCCCTGCTGACTGGTACGACACCTAGTCAGAACACCTGGGATGTTGGCAGACATGTGAGGCTGGTCCCACCCTTCAATGAGAAGGAGGTAGCCAAGTTCTTTCCACACTTTGAGAAAGTGGCTCGACAGTTAAACTGGCCTGAGGAGTACTGGTCCATACTAGTGCAAAGTGTTCTGGTGGGTAAAGCTCAAGAGATTTATTCGGCTTTACCGATTGACCAGTGTGCAGATTATGAGGTATTGAAGAAACACATTCTCAAAGCCTATGAATTGGTCCCGGAAGCTTACCGGCAGAAATTCCGGAATGCCAGGAGGAGGGAGAGTGAGACCCACGTGGAGTTTGCCAGATTGAAAGAAACCATGTTTGATAGGTGTTGCGATTCGAAAGGAGTTGGGAAAGACTTCGAACTATTGCGACAATTGATCCTGGTGGAGGAATTCCAACAGTGTGTCCACGAGGACATTAAAATACACCTGGAGGAAAGGAAAGTACCAAAGTTGTATGAGGCAGCGACCATGGCAGATGACTATGCCTTAACCCACAGGATGGGGTTCCGCAACCCCAACTTCTTGTCTAGACTTAGCCAGGGGAGCTATGGTACGGCAGGGGCGGAGAACGAAAATTCATGGGGGCGGCCTCGAGAGGAGGACCACTCTGATATCACGACTTCTAGAGGTCAGAAGTCAACGGTTTCAAGGCAGACGTATCCTCCGTGGGCCTCGAGGCAGACCACGAGGTTCTCCTCCGGGCCTACTTGCGCTTTTTGCCATAAACCAGGACACTTGATGTCCCACTGTCATGCTTTGGGAAAGGAAAATCAGGACCGGAGTCTGACTAGTACAACTCCGAATGCGATGGCAAACGTGAGAAATCACCCGCAGAAGAGTTACCAACCATTTATTTATGAGGGGTTTGTCTCACTGGAGGGAGACTCGACTAACCCAAGACCTGTTAGGGTATTGAGGGACACAGGAGCACGTCAATCCTTAATGCTTGAAGGCATTTTGCCATTGTCGGAGAGTACAGCAACTGGTGATAGTGTTCGGTTACAAGGGATCGGTGGCTGGGTTAGCGCTCCCCTTCATGTCATCAATCTAGAGTCTGATTTGGTGTCAGGACCGGTCACCGTGGGGTTGCAAGCCACTCTTCCTGGAGAGGGAGTATCAGTTGTGGTTGGGAATGATTTGGCCGGGGGTCAAGTTTCTAGTAACCTGATGGTTGTGAAAAAGTCCGATATGGGAAATAACACCACACCAGTCAGGGATGGAGGCAAAGGTGGCAAGCTTTTTGTATGTGGACTGAACTTCAAAACAAAGGAAGAGGTTCTGGAGTTTACCTTCAACAAATATGGACCGCTTTTGGAAGTGCTGCTGATAAAAGACAGGCAGAGCCAAAAGTCAAGAGGGTTTGGCTTTGTCACATTTGAAAACTCAAAGGACGCCCGGAATGCAGAAAAGGATCTGAATAACCAGGAGTTGGAGGGTCGGACCATAACAGTAGAGAAGGCATTTCGTTGGCGTCGAGGGGGCTACAGAAGAGGACAACTTGGCGGTAGTGTTGGTGGTGGCCGCAGCCGATATTGCTGTGGAGGCTCTCAGAGTTACGGCAGCTCCCGAAAGGACGACTATCAGGGTAGCGGCCGAGAAGGAGACCGTTATTCACGTGACTACAGTGACAGGTGGTCCAACCGTGAATCTTAGGGAAGTTAGAAAGAGTGGAAGCACTGAATGCTGCGGAGCAGCCGAGCCAAAATTCCTACACGGATTAATCGTGAACGCCACGTTCCTAAAGGCTTCCAGGTAGTGAATATTCCTGCACGGATTAACCGTGAACGCCACGTTCCTAAAGGCGTCCATGTAGTAAACCTTCCTGCACGGACTAACCATGAACTTCACGTTCCTAAAGGCGTCCATGTAGAGAATACTCAGCTCGGCCTCCCGGGAAAACGTGCTATCAGGAGGCAATAGGTGGTTTGTTTACAAGTTGGCCTGCAAATAAAGTTTTCACTGTGGTCAAACTTTCTTTCCTGAAGGGGGGAAGTGTTATGGACTCGGCCTTAATGATTGTTGTTATGAGTAGTGTTGCTGGTTCGAAGTATCCTAGATAGTATGCTTATTGTGACTTAAGGGAAAGGGTTGTTGTGAGTAAAAGATTTAAAAGCGCTCCTGGTAAAATGTGGCCGGAAATCCGGATCGAGACCGGAAGAGGTGGAGCAAAGGAAAAGGAGAGGTGGTGGTTGAAGCTCCGGGCCGAGCGTTCGACGTACTGGGCGAGGGAACTTTGCGTCCTTGAAGGGAAGTTCGGTCGATAAGAAATATCGCCGGAGTGCGTGGAGCCGGTGTCGTCGGGTATTTTCCTTGAGGTTCCGGAGGATCCAGGCCTTGAGAATCCGGGTGGGAGCGAAAGCCGTCCGTCATCTTGGCCACGCGAGCACCCGGCCATGAACCGGCTTTCGTCGTGTCGGCTGGACATTATTCCCTGGTGGATTGCCGGGAACGGCTGTGCCAGAAAGGGACACGTGAGAATTATACGGAGGCCCGCGGGTTGAATCGCAACGTGTACGTCGGAGCGCATCTTTGTGAGGTTCCTCGCCACCGCTGTGTTGCTGGGGGCTGAGCACGTGACCTCGGGGTCGTCTCGCTCGTCTACGCCTCAATTGACCACCGGGCCTTGACTCCCCGATCGCGGGAGGGAGCACACCTTTGTGAGGTTCCTCGCCACCGCTGTGCTGCTGGGGGCTGAGCACGTGACCTCGGGGTCGTCTCGCTCATCCACGCCTCAATTGACCACCGGGCCTTGACTCCCCGATCGCCGGAGCACACAGAGACATTGGGACTTCGCCTTGGAGGAGAGCAGAGACATTGGGGGAGGGGCCATGAGTGAGGTTAAGGGGCTTGACAAGGATATTATCGTAATATTTGAAAGTAGGGGTGATTGCCCCATTGCTGTATAGTGTATGGCTCTTTGTGTGTGATTTATAATATACAGACTTGGCATTTAATATGGAATATTTTTTTTGTGGGTGTGAACTTACTTTTCAAGATGTCTTAGAACCAAAAGTTCATTGGAATTATGTTGAAATTATTCTAGATTTTGTTAATGTGACCTTTAAAAGAAACAAAAACCACATTTGACATTTCGAAACAAATAAATTGATCCTTGAAAGTGATGTCAACTGATATCGAACTCAATTCATGGACAGTACTGTGTTAAACTTCTGTACGTTTTCCAGAAGTATCTCTTTATTTTGCACATTAGCCAAAATTATTTTTAACAAAAACAAAAGTTAAATTACGACTGGGATTACGGACAGTAAAATTACAGTTCAGTACTTCGTGTAACCCGCACGAGCATTCAGGAGAGCACGTACACGTTGAGGCATGCTGTTCACGAGATTTGCCAAGGTTTGGACAGGAATCGCTTGCCATGCAGTGACAATAGCCTGCTGCAATTCACGCACAGAGGTCGGCTGCTGGTCCAAGTGGTCGATTTGACGCGTTAATTCTGCCCACAAGTTCTCTAACGGATTCATATCCGGGGACATGGCAGGCCACTCCATATGCTCTACACCACGGTCAGCAAGAAAGTGTTGGATCATGCGAGCACGATGAGGCCATGCATTGTCATCTTGGAAGACAAAGTTTCCTCGAAAGGCTGCACGAGCAAATGGAAGCGATGTTTCTTCCAGAATGGCCCTGTACTTGAACTGGTTCAGGTTTCCATTCAGAACAACCAGGTCAGTTTTGCCCCCTGCATGAAAAGCAGCCCAAACGGTCACCCCACCACCTCCAGCTTGGACTCTTGGCACTATACAATCTTTGTTGTAGGCTTCATGCACTTGTCTGCGCACCCGGACGTGGCCATCTTGACGATAGACCAGAAATCTAGACTCGTCACTGAAGATCACGTGATTCCAGTGCCCTGGCTGCCATTGACGGTGCTCTCTGGCCCACTGCAATCGGCGCTGGCGGTGTTGTCTTGTCAGGCGTGGCTTTCTCAGTGGACGCCTGGCACGATAGCCTGCTTGAACCAGTCGTTGGTTGACTAGCCTTCTGGATACAGGCACATTTGTCAGTTGCTGCCACTCAGCCCTAAGCCAATTAGCTGACTTGGTACGGCCATTGCGGACTAACCGGTGCAGCTGGCGATCATCCCTCCTTGTGGTTCTGCGGGGACGTCCTGGCCTTGGTATTGGAGTAGGGACACCCCTCTGAGCATTTCGTTTCAGGATCTTTGACACCTGACCTTGAGTGATGCCATACTGCCGAGCAATAGCACGCTGTTTCATGCCGTAATTTCGTAAAGCCACCACTCCATGACAAACAGCATTGTCGAGTTGACGGACCATCTCCAGAGGAAGCTGCAATAACTTTTGGAGAAGGGCAGCAGTTGTTTTCCACTAATACAGAACGCAACAACCCTTGTATACCCGACTGTGAAGCCAATCATCAAATGCACCTGTCCGTACATTTTGCCACGCCACCTTTGATATAATCCTATTGTTGACTTCTTGCTGCGACAGACAATCAGTGACATGGTTCTTTTAACAAATAAATCACCAAAGTGTAAAAGAAACTCACCAGATTGATATAGGCTCCGGGCCAGGTATGGTCCATCTGCACCCCCCCCCCCACAACTCTCCGACCCTGGGTTTTTCTGAACCATTGGGGTGTCCTGGGGTGGAAATCAACTGGTAACAGTAAATAAACTTGGACTCACTACCCATTTGGTACCTATATTGGATGGTACCCTCAAAACAGCATATTTTTAAATCCGCGTTGCGCCATATTCGACACACGTGTTCTTTTGGTATTTGTGCCTGCTAATATTAACTCAGAATAAAAAGTTATATACCAAAAGAAAGCTGTTCATCTACTGATCATCATAGAATATTGACACATTACTTATAATGGTACCTTAATGGTCATAACTAGTGCTGAATAGCAGTACCCCACTTTAACGTAACATAATTCGGTATCGACCGTACTATTTCATCTTACACACATAATATGAACACATTACACCTGATATGCTTACATATATATTTTATTGGCTTTCTCCTGTATATCAGCTTTAATTTGATACCAGATACATCCCCATAGCTTCAATTCTCTTTTTTATACAGCGTGTCAAAGATACTACCTGTTTCGCGGGAACCATGAATCATATAATCTCGGTAACAGTCTTTGTCTATATTCAAAAGAACTGCCTATTACACTTATAAATGTCATTCATAATCGAATATCATAATCATACTGCCATCTTATTAACATATTAAACAAGAAAAACTTGTTTATTAATCACAGTAGTTTTTAATATCATCATATTAATATTCATACACTGGGTCAAACACCTTCCACAGAACAGTAACAATGTAATGCTCGAATATTTACTGTAAAAGTAAAAATATTTCTTATTTGAAACTAAATTTTAACATCCCATTGAAAAAATTTTTAGTATCGAATATTTTGATGATAAACCAAACATTATTGCTCAACAACAGATATCATAATAATATTAACAGTCAGTTTTATCCCTACAATTACATATGTATGTCGTACACTCAGTTAACCACATTATATCATATAATACAAGTATCCACTCTCAAAAGAACACAAACAAACAATTGCATTTTGTTAATTATCAACAAAAGTCAAACACTGCATGAGTGCAGTCAAGTTGGCTTGCTTGCACGAATGGCATATGTCCATCATGATCAGTCATCGTCACTGTCACTTTCATCGGTATCACTGTACAAAACACGATCCATATCATCAGGTGTTTCATCACCTGATTCATCATCACTCTCATCGTCGTCTGACATGACCTGAGCTATATCAGCCAGCTCACGCGGAAGCATGTCTCCATCATACCAGAGAGGATCCAGGCAGCCTTTCTCCTCTTCCCAGCCATGGCCTGGACTTGCTTTGGGAATCCTTGGTCGAGGAACGTGAGCTCTCTTCCAAATTCCCACTTGGTGGTTGACCCTTCGGATGTGCTGTGTGAGGCTCCTCATACATGGTGGAATATTGGCCATGTCTACATTGCCTGAGGGTAGGTGACGATTCTCCTTGGCACATAGCTCATTTATTCTCAGGAGTCGCAGATCATCAACGTGTGATACCTTTCCTCTTCCATACATGGCACATGTGAAGCTGTCTAGTTGATTGTTCAGCTCTTCTGGCACATCCCACGTATCTCCAAGCTTGTTGAGAATAGGGATGTATTGCGGCAGACGAAGCAGCGTTTTAACAGGTTTGATTTTTCCAATCCCTCGGAAAGCGCTAGTGCTGTCACAACCGCTGTAGGCGTGAAGTGCCATAAGAGCAGTACTCTTCTCTTGGCCGAAGTCTGCTGCGAGTTTACTGACGTTTATTAGCCTCTGCTTGTTTCCTGTGCCTGTGTCAAACAGTATCTTTATGTCGTTTATCGATGCGGCGTAGTGCAGTAAGATGAAGAATACATCCGAGTCTGGGCTCTTCACTCGAACAAACTCATATTTCTGGCTCCTGGCGTAGTTTAGGTATAATATCACGCGCGAGTCTGTTTCTTCTTGAGACGATTCCAGCTGAGGCAACTCTTTGGCATTTGTTGTCTGACCATCTGTGGATGTGAGTTGGTATGCCTTCCCTTCACATATCAAGATCACTTTTCGACCATGGCACCGAGAAGCATACTGGTCACTGTTCCAGAGCCTGAGTAGCAGTCGGATGAACTGGATTTTATTCTCGTCGTTCGAGAGAAACATTTTCCAATCTTGCGGTTTCTTTGTAGCTTCTCCTTTTAGAATCAACTTTTCTCCACAGCCGCGACGTCGCCTCTCCATCGACTTCACTGATCCAGGTAGGTATTGATCTGTGCTGAACACCACATCTCCTGTCTTACTGATGATGTCAAAGACCTTGGAACAGATCTGGCTGAAGTTGTTAGGAATGTCTTTTAGATAGTAGAAGGTGGCATTTCCGTCATACACTGTCAGGGTGACCCTTGCCTGTGGTACAGTGATGTCAGTACAGTCCTTGGTCAGGAGCTGGAATGCCTTTGCCTTGTCTGTCTTTGCTAGGTACCCATCTCCGGTCGCCAAGCTGTATGGTACTGGAGTTAATGGGTATGACATCAGTTCCTTTAGGTCAAGTTGTAGCCCTTGATTTTGCGATTTCAGCAAAAGCTGAAATGCAACGTTTCCCTGGTGCTTGAACTGGGTGACTTTGTTCTTTGAGGTCTTGGTCTTGGAACTTTTGTTCATGTTGTTCAGAGTTTTGAGATTGAGTCGTTTTACTGGTTCAAAAAAGGTGTTTAACTTAACTAATTGACTCGTTCTGTCGCTGTAAGAGACACTTAAATAACATAATTGTACAATCTGATGATCTCAATTTACGCAGGATACAAACATGGAAGGATCTGCATGCCATTTTCGTCAAAATTCCTCCAATAAACTACAGTGATACATCAATACAACAATATATTAAGTAACACATATTAACAATACATAGATTTTGTCATGTGTCCAACATATATGTACATGATATACGTGGCAGCATTTGTAAATTGACAAATGCAGCATCGCCTACAATATCACCCCATACCGGTAGTATCTTTGACACGCTGTATAAAAAAGAGAATTGAAGCTATGGGGATGTATCTGGTATCAAATTAAAGCTGATATACAGGAGAAAGCCAATAAAATATATATGTAAGCATATCAGGTGTAATGTGTTCATATTATGTGTGTAAGATGAAATAGTACGGTCGATACCGAATTATGTTACGTTAAAGTGGGGTACTGCTATTCAGCACTAGTTATGACCATTAAGGTACCATTATAAGTAATGTGTCAATATTCTATGATGATCAGTAGATGAACAGCTTTCTTTTGGTATATAACTTTTTATTCTGAGTTAATATTAGCAGGCACAAATACCAAAAGAACACGTGTGTCGAATATGGCGCAACGCGGATTTAAAAATATGCTGTTTTGAGGGTACCATCCAATATAGGTACCAAATGGGTAGTGAGTCCAAGTTTATTTACTGTTACCAGTTGATTTCCACCCCAGGACACCCCAATGGTTCAGAAAAACCCAGGGTCGGAGAGTTGTGGGGGGGGGGGGGGGGGGGTGCAGATGGACCATACCTGGCCCGGAGCCTAATATACTGAGTTAAGAAAGTAAACCCAAGTCAAGAAAAAAAATATATTCCATATTAAATGCCAAGTCTGTCGTATGGTTTGCTTTTAACTTGGTGTGGTTGCATCATTGGTTCGGCTGTTTCGTTTGCTGGTTCCATTGAGGGACGTTATCTGCTGGGTTTCAACCAGGGATAACACATCTTTCTGCCAGGGACCCTCTCGGGGTTCAGAGGTCCACCGAGACCAGAGGAAAGGGGGGGGGGAAGGCCCGTAACAGTATCCACCTCCAGTGTGTGTGTGTGTGTGTGTGTGTGTGTGTGTGTGTGTGTGTGTAGGTATGTCTGTGTTTCTGTGTGTGTGTTTGATATTTGTGTATCTAATATGTATAAATAAATAAATACTAACCCTATCCCCCTCTTTTGAGGTTAATGTTATCCCCCCTTTCTAAACTTCTGCTTCATCCAATGGCAAATGCTAAAGTGCAATCCAGTGTGGCTTTAGATTTGTGCTTCAGATCATTGTCCTGCTGAAACATGAATCCCAGTTAAAACCTACCCTATTTCAGATTCATGGCTGACTCAAGCAGGTTTATATCAAGGATTCTTCTGTACTTTGCACGTCCTTTGTCCCTTATATTCTGACAAGCTTGCCAGTCCTTGCTGATGAAAAACAGCCCCATAACATGATGCTGCCACATCCATGCTTGACAGTAGGGATGGTGTTGACTGAGCGATGTGCAATGTTAAGCTTGTCCCAGATGTAACACTTTGAATTTAGAACAAAAAAGTTCAATTTTTGCTTCGTTTGACCACGAAATGTTTCTCCACATGCCTGCAGTATCATTAGGATGCCTTTTCGCAAATTGTATGAGCTTTTAGATGAGTCTTTTTCAGTAATAGTTTCTTTCTTGCCACCTTCTCATAGAGGCCAGTTTTGTGAAGGAAACAGGATATTGTTGATTGATGAACACTGACCCCAATCTCAGACATAGAGCCTTACAGATATTTAAATATCATTGTTGGATTTACAGTGACATCCCGAACAAGTTTCCTGCTTGTTCGTCTGATGAGTTTGGATGGGCGACCTGATCTGGGCAGAGTCTGGGTGGTATGATGCATCTTCCACCTTTTAATGATGGATTTCACAGTAATCAAAGTAACTAAGACTTGTTACTTTGAGTAAAGATAATGAGTGACTTGGAAATCTTCTTATAACCCTCTCCTGAACGGTGCTTCTCCACCATTTTATGTCTGACTTCTTTGGGTATCTCCTTGGTCTTCATGTTTGCCTTGTTGGTTGACCAAGTGAGTTGCACCTTAAAACTCCTTAGATAAGTGGGGGGGGGGGGGGGGGCCTTAATTTTTTAGCTCACCTGGAACGAAGTCCAGGGGAGCTTATGCGATGGCACGTAGTCCGTCAGTCTGTCTGTCCGTAAACACTTGAAACCTCTTCTCCGAAACCGCTGATGGGATTGTGACCAAACTTGCCACAAATGTTATTTGTTGTGTTGTGACTAAAGTTTGTTCACGGCATTTAAAAAAATCTAGGTCTACCAGCGGTCAAAGTGGGTCCAGGTCAAGGTTTTGTCCCTGCTCTCAAATGTTGTGTTTGTTTCCTTCCCCCTCTCTCCCCATCTTGTCTACCACTCCCCATGTTATATGTTTTATGTGTCGGTTTGACTTTTTGTGATTAATGTTAGCTCTTTCACGAGCCTCGATGTTGTATACAAAAAAAAAAAAAGTGACTTTGGGTTTGAATACACCGAAAGAGTGAGGGAAAGGGTTTGAATACTTATGTTCGGTTTGATTTGAAAGCATCATGAAATAAGCTCAGGTGGCATCAAAATGTGAAAACCTTGGAGGTGGGTGAATACTTTTTGCAGTCCATTGTATCTACTAATTGCCTTCAACCTATGGTTAAATCATGAGGCAATTTGTCTTTCTTTCTGATGCTCTGCCTGAAGGCAGGTTCAGTCCTGTCAAAGCAAACAAGATTATAAAATACCTTATGGTAATTGATCCGCTGTGAATAAAAGTGAAGCTGATGTTTCGGGCCTTACCCTTCTTTGGAACAAAAAATAAAAAGCACCAGAAGCATCCCCATAGCAATAAATAGCAGTAATTTACACCATTGGTTTCTCGGTGGTTGCAAAGGTAGCTGAGCAGAAGATTTTAATTTGTGCGGGATGTCGGCGATAGCTTGCCTACTCTTAGCTTTAAGGACACCTTGGTAACTCTAACTTCCACCAACTAATGCTGCATGCTGGCGTATGCCTGGCATACAGTATGCCAGGTTTAACGTCCATCCGAGGTAGGGATGAAGACGAGACAACAGGATGAAGTTTATAGCTGGCTCGAGATTAGAACCCAGGCTAATGTTATCTTTTAAATAATTTATGTTTATCTTACTATAATTCACCAAATGTCTGTCCGTCCGTCCGTTCCAAGGTACCGCAAAAACGGCTGAACCGATCGCAACGAAATTTTGGGTGGGTAATCCTGGGACTCCCTGGAGTAAAATAGGCTAGATTGTTTTTCAAATTATTTCCCAATTTTTCCAATTTTCCAGTTTTTCCAAACACGATGGAATAATATTTACCGACATGAACAGTGATGTGGCTTTTATTGAAATTATATAAATACTGTTTAGATTTTGATGATTTGCGTGTGATATGATTTAACGGATGTTTATATAAATCGTTTAAAATAAAAAAAAGCCTTCAATTTCTGATATTTTGCCTTTTCATTTGGGCCTCCCAATTGAAGCCCCGCCCGTAGGGCGGGTACCGTTGCTCGTGGCAACAATGTGAATATCTATGACCTCATTATGCTTTCTATTGTGCTTTTGCTCTTTAGTCAATGACGAGTAATTATATTACCTCTGCACCTACAGGTGGCTGCAGGTGGGGAACAACTGCAAACACCACTTCTGCATCACACGTGGCGTCACTACCGCTTGGAGGGCCTGAGGTCTTGGCAGCGCTATGTTGCTTGTGTTGTGGCTGTGAACGATGCTGGAGAGAGTCCTTGTGTTAAAGAGACATGGGAAGGCAGTCCTTTAGCATCGCTTCAGACCGATCCACCAGTCCAACTGCTGTTGCATGTGGGGTTGTTGGTGGGTTGTGGCATTCTCATGGTAATATCAATCGGACTTATTTGGTCGTTGAGACGTTGGAGGGCACTGTGGAGTCCAGATCATGCTACCAAGAAAACCAATTTGGTCTGTGTGGGCCTGTATAACACAGCGTTTGAGAAATGAAGAGCTGTGAGTGGATTTTGCTGGATGGACTTTGTGTGAAGCTTCCACTGATGAGGTCCTAAATGTGGTGGGTACAGTCAAAGTAATAAATTTTACAGGTGGGGAAAAGATTACAGAAAAGAAAATGACGTGTAAAAGAGGAAGATAATGGGAGAGGGGGAAGAAAGGAAGAGGCTTTGGACAATGCGAGTAGGGGTCATCAAATGATTCAAATCCTCTCATTTTGTACTTTCTAATATGATATACTAGCCGAAAGCACCTGGCGTTGCCCGGGTTCTTTTTGAATGAATTTACTCCTATAATTCAGCTTTTACTCGCGGCCGTAGAAGATTGACTACTATAATTCAGCTCAGCTTTTAATTGCAAAATGGGCCCAGCCCGGCTGAAGCAGCCTCGACCGGCCTTGCCACCTAGCCTATAACCTTCCCGGGGCCCGTCCCGACATTTTTTGTTTTAGAGGTTTCCTTCTATCTTTCACCGTTCAGGAGATTAGTGCGTGCAGACAAACAAACAAACAAACAAACAAAAACTTTCTTTTATATATATAGATGATATATATTTATATGAGTGATGATATATATATATATATATATATATATATATATATATATATATATGAGTCATGTCTTTGCACCTATATAATATAAATGGTACCATTGCCAAACTTAATTTGTTATATTATAGTCTCCATAATGTCCATCCCCTTCCATGCATTTTGTTCACTAGCAACGGTACCCGCCCTACGAGTGGGGCTTAAATTGGGAAGCCGAATTGAAAAGGCAGAATATCAGAAATTGAAGGCAGAAATTTTATATTTTAAACGATTCATATAAACATCCGTCAAATCATATCACACGTAAATCATCAAAATCAAAACAGTATCTTTAGAATTTCAATAAAAGCCACATCACTGTTCATATCACTGTGAATTGTGATTGTGTTTCATTGTGATGTTTGTGCGGCGACGGGTGGTGTGTACAAAGGGCAGGGACTTAATCAACGCGAGCCAATGACTGACGCTTACTGGGAATTCCTCGTTCGTGGGACACTGTCTCAAGCCCCAGTCCCCATCACGGATGGGGCTCAGCGGTTTACCCGAGCCTGACGGCGAAGGGCAAGGTACACGCTGGCCCGTCCAGTGTAGCGCGCGTGCGGCCCCCGACATCGAAGGGCATTAAACGTTCGTTCATTAAACATTAAACGTTCATTAAAGGATTACGAAACGAAAAACATTACGAAATTACGTTCACACCGTCACGTCAAACCCTACTGTGAACACATATATCGTCACAACATCGTCACAATGAGAAAATCGTCACAATGAACGTTATGCGAACGCGAATGTTATGCGGGAGTCCAAACCTGAGAATACTGGAGACCAAAGCTGAAATTGGGAAAACTAAATCGCCTATTTTACTCCTGGAGATCCCAGGATTACCCACCCAAAATATCTTTGCGATCGGTTCAGCAGTTTTTACGGTACCTACGAACAGACAGATTAGACGGACATTTCATGAATTATAGTAAGATTGGTGAACAAACCTTTTGATCCGGGCACACAGGCCTTTTTTCTGATGTGTCCTTAACATAGTGGAAATGGCTGTGATAACCTCTTCTGCTGATGCAAAAAGTCTTCCTCTAAACTTGGTGGATTTTTAATGCTTCCCTCCAAAACCTCTTGGTGGCTTTTTTTGTGCATTTCTCTCTGCTTCACCCTTTTTTACGCCGCGCACAAGAGGCAAAAAGCAGGGTTAAACAATTGGCTCACTTCTGTCTGCCTGTCCTTCTGTCTACAACCGTCAGTTTATGATCGAGGAAAACAACTTAATTTAAATTGAACATTATATTTTGAATACGAATCGGAACTTGATTCGGAAAACGAACCTGCAGCTCAGAAGTACTTTTGCCTCCAAATTCGGCCCAATCGCACGTTGCCAGAGGAGTGAGATAATTTTTACTGTCTGCTTGTCTGGTAGTGAAACAAAATTGAAAATCATTCCAAACAGGAAACTTACTGATTTTAAGGATGTTATAAAGGACACAAACACCAGGCACGAATAAATAACTAATGTAATGTCATCCGCAGCTCAATGGAATACTGCTCTCCCACTTGGGCCAGTGCTCCTGCCTCACACCTAGCTCGGATTCACGCTGTTGAAACCAAAGCTTTCAGAATCATTGGAATCTCCCGCGATGAAGCTGATTCTGAGGGCCTTTCACTTACTCACCGCAGGCAGGTTGGTGGTCTTTCTGTCTTTTACCAACTCCTATCCGGCCTTGCTCCCCCAAGTTCTATCCGTGCTCTGTGCCCGAAATATTCCTGCAGGTTGCACAAGATCTGCCAGTAACACTCTTCTGGTGAAATTGCCAAAATCTAGACTCTCTGCTCACCTTCACTCTTTCATTCCTCTTTTCCCCCGCCTCTGGAACAAACTCCCCTTACCCTCTTCATTCCCACGCCTCCCTCCAGGTCTTTAATTCAGCTGTTCACCACCATCTCTTATCTTCCCCCATTCAAAACCTTGATCTTTTCTACCCCCGTTAATTCACCCCAGATACACTTTTTTGAAATACCGACTTCTTTCCTGGAAGTCCTTGCAGTGTCCATGTGTTTTATACCTCTCCCACCCCTCCCCCTTTTCCCATGCCTCCTCCCCCCAAGCCCTCTCCCTCCCACAGATCTTCCATTGTCCCTGTTCTCCGCTGTTGTACTCGTGTGCTTCCCGCTCTCTCCCCATCTTGTCTCCTGCTCCCTTTATTGTATGTTTTGTGTGTCCGTTTTTTTTTGTGATTGATGTTAGCTCTTACACGAGCCTCGATCTTGTATACAAAAAAAAAAAAATTCTCAAATAAGGTGCTATAAAATACGCTGCAAAAATGGCGTTAAAATTCCAGAATTTTTCTACTACAACCTTTAAAATCTTTATGTTATTTCAATCAAAATACATATTTGAACAGTGTACAACACAAATCACCTTTTTTGACATTTTCAAAACCCTTTCGTTTAGCAGTACTTGGACAAAATATTACAGCATTTTACATCATCATGACCAATCAAATGTGCCGCTTGTAGACCCTGCCCATGTGTTCGCTGGGTAATGTTTGGGTAATGGGTAATGTTTCAACAATACTGTCAGATGTATTTTTAACTGAAACTTTTGAGTCTGACAATATGGTGCATAGGTAGTGCCCACACCTGAGTTATCTAGACTGAGTTTGATTCCCCAACCGGTTATGCACTGTCACCCTGGTGTTTCACCGGTAGGGGGTTTGTTGCATAACAAAGTGTACGGTCCCTTGGATGGACCTTAAGTTGGGTGTCCTGTCTGCTTGCATTAGTTGGTGGATGTTAAAGATACAATTACGTCTTTCGACAAGGAAGATGTGAGTTTTCATACTTCGGAACAAATTACAAAATATTGCCAAATCTCATTCGTTATACTGTATTAGTCTCCAAATCAGATCAGAGGCACAGCCACACGACCATTGCAATACAACCAGTGGAACAAAATTGTTATCGAATCCCCGTCCAATGTGTTTTCGGTAACTTTCGGCCATTACCATGTCCTTGGTGCATTCGACACCATTGCCTTAAGTCTTGAAACACAACAAGTAGCATATGAGAAAGTTGATATTTACCAGACATATCAGTAAATAATGAGACGTTTACCTCTAATTTTGCAATCACCTTGACCCTTTACTTAAGTTACAAGCAGGATGACAACTTTTGGGATAACCCCCAAAGATAACCCCTATTCTAAATAATAATAATAATAATAATAATAATAATAATACATGTATTTTATATAGCGCTTTTCAAGAAGCCCAAAGACGCTTTGACAGAGTAAAAAAAACAAGTGCAAAAAGACAAAAATCAATAGGTAAATAATCAAAGCAAAAGGAAGGAGAAGAGATAGTCAGGGGTTAAATGCTGTGGGTTAAATGTTGAATGCAGTGTTGAACAGGTGGGTCTAGTTTGTGTCTGGATATATAATGTGTGAAATGGAATTTTCCGATTTAAGGAATCATATTTAGACAAGTCTATTTGGTACTTTTTTCCCAAACAAATACTCTAAATCACAAATACATAATTTAGACTAGTCAATATTTGTACTTGTGTTTGTACAAATACAGTACAAATATATTTGGACTGTTCTCTACTGTTGTACTTGTGTGCTTCCCTCTCCCTCCCCATCTTGTTTCCCGCTCCCTTTATTTCATGTTTTTTTATGTGTCCGTTTTTTTTTGTGATTAATGTTAGCTCTTACACGAGCCTCGATCTTGTATACAAAAAAAATATGTCCTTGTACTGGAAGTAGTTTTCAGACCATATACTGAACCGTCCTGGTCTTACGGGTTTACTTTTAATGGTTACTTCTGAATAGAGTGCGTTGCCTCCAGTTTTTATGCAATCCAACTTGGCTCTTTCCTAATCCGACTTTCTCACAAAGACGACAGGGCAAGAAGGCAGACTCACGAACTGGGCAATAATTTAGTAACAATAATAGTGTTGATAATAAAAAAATGCCTGTCGGAATCTTTATGTGAGACAATCACAAAACAAGTACACTAAAAACTTCAAGACCCCACTACAGCCATGGATTTGTGGAACGTCCAGGGGCAAAGTTTTTTGGAAATCTGGGAGCATAACAATATGGCAGGGGTTGAGATTAAATAATAAGGGAAAACCCTGTGGGTGTAAAATATGGCGCGGCATCATGCGTGTTGTGTTTGTGTGTTTGGGACGTCTTAGGGGCAGTTTTGAGGCACCTCGGTTATGCCAAAACCTCAACTGACTCCATCGTCTAGAATGAAGCGTAGATCCCTCCACTCGCCAACTACCATTCCCTGGACCCGCTTCCTGACCCTGCTTCCCACTCTCTTTCTTTAAGAACTAGTGGGACAGCATTTTTAATGAACTAGCAGGCCTGAAAATTTTCATTGGCCTTGACAGCCTTGTAGCCTACCTGCCTGCTGTACTGCTTGAGCATTAGCTTACTTTACACCAAGCCCAGATGTGCTTGGGCCAGGGTGGAGGTTGGGGGGACTATACGTTCATTATGATTGCCAAATGATGTTACCTATTATTGTTGTTAATATTATTAGTATTAATTAATACACAAACAGAGAACGTCAGGAAGATACCTGTGACTACCAGGAAAGGACTGGTTGGCTGGTGGAGAAGAGTACCACTTGACTGCTGGAAAGACAGTTGACGGCTGGGAAAGACCGCTGGCGCCGGGGAAATATCCGGGTGATCTTGTGACAGGTTGGCTACCTATAGATCTACTGAACTAATTGCTTGAAGTCCTGAAAAGAATCATACCCATGGGTCCATGCGAGAGCGGGGGTGGAAGATTGGCCCAAATGGACTGACAAAATGTCACGTTACATCAGACAAAATCTAAGTGTGGAATGGGCATATCACAGCCATGTCCTCCTCATGGAGGCAGATGTAAGACGAACCAGTCGACATGCCCACCTCAAGAGGCAAGAGGCCAGGATAAACCCCACAGTACTTCCAAGTTGACAGGCAATAGCTTTCACCACCAAAGAAAGACCAAAGAAGAAGCCCACCACAGTCGCAGTAATCTCGCTGTTAAGGAATATATTAATCTACCTAAACCATCTGAAGATAAAATTTGGCAAACTGTTGGTAAACAACTATAGGATGAATTACCATTAGAAATAGGAAACATTCCTGATGAGCAACTAGAAAATTTGGAAAATAATGTTTACAAAAGTCTTTTGGACAGATTCAGTGTGAAATCAGTAACAACAAAGAAGACTAACAAAAGCAGCAATCTACGAGACAACGAAGGAAATTAAGATGCCTTAAGAAAGATGTCAAGCATCAATTTAAACAAGCCCTAAAATATAGAAATGAAGCACTAGTAGCAAACCTCAGGAAAGACTACCTCAAATTAGTAAGACCATAACAAATTGAGGAAATTAGGATTGAAATCACAAGAACGAATATCTGCCAATAAAGCTCAGCAACAATTTAGAGGAAATCCGTACCAGTATTCAAAATGGATGCTGAATGAGAAGCAAAATAGATCCCCATCCTTCAGCAAAGTAGTTGCTTGAAAGGTATTTAAGGAGGTCAATAACGATAAAAAACGGAGCTACAAATATCAAATACTGAAGGGTATGAAAAGACCACTAAAACCCAAGACCGCATTCAAAACTAAACCACCAAGTTTGTCAGAACTGAATGCCTATCTCTGGAAGAGAAGAAATACAAGTGCTCCTGGAACTAATTGTATTCCATACTTTGTATGGAAGAAATGTCCAAGAGCAACCAAGGCGCTACACAAGTTTATATGTAATATATGGAGAACTGTCTCCATACCCAGTTGTTGGAGAGTAGACGATGCTGATATCCAAAGAGGCGAATACGAGTAATCCTTCTTGCTTCAGACCCATAACACTGAAGAATTCCAGTAGTAACCTTGGAAGGGTATTCTTGCACAAAGAACAATTGAGTATCTGACAGAAAATAAATATATTGACAAATCCATTCAGAATTATTTCATGGAAAAAATATCAGGCCATGTAGAACATATGGAGGCATTAACCGAAATGCTCCGCGACGCTAAAAAGAATGGAAAACCGATAGTGACAACCTGGCATGACCTACAAAATGCATATGGCACTGTGCCACATAACCTCATTCAGTTTTCACTTGAGTGGTACCATATTCCAGCTCATATCAGGAAAATCGTGTTCAAGTACTATATGATGAGCTGCTTATGTGTTTGAAAACCAAGGACTAGACAACGGATTGGATACGGCGCTATATTGGTGTTTCCCATGGTTGCCCACTATCCTGTATCCTGTTTCTGTCTGTTTTCAATCTTTGCCTGGATCTGCTGGACCAGTCCAACCACCTCGGATACTGTATGACTAGATTAGACATCACAACGTCTGCCAAAGCATACACAGATGACCTGACTCTGGTCGCAAAAAGTTCAGAAGAATGTCAACAACTCATCATCAAAGTTCAAACGTTCCTTCAGTGGACACGAACCATGAAAGCTAAGCCATCCAAATGTAAATCCCACGCTATGAAGAAAGTTGTCCCAAATGCAGAGCAGAGACATGGAGGGAATAAGATAATATATAACCGACGATCCCCAACTTGAAATTGATGGGAAGCAGACCACGTATATCCACAGTCAACCCATAAGATTCCTCGGAAAGCCGATCTAGGAGGATTTGAAAGATGATAACATCAGAGAAATGGTCAAGATGAAGCTGGTAGCAATGTTACAAACAACTGAGGAAAGCAATCTGTCTGGAATCATGAAGATGTGGATATACAACAATGCAATTGTGCCGAAAATTACCTGGGAGTTCACCATCTATAACCTCCCAATATCTTGCATTGAGAGTCAAGAGCCAACCTGCACCAAGTACCTGAAAAGCTGGGCACGGGTAAGCAGATTTACTTCCAACAGTGCCGTGTACAGAACCAGAAAAAGGTACAGTCTACAACTGAAAAGGCTTACCACCTCCGTGAAATGTATGCAGGTCACCAAGTACCACCTTAACAAACACTCCGGGGATGGAAAGACTCAAACACTGCACAGAGAGTGCTTAGAAACAAAGAAAAACAAGGCTAGGTGGAATGGTGTGAAAGAGTTAGAACAGAAGGAGCGACACCTTATCCTGAATTAGATGTGCAGAGGTCAAACTGACGGAGCAGGCTTCGGCTGCAGGAAAAATCAAAAGCTGATAAGAAACATGACCAGAAGGGAACACAGGAAATGCCTTACTAATTTGGTAAAGGATATCGATGAGGAAGACATGTTGGTCTACCTGTATGGATGTGCTCAACAAGGACAGTGGTTGAGATGGGATTCTGCCATACAGACCGATACATCATGGAAGATTTGGGGGACAACTGCTGTCATTCCACACCAACACTATCCACAACCAACTCCCTTCCCCAACCAACCTAAGATTATGGGGGCAACCTTACCCAAACCTTACCCTACCCATTACCCTTCCTCCCGTCCATGGTACACGGAATCTTGTGGTGAGGCTATTGCCCAGAAACAACTTGCTTTCGTCTCCTGGAAAGCAAATCCAACGGAAGGAAATCTCATTTCCTTTCACAAAGCCCATAACAAGTGTTTGTCCACCCTCAGGAGAGCCAGGAAACAATATCTCTCCGTTCTCAGGACAGAACTCTCTTATATGTCTCCCTCTTCCAAATCCTGGTGGCGTCTGGTCAAATCTGTTTCTGGTGTTTGTTCCCCCTCCATCCCCTCCCTCACCTCAAACGGCGACACGGCTGACTCCGCACGTGAAAAAGCTGAATGCTTCAACTCTGTGTTTGCCTCTAAATCTTGTGTCCCAAACCCATCCCTCTCTGTACCCACTGTACCCAGTCGTACCCAGCTGCTCCTGGACTCTGTGTCCTTTCCTCCTGACAAGGTGGAAAAGTTTCTGGCAACCCTCGACTCTGATTCTGCAACTGGACCTGATATCTGCATCATTCTGCAACTGGATTCTGCAACTCCATCAGCCCACGGGTCCTAAAATCTTGTTCTTCCGCTCTTTCACTCCCTCTCTCTGTTCTCTTCACCCTCTCTTTTGCTCAAGCTCATCTGCCATCTGCTTGGAAATCTGCCAACATCACCGCTTTGCACAAAAAGGTGCAAAAACAGATCCCAGCAACTACAGACCAATGAGCCTTCTCCCAATTATCAGCAAAGTCATGGAATCCATCATTGCTTCAGATATGAAATCTTTCCTCTTCTCCAATGGCTTGATCTCTGATCATCAATTTGGTTTCAGACCTGGTCACTCTACTCTGGACATGCTGCTTCTGCTTTCTCAACAATGGATGGAGGTCCTCAATGCCAAACAGGAAATTAGAGCTGTCTCCCTTGGCATATCACGTGCCTTCGATACGGTCTGGCACCCCGCTCTGCTCACCAAACTCTCCTCTTTTGGTATCCATGGAAATCTCCACGCATGGCTGGCGGACTTCCTCTCTAGTCGTAGCCAACGTGTGGCCCTGAATGGGTTTCTCTCATCTCCTCTTCCTGTTCAGGCTGGAGTTCCCCAAGGCAGTGTTCTGGGCCCTGTGCTTTTTCTGGTCTTCATCAATGATCTCTCTGACTCTCTTGAAAATCCTCTCTATCTCTTTGCTGATGACTCTACTCTCTGTCGCTCCATTCTTCATCCCTCAGATCGGCAGTCTGCAGCCTCCTCACTCTCTGCAGACCTGGACAAAATCACAGACTGGGCAAACAAGTGGAACATGTCTTTCAATCCTGACAAATCTCACACTCTTACGATGTCTCTCCGAAAAGACCGACTGGACAACCCTCCCATCCACTTTCTGAATAATCCTCTCCAAGAAGTTCTGTCACTCAAGCTTCTGGGTCTCACTATCTGCCATGATCTTTCCTGGGAAAACCACATTTCAAATCTGGCCTCCAAAGCCAGTCGCCGACTGGGCATCCTCCATCGTGCGAAGTCCTTCCTTGGCACACCTGAGCTCCTCACCACATACAAGGCTTTCATCCGCAGCTCAATGGAATACAGCTCTCCCCTCTGGGCTGGTGCTCCTGCCTCACACCTAGCTCGTCTTCACGCTGTTGAAACCAAAGCATTCAGAATCATTGGAATCTCCCACGATGAAGCTAATTCCAAGGGCCTCTCACTCACTCACCGCAGGCAGGTTGGTGGTCTTTCCGTCTTCTACCGACTCCTCTCTGGCCTTGCCCCCCCCCCCCAGCTCTCTCTCGGCTCTGTCCCCCAAATATTCCTACAGGTCGCACAAGATCTGCCTGCAACCCTCTTATGGTTAAACTGCCAAAATCAAGACTCTCTGCTCACCTTCACTCCTCCATTCCTCTTTTCTCCCGCCTCTGGAACAAACTCCCTCGCTCTCTTCAATCCCACTCCACCCTCCAGGTCTTTAAAACAGCTGTCCACCACCATATCTTATCTTCCCCCATGCAAAACCTTGATCTTTTCTATCCCCGCTAATTTTCACCCCAATTCCACTTTTTTTAAATACCAACTTCTGTCCTGGAAGTCCTTGGTGTCCTTGTGTTTTATACTTCTCACACCCCCCCTCCCCTTCCCACGCCTCCTCCCCCCAAGCCCTCTCCCTCCCACACATCTCCCTGCGCTCAAATGTTGTTTTTGTGTGCTTCCCCTTCTCTCCCCATCTTGTCTTCCGCTCCCTCTTTTTATATATTTTGTTTGTCTGGTTGATTTGTTTGTGAAGTAAATGTCAGCTCGTTCACGAGCCTCGATTCAGTATCCAAAAAAAAACAAAAAAAAAAAAACCTTGGACTGTGTCAACGGTGCTATCATCACCATTGCACACTGCTCCACATCTTAAATGAGTGCAGCTACTCACTCCAAAATGGAAGATACAACTGGTGCCATGACCAAACACTAAGAGCGATTGCATCAGGCCTGGCTCCTTATTCAAAGATGCAAATAAGAAGACCAGTATTGTGTCAAAGCCAAACTCCATTCCCACCATTGCATTCCGTACAGCTGATGGTACATCCTACAGGAACCCAGCCCTACCACTTCCACAGGTAGAAGCATAGGACATCCTACAGAAGGCTAATGTTTGGATGTTTCTTATGGATGAAGACCATAAGCCAATAGTGTTCCCTCCAAAACTTATGGAAACTGCCAAACGGCCTGATATCACCATCTATTCGGCAGTAACTAATAATGTCATCATTATTGAATTGATAGTCCCAATGGAGGAGAACCTGTCCAATGCATATGCTAGAAAGAAAGGCAAATACGAAGACCTGGTAGCTTATTGTGAACATAGAGGATGGTCTGTAAACTACTTTCCAGTAGAAATAGGTGGCAGAGGATTTTACAATACATCTTTCAGCAAATGCCGTGCCCTTTTAGGCATTCCAACAGGAAAGATTATTATGGGCACTGCATCCAAAACGGCCCAGAGAGCGAGCTATATCATCTGGCTATGCAGAAGCTCAAAGGCCTTCAGACAAATAGAATTACTGCCCACACCAGAAATATGCTCTGAGAAAAGAGGGACGGTTGAGCGCTCATAAAACCGGTTTAACCCACCAGAGTCTGGGCTGAAGTCCAGAAACCTCAGAATATAGTTTTGAGTGTAGTATTGTTTCACATTATTGTTCCAGACAGAGATATTCTGCAACAAGGTGAAGATTTTTTTCATAGTCATCTTCATTATTTCAGGAGTGCTCATCCTAAAAAGGGTGATTGCAAGGCTCCGAAGATGACTGCGCTGGTGTTTCACCAATGAAATATCCCTCATGCTTTGTTGCAATGTTATCATTACTTTTGTTGTTGCCCTCGCCTGAGGAGAGGGTATTGCATTTGAGTCCGTTTGTTTGTCTGTTTGTCTGTCTGTCTATTTGTTTGTCTGTTTGTCCGCACAGAATAAATATGATTTTCTCTGCAACCGTTGGTCCGATTGCAGGAAATTTTCACTAGGTGCAACTCCACCTGTAGAATTTTTAAATGATAATTAGGACGTCATAGGTCACGTGGTTCTGCAGCCATATTGGAAAAACCGAAAAACGTTGCACCTCTATATCTCCGAAAGCGCTGAATAGAAAAAATTGAGACATGGCTCATTGTAAAGAACTCTCCATGGGGAATAAAATATGTTAATGATGATGTCATAGGTGCCTCCACGATGACGTCATAATTCGACAAGTACAAAACTTCATCCAATCAAGATGAAATTTATTGAGCGTCATGTCGGTATAAATTGGTGGAGAAAAAAAAATGGACGTCATCGGTCACGTGGTTCGTCCGCCATCTTGGAAAAACCGAAAAATTTTGCACCTCTATATCTCCGAAAGTGCTGAATACAAAAAATGGAGACATGGCTCATTGAAAAGAACTCTCCATGGGGAATAAAATATGTTAATGATGATGTCATAGGTGCCTTCATTATGATGTCATAATTTGACAAGTACTAGTACCCAACTGCAAAGCCGCAATGAGCCGGCGAAGCCAAAGCCTCTTGCCACTATTTTATCCATCACTGTGGCATCAGTAGGTTAGGTAGTTGGTAGTAGGTAGGTGTAGTAGGGGGAAGTTAAAGGACAGTACCTAGTTCAAAATGACACCATTTGCATTCTGGGTGAGCTTAAAACTTATAAAATTTACTTCTTGATTAATTCGGTGAATTCCGTCTCAACTTCGGATATTTCCGGCCGTGAAAAACTATCCCCTGCGGCCGCGAGATTTCTAATAAATAATTCTTCATCAATTTTAGAATATTTGACGCCGTTTTCAGCCTCCGAAACGTGGTACCGGTAAAAAGCTTTTTGAAATATTTTTTCAAATGCTCGAATCTCATTGGTTCCGGTGTTTGGTGACGATTTTCGTTGAAGATAACCAGGGCCCGGTGAACGAGGTTGGTCTTAAAGTATTTTAATTACAAATTAGAGGTGCATAAGATTGTGAATAAAAAAAAGACGGGTGAAACAATGTCCTATTGAACTTTTTCTCAATTTTTATGCATACTTCCGCATCCGCAAGATAGCGGCCTCCATGGAGCGATTTGGTGCGTCAAAGCTTCGAAATTCTCAAAGGATCCAGCAAAATCTGGCTTTTCAACATAATACGTACGCGTTCATTTACAACACCGGCTTCGCCGGCTACAAAACGTCATCCGATCAAGATGAAATTTATTGAGCATAATCTAGGAATAATTTAGTGGAGAAAAAAAGAAAGATAACGTCATCGGTCATGTGGTCCGGCCGCCATATTTGTATTAACACTAAAGCCTTAAAAAAACACTGAAAATACATCCTGGCGAGGGTTTGCAATCTCTGATTGCTCTTTGTCTTGTTTATTTTGTAATTAGAATGCCATGTGGTGGAAGGACATATTAAGCTGGTCTATACATCCCTGGTGTTGGGCTAGCGGCTAGGGTGCCGGCTTAGGATCCTAGGATCCTGGGTTCGAATCCCGGTCAATCGCTGAATTAACGCCAGGGGGGTTGACTCAGCCTGTCATACCTTCCGAGGTCGGCTAATTGAGTACCAGTTCACTGGTAATTCCCTGCTTGTCATTAAAGGCGGCAAAAAGGGTTGGCGTCAGGAAGGGCATCCGGCCGTAAAACATTGCTTCAAAAAGGGGACCGAAAAGCAACAACAACCACAGTTCCCGAAAAAGGCCAACCCCCGCTTGCGGGGAAAAATGGCCTCTAAAGGTGGTTTTTTTTTTTTTTATACACCTCAACATGGTGTGTGCTTAGAAACTTGGAAATTCTTCCAGATTTTTAAAAGTTAATTATCATAATCAACTCAGGAGGTCATAATGATCATTTTTGTGTTTCACACTCCACCATTAGAAAGCTCCAGTAAAACTCCACAAAAACATGCCACAAACACACATACGCACTCACACACACCCACACTCATAACAAAGGTGCCGCTTTTCTCACTGCAGTCGGCGGGGCATTTCCTCAAGATGAATTTCCATAACCCCATGGATGCCAACCAATGAGGATTATCCTTTTAAATGCTGAACGTCAAGCAAGGAAGCAGCATGAATATCGGATCTGTGGGACAAATGTGGCCCTTAAGATAGCCCTTCCTCTATTAACATTTGCACAACACAACGTTTTTGTTTGACTCGGCCGGGATTAAGGATTAAAAGATAAAAACATACAAAGTGCTTTTGGTCTACAATGGTAAAACATATATACTGTACATAGAAATTCCAAGAAATAAAGCTGATCTTCTGTACTCTTTGCAGTGAGTTACATACAGTTTACTTTTGCAGTTACATACAGGTGAGCAATGGTTTTGGATTTAGGCAATTTTAGTAAGAGGGGGTTGCTGGTGGTCTGTATGGTCCTGTAGATACCTGGGGGAGGAGTTTAGGGGGTGGGGTGGGGGGGAAGCAGGGAGAGGGCAGAGGGTGGAAGACCAGAAGCGAGGCAGAAGAAGACAAAGAGACCATCGACCTGTCGGCGATGCTGAAGTGAAAGTCCCTTATACTCAGCTTCATTGGCCTTGGTTTTCATGGCGTCAAGCCGAGCAAGATATGAGACCGGGGTGCCAGCCTAGATGGGAGAGCAGTACTCGATTGTCGGGGAAGTGGATGGTGAGACTCAAGACGCCAATGGTCGGAAACAGGTTTTACAAAAGGTCACAACTTTATTAACTGGTTATTCACTTCATTCCATTACCAAATAATACCGTTTAACTCAATGGATATGGTAACTCTATCCGCATAGTCCCTCTTTCGTGGCTGCAGCGCCGAACCCGTGGTACGCGTTCATTCCGTCGGGCAGGGCTTCTCGTGGCAAGTGCTCCTTGACTCCAAGTCTCTTCCGCTTATATCGGCAAACTTCAGTTAATCCTCTGTCCGCTGAAATCGTAATCCCTTCTCCGCTGACGTTACTTGGTCGCCTCACTGGCACCAGCTCGCTCTCCTCCCTGCTGGGAATTTGCTTCATCCACTTTGCATCCCGATGAAAGACAATAGTACGGGCTTGGGAATGTGTGTTAGCCCGGGGTCGTGCTAAAGCTACACAACAGGACTCCCAGCTTCGACAGGGCGAGATGCATTCCTGATATTCTTACGACCACCTGCTCGTACCTTGGTTAGTTACCAGTTCCAACCAATAAGTTACACTGAGTTACACTTCCACAATTCCCTCATCTTTTTGTTTTTGTTTATATTAACCATTAATCTAAACATCAATATAAGTAAACAATCAATCACTACAAGTAAACATCAATACAAGTATAAGTAAATAATCAATCACTGCAAGTAATCAAATTCCCTTAGGCATACACCGTCATCCTGCAAGAATCACAAAACATTTCGTTGGTCATTGACTCCTTCCATATTGTTCAATCTATTGCATTTGCATCACAAATATCTTTTCAAAACAACACTTCACCATCACCAAGATACAACAATTTCACTTCATTTTCAAGTTTTGTAAAGCATCTGCACCATCTGGCAAAAACGTTTGCCTCCACACAAATGTTGACTTTGTTTGAAAGGAAGGGCTGATCACTTGTGTTTGAATTCAGGTATGAAACATTTTCTTCAGTCTTTATGAACACCTGCACTACTTCGTGTAGGATTTCGCTGTTGTGGTAACGGTGCGGAGTCATAGACTGACCCTGCTCTCCATGTAGCATTCTTGCCACTCTTGCTGTGAACCATAATGATTCCTTGAACAAGGCCTTCGCCCAGTTGTAGTCGACTTGCCTCCTCCCTCATTATGAGTGGGCAGCAAGTGTTGGTGTAATGTTGATTGGCCAGCAAGATGTGGAACAGGGATGCCGGATGCATCCACAATGATGTTGGGACCATGGTGTTCAGGTCATCCATGGTCCATACCAGGAGTGGCCCGCAGAATCGTGCACAGCTGTTGTGAAAAGGCACAGCCATTGGTTTGCAGCTCCATGCTGGCTCCCCGGAAGTTGGTTAAGTAATAACATATGTCCCCGCATTTCACAGAGGTTGCAGGTAAAATGTCGTTGTCCTGCAACTTCTGATGTGATGAATGTTCGAAGCCTTCGAACAAGAGTAAGTGATCGCCTTTCTTTCATATGTTGCAGTGTGATCCAGGCAAATGGTCACATAAATTTCCTTGGTGAAGGTAAGCATTCATCTCCAAGTTACACGGGAGAATGTCTTCATCATTCTTTGAGAAAGAGGGTGTATGCCACGATTAACTTCATTTTTTAGCCACAAATTTTCTTTCTCGAACTTCTTCCCAATTCCGTTAGCACTCCCTTCAAAATGTGATCTCGTCTTATCCTTATGCTCAGTCACATCTGAATCTGCTTTCCACACACACTGAATCAGATAGGGTACATCTTACCATGAAATCAGCATAATCATGTATATCTTCCGACAGTTTCACATTCAACAATTTGTTGTTTTCCCTTACAACATTCAAAAAGTTATATTCATTTATATGCGTCACACAAATAATATTCAATCAGGTATGTATTTCACTACTAAACTAAGAATAGCATCCACAATTGCTTTCAGGTTAATATAGTTCAAAAATTAACTTGTGCAGGTATTTTAGCACTACTCTAAGAAAATAAATTGTATATGATTACAATCACAAACAGGAATATCTAATTCCCAACAACAATTTTCCCAAACCAACAAATTAAGCATAATGAATTATTACCATAATTCCTCTCCACTTTTTCTTTTTTCCTTTTTTTTTTTTTTTTTTTTTTTTTAACAGTGTGTCACTCGTGGTGATATGAGTTCACTGATATTGTAATTGACACAACTCATAACATTGTCGTTATGCCATTATCTTAATTCTACTGTATTCCTTTGCAACATCACTTGATTTAATCTTTTAATCTCAGTATTTATGTCGCCATAAAAGTCTTCCTTTTCTGGTTCCACATTTCTTTCCTCATTTGTCACTTCATGCGTTATCATCGTGTTGTTGGTTACCTTATTCAAACACACCGTCACTAAGGCTTTCAAGCAAGCCACCACTAAAACAATTGCCAATATAACTACTAAACCAACAAACAAGTCTGCTACTCCTTGTATATATTCATACCTATGACATAATTATATGTCGATGACATTCAACATTATATACCAAACTAACAAGCTTCCTAAAAGGTAAATAAAGAAAATCCCTTAATATGTAACATAAATCAGATTATTTGTCTTACCCTGATCCCCCTATCTCCCGGGGTTGAACTCAATCCCCTGATCATGAGTGTAGTTGTTATACAATTTTCACTCATGTTGTATTAATATCAGCAGGTAATTGTATGTCATGTAGGCAAATAAATGTCACTATCCCAAGTAGGAATATCACATGTTGAAAATGTAATGTTTATCAATGCAAGGGGTGTTAAAATGTAATTCAAATGACTGTAAATCACGACAATCATTTATCTGCCACTGAATGTTCTGCTGGGCTGCTAGGTGCAGCCTCATTTTCTGTGGGGTCGTCCACCTTAGCCCCATGTGCTTGCTTGCAATGAGAGGCATGAATCCAACTTTCTATTTTGGGTCCATATTTGTTTCTATTCTTATCAATCTCCTATGGTTTATCAATTCGTTCCAAGATACCGCAACCAAAGGTTTTAACCAAAGCTCTACCAAACTATTTCCAATTTGAACAAAAAAAAATGCCAGTGAAACAATGATTCGAAGAATTAACTTCAAGGGGTCAATAAATTTATTCTATAGCCAGATCTAATTTTCCCATCCAATAGTTTGCCTTGCCACATGTCATATTATAACACTTTAATAAACCTTCGAAAAATGTTTCCCATCTCAACAAATTTCCTTTTTACAAATAGCCATGTGTAACTTACGTATTTAACTACAATTTCCTCTCAATTTGTTTGGCCTAGCTGGCCGCAAAAGTGGCTGCCAGCATGCAGTACCGTTCTTTATCTACCAAGGAAGTGCTCGTCCACACAAGACCTCTACCAAAATGTTGTTTGTAAAAACAAATCTGGGATTTCTGATTACATGGATGCACACTCTCAGGACATTTTCAGGCTGCTGTTAACAATCCACTACGATAAATTAATTCCTTTACCCACAATCAAATAATTAGTACAAATTGAGGATATTATCCCTATCACATTCTTTTATAGATTCATTATGTTGGATCTAATTTTTTCCATTAATTTTCCACTGCTGTAAGGAAGAACAATAGCTCTCATAAGTCTTAGTAATATCGTACTTAATTTGCCCAGCATCGAATAATTTATTTACTATCCTTTCTCATCTGTTAACCAGTGACTTTGTTTGAACTCCAGAACTGAAAACCCACAATAGTTCAAACCAGCAAAATTTTCTTTACTATATTCCCATATCATCTATGCCTAAACCACATCCATACATACAGCACAATTTATATGCTGATAAAATTCAAGTTTATATATATAAAAATCCATGAGCAGAGTACTCTGGGAAGTCAGTGTAAGACCTCTCCAAAATTTGGCTAATTTTGTACTCCCACATTTTTATGAAGCTCATCTATCTATAATTCCAGTAATCTCTGTGTGTCTGTGTGTGTGTCTGTGTGTATGCGACCGCTGTTTCTCCACAACTACCGGTCCGATATACTTGAAACTTGCCAGGTATATTGCTGGGGACCCGAGGATGTGCCTTTTCAAGGTTTCATATTAATCGGAGAAGTAGTTACCGAGCTATGTCCAAAAAACGATTCAACCAATCAGAGAGCAGCGAGTTATCACGTGTGCCGAACGTGGCGAACAGACTCTGCCTCAGACGGCACATTTGAGAGCGTATTCATTTATTTCACGTTGGCAAACTATGTTGCCGCTATGTTGGCGTTAAACTATGTTTTAAAACTAATTAAAACTAATTTGCGATTCTTTCGCTTTCCTGCGCGTTTGTGCACGCTATGGCGATTTGTTTACCAAACTCCGCAAGCCGTTCGCTTTGGACCAAACCATTTCATGTAAATAGAGGGGGGGGGGGATTGTCACCGTACTCGCAAGCCGTTCGCTTTGGACCAAACCATTTCATGTAAATAGAGGGGGGGGGGGGGGGGGATTGTCACCGTACTCGCAAGCCGTTCGCTTGGGACCAAACCATTTCATGTAAATAGAGGGGGGGGATTGTCACCGTACTCGCAAGCCGTTCGCTTTGGCTTTGCGAATGGACCAAACCATTTCATGTAAATAGAGGGGGGGGATATAATTTTAGATATATATATAGTACGGGCATGCCCTAATATCCATAAATAGCTTTGATTCTCATATAAATTCGATCACAATGGAATCCCAAGATTACTTCCAATTTTTTTTTATTTTTATTTTTACTATTAATGAATAGCTGCTCATAACTCAGCAAATCAAATCTTTATTCTCCATCTCCCTTGACAAAAGTGATAATTTTCATAATCAAATTATATTTCTATTTTTTATTTTTTTATTTTATGAATTCTCTCGATATGCGATCCCATCCCCATGGAACTATCTATTTTTTCAGACAAGGCACACTGTCGGTGTCAACAATCTTGTAGGATTGATACACAAAAACAAAAAAACACTGACACACAAAATACCCACACACACATGCATTATGCGTATTTGTTTGCGTTGGAACCCTTATTTACAAATCCGGATGGGTGTCAACTTTATTTCAATTTCTCAAAATTTGTCCTTCAATTTTATAAGCGCTAATACACAAATGGACCAAAAAGTTTATTCTTAGAAAACCCCTATGACGTCACATTGACATTACCCTTTCAGTTCCCACAATAATTTATCCAAATTTGACTACCCACCCATTTGTATGTCAGTCGACCACTGACCTATCAATCGTGTGGAACAATAGTCCGAAATTCCCACCTGATCATGATGTGACTCTTGTCACTTGGTTTGTCAAAAAAAAAATTGCAAAGCAATTGTTCCAAACTTTGTAAATTTAAAATTTTGTGCCCAACATAAAAGATCCAATTTCGGCATTTGATCAATTAATTATCAATTTGCTTACAAGCAAAAGAAAAAATGAATAATTCTTGCTCCGAAAACTTTTCAGACCCAAGAATCATCGACAGTTATTCATGTTTGTCCAGTAATCTAATTTGTTGAGGCCAATCGTCATTTGGGATTTGTCGCAATGAAGGCCTAATCATTGTCTGAGGTATCGGTCAGCACTGGTACCCTTGATCTTGGTTTACCCTATGAACTTGTCTTCCTTTTGGTATACGGACATCCTCTTTTCCAATGTCCCATCCGTCCACACTTGAAACACCGGTTTCTGTCGTTGCCTGGTCTGTGCACCTGTGCACTTGTATTGCTGGGCTGCATCTCTACATCCCTGAGTTGCCACTGCAATCTCTCGTTATCTCCCGAAACACGAAAAAATTCTCTGTACCGTCCTTTTTGGGGAGACAACTGGAAATCAGATGGGACAACTGTCCCTTTCATTCCTAATTTCGAGGGCAGTTGTGCATTTGTCTCCTCCACTGTATCCTGTATCCTTTTTATTTTAAGTTCTAGATCCGTTATCCGTTCTTGCTGTTCCCGTTGTCTGGATTCACCATCCCAAAGATGGAATGCAAGCCAGTCTACCGTTAGATTCTGTCTCTTCCTGGCTTTCAATCTTTGTTCCAATCTTTCCAATCGACTTCGCTCAAATGTACCATCTCTTGGAAACTCCTCATCATGTCCCTTTGTCCACAAATACCAATTCTCGACCTGCCTTATAGCTTCGGCACCATAACGGTCGTACATATGATGTGTACAAGTACCTTTTTGTGGAATCTCTGGTTGTCCTTGTGTATTCTTGCAGGCTCCATTTCCCATTTTGCCTTTTATCAAAGTAGTGTTGGATGTGTTGTAGTTTGTTCCTCTAAAGCTTCTCTCGTACCTCCAGGAAGGATCTCTCCACCTGTTCAAACGGTGATTTCCAGAGAATCTCTCTCACCTGTGGCTTTTGCACAATCCAATCTCACAGATCAGTATTTGCAGATGAGCCAGAGGGTCAGTATGAAATGGGTGAATCCTCAGGTGTCTGCTCTGTTGAAGGGGAAATCATACAATGGTAACCGCACATATATATCTATATATAAACTCACCACCTTGCTCAATTTTCCAAGGTTGTCTTCACATTGATAATATCTCACAAAGATATTAAAGCTTCTTTCTTGAGACCGCATTTTCATCAATCAAACGATCAATATATTCAATTTAATTTATTCAATTCAATTTATCTAGTTAAATTTATTCAATTAAATTCAATCAATTAGATTCAATCAATCAACAATTCAATCAATTATTCAATTTCAATTAATTCATCAATATTCATCAATAAATCAAATTAATCATTTTGGATGACTCCTTGCATAAGCCCTTTCCCCAATGATGTCAGGACAGGTCCATCCATTGACTGAGATCGAATCTCATCGGTCGTCACCTCTGGTTCATACCTCATGTCAATTGATGAATCACCGTACTGTCCTAGGGTCATATCTGACATATTTCCCCATTTTGCCTGGTCTCCACAAATTTTCTTTGCAACCACTAAAGGCAACTCATCCTTCATTCATGAGACAGCCAAAATGGATGGCAGATATTAAAGTTCATTGGGAAAAATATCTCATCATTTCTCTTTTAATAGTACCCAAAATCTCTTGGCAATATAAATTTCGTAAAACTCCTGAAATAAGACTGTAAAATTCCTTCAATCATGCTAAATTTTGAAACTCCATCGCTTGTAACACCCAATTTATCCCATAGGGCTTGAAAGTTCTTTCCCAAGTTCATGCAATCATTCTGCATTTGAACCCTATGATATCATTCATAATAATCATCATGATTTTATAGTCATGGTCCTATCATAATCATCTATTTAAACGAACATTTCCTTTATCACCACAGCTATGTGGTATAATCAACAATAGAATAAAACTGTACATAGCAACAGGCTACCTCATGGCCACTTAGTATACCTATTGACAATAAGTCATAACAATATCGAATAATCATTGAACAATTCAAAAAATCGCTTCCACTGCTCCAGCCGCAGCATTCGTCATTTTGTATGCTCATCCGCGTGACCGAAACGAAATAAAGGGAGCTCAACCATTACACAGCGCTTTTAATGGCGCATGCCATAGGAACTCAACGCAATTTCGACTCGGCCAGAAAAACGAGCAAATTTTGCAGGATGTTAACTGGAATTAGCCGTGAAAATATATACAAAATACACAAAAATACACACCCACAAAAATAAACAACAAAACCCAAACAAACCCAAGGTCGACCCTCTTACACAGTAAATTACATCATTTCAGCATCGTATTGATTGCTGAAATATTCCAGGGTTTATACACACCTTAAAAGAGGTATGCGTGGTGTTGCCCCCTCCCACGTTTTTGTTCCAGGGTTTATACACACCTTAAAAGAGGTATGCGTGGTGTTGCCCCCTCCCACTTTTAATTCCTCATTAAATTACTCATTAAATTACTCATTAAATTACTCATTAAATTACTCATTAAATTACTCATTGAATTACTTATTAAATTACTCATTAAATTACTCATTAAATTACTCATTAAATTACGCATTAAATTACTCATTGAATTACTTATTAAATTACTCATTAAATTACTCATTAAATTACTCATTAAATTACTCATTAAATTACTCATTAAGTTACTCATTAAATTACTCATTAAATTACTCATTAAATTACTCATTAAATTACTCATTAAATTACTTATTAAATTACTCATTGAATTACTTATTAAATTACTCATTAAATTATTCATTAAATTACTCATTAAATTACTCATTAAATTACTCATTAAATTACTTATTAAATTACTCATTAAATTACTCATTAAATTACTCATTAAATTACTCATTAAATTACTTATTAAATTACTCATTAACTTAACTTACATAGTTTCAGCATTGTATTGATTGCTGAAATATTCCAGGGTTTATACACACCTTAAAAGAGGTATGCGTGGTGTTGCCCCCTCCCACGTTTATTCCAGGGTTTATACACACCTTAAAAGAGGTATGCGTGGTGTTGCCCCCTCCCACTTTTAATTACTCATTACATCGTTTCAATTAAAAACATCGCTTCTACTGCTCCAGCCGCAGCATTCGTCACTTTGTCTGCTCATCCGCATGACCAAAACGAAATAAAGGGAGCTCAACCATTACACAGCGCTTTTAATGGCGCATGCCATAGGAACTCAACGCAATTTCGACTCGGCCAGCAAACGAGCAAATTTTGCAGGATGTTAACTAGAATTAGTCGTGAAAATATATCCAAAATACACAAAAAATACACACCCACACAAATAAACAACATTTATTCCGTTCAACAGAACAAACATTTCCTATATCATGACATGCATGTCTTCAAAATTATATGACCAAGAGAAAAAGTAAAACTAATTAAAACTGCGGGCAGTGATAATCCGGGGACCATACCGCTCCATCCTGATTGGACGAGTGCGTGCTAGAGTCGTTAATAACGACAGTCCAGATCCGATTGTTCAAAATTTCAACTCAATCGATCGAAAAATGAACGCAGGGATGCATTTTAAAGGTGCAGTGGCAGTAACTGAGTTGCCACGAATATGGCCACGAAATTGCCAATATGGCCATCACAAAATATTTTCCTTAATCAATTGGCTCATAGCATAACCAATCTGCAAGTATCTCATCCGAAGATGTATCTCTGAGGAATTTTAATTAAATAAGTCATTTATAAATCAACGAGTTAATTTATTAAATGATTAATCAATAAATCAAAATTTTCCTTGACAGCCACATCACTTGGTCAGTGTCATGTCCAAATATCAGCTTCCTTACTCAAAAGGTGCCTGAGTTAATGTAATGTAATTACTGTAATAAGATTACTGCAATTACTGTAACTAGGGCATGCCCGTACTATATATATGCCCGTACTATATATCTATCTAAAATTATATCCCCCCCCTCTATTTACATGAAATGGTTTGGTCCATTCGCAACGCCAAAGCGAACGGCGAACGGCTTGCGAGTACAGTGACAATCCCCCCCCTCTATTTACATGAATGGTTTGGTCCATTCGCAACGACCACAGAACCCCCCCCTCTATTTACATGAAATGGTTCGGTCCAAAGCGAACGGCTTCCGGAGTTTGGTAAAGAAATCGCCATCGCGTACACAAACGCGCAGGAAAGCGAATGAATCGCAAATTCGTTTTTATTAGTTTTAAAACATCGTTTAACGCCAACATAGCGCCAACATAGTTTGCAAACGTGAAATAAATGAATACGCTCTCAAATGTGCCATCCGAGGCAGAGTGTGTCCGCCACGTTCGGCACACGCGCTAGTTCGCTGCTCTCTGATTGGTTGAAGCGTTTTTTGGACATATCTCGGTAAGTAATTGTCCGATTAATATGAAACCTTGAAAAGGCACATCCTCGGGTCCCCAGCAATATACCTGGCAAGTTTCAAGTATATCGGACCCGTGGTTGTCGAGAAACAGCGGTCACAGACAAACAAACACACACACAGACAGACACACACACACACACACAGAGATTACTGGAATTATAGATAGATGATTACTGTAATTACTGTAATTACCGGAACTGTAATTACTGTAATTACCTCAGGTAATTACTGTAATGTAATTACTGTAATGTAATAAGAAATGTAATTAATTAAATAAGTACTTCATTAATCGCTAATAATTAAATAACTCGTGAATTCTTATCCGATTTACTTAACATTTGAGTGTCCCCAAAACGTTGGAGCAAAACGTTGCAACAACGAAAGTGAAACGTTGTAGCGACGTTGTGGACACGTCAGCAAAACCCAACATTTAAATGTTCCCAAAACGTTGGAGCAAAACGTTGCAACAACGAAAGTGAAACGTTGTGGCGACGTTGTGGAAACGTCAGCAAAACCCAACATTTAAATGTTCCCAAAACGTTGGAGCAAAACGTTGCAACAACGAAAGTGAAACGTTGTGGCGACGTTGTGGAAACGTTAGCAAAACCCAACATTTGAATGTTCCCAAAACGTTGGAGCAAAACTTTGCAACAACGAAAGTGAAACGTTGTGGCGACGTTGTGGAAACGTCAGCAAAACCCAACATTTAAATGTTCCCAAAACGTTGGAGCAAAACGTTGCAACAACGAAAGTGAAACGTTGTGGCGACGTTGTGGAAAACGTCAGCAAAACCCAACATTTAAATGTTCCCAAAACGTTGGAGCAAAACGTTGCAACAACGAAAGTGAAACGTTGTGGCGACGTTGTGGAAATGTCAGCAAAACCCAACATTTAAATGTTCCCAAAACGTTCCAACAACAAGTTCCAACAACAAGTTCCAACAAGTTCCAACAATAAGTTCCAACAACAAGTTCCAACAACAAGTTCCAACAACAAGTTCCAACAACAAGTTCCAACAAGTTCCAACAGCAAGTTCCAACAACAAGTTCCAACAACAAGTTCCAACAACAAGTTCCAACAAGTTCCAACAACAAGTTCCAACAACAAGTTCCAACAACAAGTTCCAACAACAAGTTCCAACAGCAAGTTCCAACAACAAGTTCCAACAACAAGTTCCAACAACAAGTTCCAACAAGTTCCAACAACAAGTTCCAACAACAAGTTCCAACAACAAGTTCCAACAACAAGTTCCAACAACAAGTTCCAACAACAAGTTCCAACAGCAAGTTCCAACAACAAGTTCCAACAACAAGTTCCAACAACAAGTTCCAACAACAAGTTCCAACAAGTTCCAACAACAAGTTCCAACAACAAGTTCCAACAACAAGTTCCAACAGCAAGTTCCAACAACAAGTTCCAACAACAAGTTCCAACAACAAGTTCAAACAACAAGTTCCAACAACAAGTTCCAACAACAAGTTCCAACAACAAGTTCCAACAACAAGTTCCAACAACAAGGTCCAACAACAAGTTCCAACAACAAGTTCCAACAACAAGTTCCAACAACAAGTTCAAACAACAAGTTCCAACAACAAGTTCCAATAGCAAGTTCCAACAAGTTCCACCAACAAGTTCCAACAACAAGTTCCAACAGCAAGTTCCAACAACAAGTTCAAACAACAAGTTCCAACAACAAGTTCCAACAACAAGTTCCAACAGCAAGTTCCAACAAGTTCCACCAACAAGTTCCAACAACAAGTTCCAACAACAAGTTCCAACAACAAGTTCCAACAGCAAGTTCCAACAACAAGTTCCAACAACAAGTTCCAACAACAAGTTCCAACAAGTTCCAACAACAAGTTCCAACAGCATGTTCCAACAACAAGTTCCAACAACAAGTTCCAACAACAAGTTCCAACAACAAGTTCAAAAAATCCTTAATTTTCATCCGATTCACCCATGCTATCTGTCTGACAAATTTCGTCCAAAAAAAAAAAAAAAAACACAACAGCACTGGTTTTGCTTCCTGGAAGCTTCCAGCAAAACGCTTTGCTTCTCGCAAAACGTCCACCAATGGGAACTAGAGGGAGGGGAAGGAGCGGGAGCAAGAGACAGGTAACTGGAATGAACATGAGGGACAATGAGGGACAGTGAGGACGTGTCGGTATGCAATTTTCATCCAATCGCCATCTTTCACAATAATTCTGGACCGGCATGAGATGGCGTTGTCTGTCATTAATTTATATTGTAATCAAACGAGTTTTAGACATGGCGGGAAAACTTAAAAAAAATTATTTATTTATTTATTTAAAACGGGTGTACACGATTGTACACGTGTACGGACCTTACCGAACCTTACCGAACCGGCAAACAAATCGCCTCATGGTGCACTCATGGGCCGATTCGCCTCCAGAACAGAGTAAGGCTTTTAATACCCAGCGTATAATGTACATATCCTCGCAAGCACACGAATAATAGAATCATTTAAAACGTTCCATCCGTGACTTTTACCTCGGACGGTCGTGACAAAAAATACGTTTACACTCCTTGGATTACCTATGGAATGCAAGTCCCACACACACATCCTCCACCATGATCAGAATTCATATTTCATAATGGACGCCATGCTTACCTTGGCGACGTCCACTCGAAATTCCAGCGGTGCCTCCAGATTGTCGGGGAAGTGGATGGTGAGACTCAAGACGCCAATGGTCGGAAACAGGTTTTACAAAAGGTCACAACTTTATTAACTGGTTATTCACTTCATTCCATTACCAAATAATACCGTTTAACTCAATGGATATGGTAACTCTATCCGCATAGTCCCTCTTTCGTGGCTGCAGCGCCGAACCCGTGGTACGCGTTCATTCCGTCGGGCAGGGCTTCTCGTGGCAAGTGCTCCTTGACTCCAAGTCTCTTCCGCTTATATCGGCAAACTTCAGTTAATCCTCTGTCCGCTGAAATCGTAATCCCTTCTCCGCTGACGTTACTTGGTCGCCTCACTGGCACCAGCTCGCTCTCCTCCCTGCTGGGAATTTGCTTCATCCACTTTGCATCCCGATGAAAGACAATAGTACGGGCTTGGGAATGTGTGTTAGCCCGGGGTCGTGCTAAAGCTACACAACAGGACTCCCAGCTTCGACAGGGCGAGATGCATTCCTGATATTCTTACGACCACCTGCTCGTACCTTGGTTAGTTACCAGTTCCAACCCATAAGTTACACTGAGTTACACTTCCACACCATCAAGATGGGGATGAAAGCCTTATAGGTGGATAGGAGTCCAGGTGTGCCAAGGAAGGACTTTTCACAACGGAGGAGGGCCAGTCAGGGTCTGGCTTTGGAGGCCAACTTTGAAATATGGCTTGCCCAAGAAAAATCATGGCTGAGGGTGAGACCCAAGAGTTTGAGTGACAGAATGTCTTTGAGAGGGTTGTTGAGAAAGTAGTTGGGATGGTTTGTGGTACGGTCGTTTTGGAGAGAGACAGTGAGCATTGTTATGATAAATATTGTTGCGGATATGAGATTGGCCTCCATCCATATCCGCTTGTAAATATTCCCCTATTTCCCCAATACTTCCCAACTATCCCCAATCCCCCATTCCCTAGTCCCATTTTCTGTAAACAACACTCTGTAGCCCCGACCTTCCCCTATTTCCCCCATTAAATGTCGCATCCAGGTCCACCGCATCTCACGTAGACAACTATAGGACATCTTGCTAGTTATTCTTAGTCTATGTCAGTTAAGGACTCGTTTCCATTAATTCTGACTCTTCGTTGCACCAGAATGTGATTGTATGGCACCGTTAGAAAGTTTAGGACCTCCCAATACCTCCCCGCAGCTCTTCCTCATGGTACAACAACAACAACAACAACAACAGCGGCGGCGGCGCGGGGAGTGTGCGTCCTCACTCCGGCTTGGTTAGCCGCCATTGAACATGTGCTCCGACGGGGTTACCACGCAGGGGCTCGCTGTCAGCTCCTCGTCAAGGGCGGAGCCCGGTAACCCCCCGCACCCAATAGAAGCGGCGGACCGATTCCATCTGGGGCGGAGACAACGAGCCGAGGGCGTGTCACTCCCCGCTGAGCATGCGCAGAAAGAGGGAGGTGACGTCAGATGCGCCCTCAGCTTGGAGAGAGAAGACGCCACCTCCGAGCGCTGAAATACCTCCCCGCATCTCTGGACCAGACCGTGTTGATTCTGCCCCTGAGCCAAGGTGCACCTTGTGCTATCGACTGCCTGTCCTTCCTTGCCATCAATCCCTGTGTAAGTCAGTCTTGTCCCGTTTGTCTGTGGTCTGTCGGGGATAAGATAAGACTGTGTCTAAGTGCCATCTTTTCTGTGCTTTACCTCTTACCGTGTAATCTACCCGTTTCTGCATCACCAATTATATCCTCCTCCGGGGGTCTTGAGAACTGTACCCCTTGTGTCGTTGCATTTATCCCAGCCGTTGTGTCCTTTCCTTCATTGATTTAGCATAGCGCGATTTGGTCAACGTCGGGCGGGATCGGGTTCTAATCGGGGAGTAACTGTTCGGACGCGGTAATACCAAACCGCTCGGTAAACTAACATCTAAAACCGCGTCTGTAACAATTGGTGTCAGGAGTGGGATTCGAACCTGGGACTAAATTTGTTAGGCCCAAATTTTGGACACCAATTGTGTTATTACAGTAACAATTGGTGTCGGGAAGTGAGATCGGACCCGAAGCGCGCTTCACGTGCTCGAAATTATTAACGGCGAAATTTGATTTTACAAAAATAAAAACCCGAATTTTGAAAGTCGCGCTATGGCGGATCAAGACGGCTGGGTTCCGGTAGAGGAGAGTGAGGCAGGGTCGATCCAGGACCAAATTGAGGGACATGAGGGACATGAGGAGAGCGAAGCAGTGAGGGCGGCAGGTTCGCAAAATGGCGTCCTCGCGCACGAGGTTGCGGGCGCGCAAAATGGCGCCTCGCACATAGCTACGGCGGCCGCACCCGCTGCACAAGTGGGAGGGATGGCCCAAATGCAGGCCCTCATGGAGCAATTTATGGCGCAAATGCAGGCGTCCCTCAAACTGCAGAGTGAGCAATTGGGGGTAATGGGAAACCAAATGGGGGTAATGGGGAACCGGATGGATGCTCAGGGTGAGCGATTGGAGGGCCAAATGGGGGTAATGGGGTCCAATAGCGAGAAATTGAGGGAGGACATGGGGTCCAATAGCGAGAAATTGAGGGAGGACATGGGGGCCCAGATCGGAGGGTTAGGGAGTAGAATAGAGGGATTAGACAATAGATTAGGGGAAATACAGGAGGGGTTAATGGGGGTAGAAAACAGAATGGCCGCTCAAGAGAATCAAATGGAAGGGATGCAAAAGGGGTTAGAGGGGTTAGAAAACAGTATGGAAGGCAAATTGAGGGACATGAGGGACCAAGCGGAAAGGGAAGTTAAACAAATGGGGCAGCAGATAGAGGGGGTCAGAATGGGGGTAGAAACTAAATTGGATGCTCACAGGGAGGAAATGGAGCAGATGAGGGTGGCATCTGGGCAGGAGATGCAAGTGATGGGAGAAGAGATCAGAAGAGGTGTGAGTGAGGAGGTCGGAGGAGTGCGCGAGGAGGTGAGGCACTGTAAGGAGCGCATGGAGAAGGAGGTGAGAAAGGGGACTGTAAAATCGCAAGGGGGCATAGAGGACCTGACGCAGGAGGTGGAACAGCTGACGGTGGGACAGACGGAGTTAGTGGAGCAGGTACAAAGGAACACTGCGGTACTAGGAGGGTTAAAAGCGACACAGAAAGAACTAAAAGACGACTTGATAGCGACGAAGAGGAAATGTCAGATGGTACGTGAGGGACTGACAACGAGGTTGGACGAGGTGACAGAGGTAATGGAGACGAAGGACCGGCAGGTGAGGACGCACATGGAAACGGTCAAGGTAGCCTTAGAGGACGAGCTTGAGGAGACGTACCGGGAAATAAAAGAGGTGAAGCAGAAATTAGAAGCAGTGGAAGAAGGGGTGAGCGAAATTAAGAAGCGACGGAGAGGAGATAAGAAAGAGATAAAAGAGGAAGTAAAATAATTGGTCCAAAGTCTGTGTTCGGATCGTGATGATGTGCTCATTAACCGGATGAGGGATTCGCAGGTGATGGAGGAGAAGCGAAGAGAAAGAGGACCCGGTGTAAGTGGTGACCAATATGGTCGTGCGTATGATGCGCCAGGTGATTTAATGAGCTTGGGGGTCGAGATGGACCCGGGTGTTCGAGAGAGGCCGTTGGTGAAGTGTGCGACAGGTCTGGTGTGCGAAAAAGGAGGTGTGCGAGAAAGTCCGACTCTGGGGTGTGTGAGGAAAAAGTGCGTGCCAAGGAGTGAGGGTGCTGTCGAGAGTGAGTCGGTCGTAGCGCGTGTGCGAGGGAGCACATGGAAGCACGTAGTGAGGAGTGTTACGGAGGGTGTAAAGGGAGAATGCACGCCTGTGGTGAGTGTTACAGAGGATGTAACGGGAGAGGGTGTGCGAGAAAGATGTGTGACGGACAGGTGCATGGGGAAAGAGTGCGCTGTCAAAAGTAAGGAAGAGTGTACACCTGTGGTGAGTGTTACAGAGGGTGTAACGGGAGAGTGTGCGCGAGAAAGGTGTGTAACGGACAGGTGCATGAGGAAAGAGTGCGCTGTCGAGAGTAAGGGTGAGTGCGCTGTCAAGAGTGGAGGTGAGAGTAGTAAGAGTGACACGGAGCATGAGTTGGTTGTGACAGGTGAGAAAGGATGCACACCTGGAATGGTAGAGCGTGTGTGGGAATGCACGCTGGAATTGGTAGTGAGGCACGTGGTTGGGAGTGCGAGTGAGAGCACACCTATGATTGTCACAGAGGAGGTGACCGAGGAAGGGGCGCGAAGAGGTGTGTTGGTGAGGTGTGCGACCAACGAATGTGTGCCAAAGTGTTCGGTGGTCAGGTGTGTGACCAAGTCTGTGAGTGGAATGAGTGTACCTGGGTGTGTAAGGAAAGGTACGAGGAGCATGGGAACGGCTGGAGGTATGAGCAAGCAAGGGGTAGCGTATGCATGTAAGCATGCAGGTGAAGCATCGACGGTAACCGGGTTAGCGGTTAGAGCGACTTATAGCCGAATCGGGCCCTCGGTGCGTGCCGGGCTTCGCGTGCCGCGAGAACCAGCGGGGATCTGAGCCACGGCGGGTTCGAAAGGACCGCCGTACGCGATCCACTCTGTGCCTCGCTTGGAACGGCCGCGTCCGGGCTCCACTAGGCGGAGCGGGCAGCCCGATAGGAAGGGTCGTCATGGCGACCACTTTCTATTGAGACGTGCCGGCAGGTCGAGATCGGGACATTGGATGGCTCCACGCCGAGGTGGTGCGTGGGATCTCGGCCCGGGTAAACCTCCTTCCCTGCCCCGAATGCGGGACGTATCCAGCCGCTGGCCCAAAACAACCCGCATTCATGGCTTGGCTGTACGGAGCCGAGCTTTAGAAGTAAATTGGCGCACCGAGAGGCATTAGTAAGTAGACTGTAATGACGAGGATAGTGTTTTGGCCCCGAAATTAGAAAAACAAAATTTGATGATTGGCAAAGGATTGGCAGTAATGATTGGCAGATGATGGGTAGTGAGTGGCAAATTTTTGATTTGTTGAAATTTGATGTGCAAAATTGGTAGTGGGAGATGCCCGATGTGGTGGGATGGCAACTCTGTCATCCCTCACAAAAGGGGGCAAATGCGCGATAGATTATGGGGTTGATGGCAGTGAAAACTAGCCCGGGTGGGTTAGGTTATATTGTGTGTAGGGATCTAGCGAAGATGACATTAGGTAACGTTAAGATTAGTTAGTGACTGATACCTGTAGAGGGGACGCAGGTAGATTAGTATGGATGATAATGACGAGGGAGCGCAATAGTTTAAAGGGACGACTGGGAAGCGCAAGTTTCAGAGGGGAGTAGTTAGATGAGATGATGCTGTGTGAGAACTGGACAGGTGTGTGGAGCAGTGTATGAGTAGTGAGTGTTGTGGATCAGCGCGAATGCGCTTGGGGAGAGAAGGGTGCAGGTGGCACCAGGTGTGAGAGCACAGGTGTGCAAGTACAGGTGTGTGGAATACATGGAGTATTGGAATGAGTGGTGTGGAGAGAGTTGGAGTAAGTGGTACGGAGTGGTGTGCATGGTGCGAAGGTGTGGATGGGGGAAGAGTGGACCCCTTTCACGAGTACCCGGGGTGGGTAGTGTAAGTGTTATGTAGAGGGTATAGGTAAATTGTGGTTGGATATTGGCATTTGTGGTGCGGTTGCAGAATGGTATTGTGGATGGGTGCATTAGTGTTGTGGAAATGGCTGGGCGTGTAGCCTGTTAGTGTGTGTAGTTGGTTTGGGCACTCCACCACTGTGAGGATGTCGGCCAGGTGAGGCCGCAGGTGGGCTCTGGGAGCCGTTAGTGTCAGTGGGTGCCTGAGGATCCCGGGTGTGGATCGGGCAGCCCGTGCCAGAGAGGGCACTGAGGGGGTGAGAGTGCGAGAGGGCCTTCCCCAGTTAGTTAGGTTAGGGTGAGGAGCAGGTAAGCTCGGGTGGCAACTACAGTGGTGGAGGTGTGCAGGTGGGTAGACCTGCTGGGAGAGCTACACGTCAAAGCCCAGAAATTGTGCGAGGGCACCGAGAGATGAATCGGGGGAGTGAGACCCCAAATTGAGAAGCACCACAGTTTGGTCAATGGGAATTGGTTTTTAGAACCCATAGTGTAAGTTGGCCAATGGATTGGCAGGGAAAGACCCCGGGTAATGTAAAGTTGTTAAAGTCATTTAGGAAATAGTTAGGATTGATGAACCTGTCGCATCATACGCAGCCACTTACCTGAGGTGATGATGATGATGACTCCACACCTGTGTTTCTTTGTCTTGTGTTGCAGGAAATGAGAATTGCTGTGTGGATTTGTGAGACGCATCACGACGTGGATGAGACATTGGGGTGATTCCATCTCTCCCTCCTTAGGAGGGACTGATGATGAATTGGTGATGGCAAATTTTGATGTTGAGTTGGAGATGGCAAATTTTGATGAGAGTTGGAAATGGCAAATTTGATTGGTTAGGAGGGAGAGAAGACGAATTTGGTTTATGGGAGGAACGGGGAAGACAGTAGGGACGTTTGTTGATGTGTAAAGTAGATGTTTATGGGTAGTGTTGTGTTTTGTGGATACAGTAAGGGGTAAGGGAGGGGCAATGTAGGTTACCTGGTGGGGGGGGGGGGGGGCATACGGTAGGAACGTACCTGTCTCACCTGGTTCCCATGTGCCCCCAGTGTGCATTACCTTGTATTGCGTGCACTTTTGCGCCCTTACCACCTTACTCAATTGTCTTCTTTTGTCTCCCACCTCTGAGGATCTGGCTTTGGGGCAGAGAGAGAGGAGAGAGAGGTGCTGGCTCCGCAGTTGTGGGCCTGTACTTTCGCTGCTTTCTGCCTGGATCGATACACCATATGGACCGCAATTTTTGTGGCCGCCCACCATGGACCGCAGTTCTTCTGCGGGCAAGCACCACCCGTGGATGGACCTATGGGTCAACGTGGCACCTATGCCATACAGGTGAACCACTTTTAGTTGGCCCCCTGACGGCCACAATTTAGAAATGGACGCGGTTGGCGCCTTTCTTTATTTTTAAAGAAGCCAGAAGGCCAAGTACACCACATGAAGGCAAGACCAGCGGCAGAACATCAGCCGGCTGCGACACCACCGGTGACTATGAACACTTTATTGGTGCACCGGATGGTGCTGACTGTATGTATGGGGTGGTGCTTTTGGTGCTTGGATGGGGTGCTCTGCACATTATTAAAGGCCGTAAGGCCACAGGGCACTCGTGGGTTGGTGTATCGATGCTGGCATGCGTGCTCTCTCTCTATGCATAACATCTGCATGTGTTCCTCAAAGAACAGGTCCTGGATCGTAGTGTAAATATCAGTCTTGTGTAAATAATGCTCCCTACCGGCTGTATGTTTAGTTTGAGGATTCTTTCCGGATTCGGTTATCCTGTGGGTGTGTTTCTGTGAGGAGAAGGGTGCAACGTCGCAGGGGGACATATTTACTCATTTGTGAACATCTGTAAAACTGTCGCACTCAGGGTTGAGTTAATAGTAGAGGGAACTACATCTGAGTGCCACACTAAAGTAAGTAAAAATTTATCGGGTCGGGACGCCCCGAGGTAGAGAAGGGTGCAATGTTGCGGATATGAGATTGGCCTCCATCCATATCCGCTTGTAAATATTCCCCTATTTCCCCAATACTTCCCAACTATCCCCAATCCCCCATTCCCTAGTCCCATTTTCTGTAAACAACACTCTGTAGCCCCGACCTTCCCCTATTTCCCCCATTAAATGTCGCATCCAGGTCCACCGCATCTCACGTAGACAACTATAGGACATCTTGCTAGTTATTCTTAGTCTATGTCAGTTAAGGACTCGTTTCCATTAATTCTGACTCTTCGTTGCACCAGAATGTGATTGTATGGCACCGTTAGAAAGTTTAGGACCTCCCAATACCTCCCCGCAGCTCTTCCTCATGGTACAACAACAACAACAACAACAGTGGCGGCGGCGCGGGGAGTGTGCGTCCTCACTCCGGCTTGGTTAGCCGCCATTGAACATGTGCTCCGACGGGGTTACCATGCAGGGGCTCGCTGTCAGCTCCTCGTCAAGGGCGGAGCCCGGTAACCCCCCGCACCCAATAGAAGCGGCGGACCGATTCCATCTGGGGCGGAGACAACGAGCCGAGGGCGTGTCACTCCCTGCTGAGCATGCGCAGAAAGAGGGAGGTGACGTCAGATGCGCCCTCAGCTTGGAGAGAGAAGACGCCACCTCCGAGCGCTGAAATACCTCCCCGCATCTCTGGACCGGACCGTGTTGATTCTGCCCCTGAGCCAAGGTGCACCTTGTGCTATCGACTGCCTGTCCTTCCTTGCCATCAATCCCTGTGTAAGTCAGTCTTGTCCCGTTTGTCTGTGGTCTGTCGGGGATAAGATAAGACTGTGTCTAAGTGCCCATCTTTTCTGTGCTTTACCTCTTACCGTGTAATCTACCCGTTTCTGCATCACCAATTATATCCTCCTCCGGAGGTCTTGAGAACTGTACCCCTTGTGTCATTGCATTTATCCCAGCCGTTGTGTCCTTTCCTTCATTGATTTAGCATAGCGCGATTTGGTCAACGTCGGGCGGGATCGGGTTCTAATCGGGGAGTAACTGTTCGGACGCGGTAATACCAAACCGCTCGGTAAACTAACATCTAAAACCGCGTCTGTAACAATATGCACCTGTTGAACAATAAAGGAAATTACCTGACTATTGCCATATATCTCAATACACCGGAGGAATTGGGTTGGGAATGGCGGATAGAAGCAAAGGAACAAATTAAAGTTGCTCGGGGAAAGGCACAACACACCCGACTTTCCCAGCCTCCCATGTGTGATGCGGCGAGTTCCTCTACTCTGGCCATCAAACACATCCTCAGCACAGTGGTCACGGCACGGGTTTCACAGCACAGGTTTCAGGTTTCGCGGCACGGGTTTCGGGTTTCGCGGGATGGGTGTTGGGTTTCACGGGATGGTGTTCGCCGGGTTTCGCGGGATGGGTGTTGGGTTTTGTGGCACGGGTGTCGGGTTTCGCGGAATGGGTGCCTGGTTTCGCGGGACGGGTGTTGGGTTTCATGGAATGGTGTTGGCCGGGTTGCACGGCATGATTGTCGGATTTTGCGGCATGGGTGTCGGGTTTCGCTGCACGGCTGTCGGGTTTTGCGGGACGGGTGTTGGGTTTCGTGGGATGGTGTTGGCCGGGTTTCGCAGCATGATTGTCGGGTTTCGCGGCACGGGTGTCCGGTTTCGTGGGATGGGTGTTGGGTTTCGTGGGATGGTGTTGGCCGGGTTTAGCGGCATGATTGTCGGGTTTCGCGGCATGATTGTCAGGTTTCGTGGCACGGGTGTCGGTTTTCATGGCACGGGTATCGGGTTTCGCGGGATGGGTGTTGGGTTTCGCGGGATGGTATTGGCCGGGTTTCGCGGCACGGGTGTCGGGTTTCGCGGCACGGGTGTTGGGTTTTGTGGGATGGTGTTCGCCGGGTTTCGCGGCATGATTGTTGGGTTTCGCGGCACGGGTGTCGGGGTTTCGTGGCACGGGTGTCGGGTTTCGCGGTACGGGTGTTGTGTTTTGTGGGATGGGCGTTGGGTTTCGTGGGATGGAGTTGGCCGGGTTTCGCGGCATGATTGTCGGGTTTCACCGCATGATTGTCAGGTTTCGCAGCATGGGTATCGGGTTTCGCGATGGGTGTTGGGTTTCGTGGGATGGTGTTGGCAGGGTTTCGCGGCATGATTGTCGGGTTTCGCTGCATGGGTGACGGGTTTTGTGGTAAGGACACCGGGTTTCGCGGGATGAGTGTTGGGTTTCGTTGGATGGGAGTTGAGTTTCGTGGGATGGTGTTGGCAGGGTTTCGCAGCACAGGTATTGGGTTTCGTGGGATGGTGTTGGCCGGGTTTCGCAGCATGATTGTTGGGTTGCGCGGCAAGAGTGTTGGGTTTTGCAGCACGGGTGTCAGGTTTCGCGGCACGGGTGTCAGGTTTCGCCACACGGGTGTCGGGTTTCGTGGCACGGGTGTTGGGTTTCGTGGCATGGGTGTCGGGTTTCGCTGCACGGGTGTCGGGTTTTGCGGGACGGGTGTTGGGTTTCGTGGGATGGTGTTGGCCGGGTTTAGCAGCATGATTGTCGGGTTTCGCGGCATGATTGTCAGGTTTCGTGGCACGGGTGTCGGTTTTCACGGCACGGGTATCGGGTTTCGCGGGATGGGTGTTGGGTTTCGCAGGATGGTATTGGCCGGGTTTCGCGGGATGGGTGTTGGGTTTTGTGGCACGGGTGTCGGGTTTCACGGCAAGGTGCCTGGTTTCGCGGGACGGGTGTTGGGTTTCGTGGGATGGTGTTGGCCGGGTTTCGCGGCACGGGTGTCGGGTTTCGTGGCACGGGTGTTGGGTTTCGCGGGACGGGTGTTGGGTTTCACGGGACGGGTGTTGGGTTTTGTGGGATGGTGTTCGCCGGGTTTCGCGGCATGATTGTCGGGTTTCGCGGCACGGGTGTCGGGGTTTCGCGGCACTGGTGTTGGGTTTCGCGGCACGGGTGTCGTGTTTTGTGGGAAGGGTGTTGGGTTTCGTGGGATGGAGTTGGCCGGGTTTCGTGGCATGATTGTCGGGTTTCGCGGCACGATTGTCAGGTTTCGCGGCACGGGTATCAGGTTTCGCGATGGGTGTTGGGTTTCGTGGGATGGTGTTGGCAGGGTTTTGCGGCATGATTGTCGGGGTTTGCTGCATGGGTGACGGGTTTTGCGCAAGGACACCGGGTTTCACGGGATGAGTGTTGGGTTTCGCAGGATGGGTGTTGGGTTTCTTGGGATGGTGTTGGCCGGGTTTCACGGGAGGGGTGTTGGGTTTCGTGGGATGGTGTTGGCCGGGTTACGCAGCATGATTGTCGGGTTTCGCAGCAAGAGTGTTGGGTTTCGCGGCACGGGTGTCAGGTTTCGCGGCACGGGTGTCAGGTTTCGCCACACGGGTGTCGGGTTTCGTGGCACGGGTGTTGGGTTTCGTGGCACCGGTGTCGGGTTTCACGGGATGGGTGTTGGGTTTTGTGGGATGGTGTTGGCCGGGTTTCGCGGCATGATTGTCGGCTTTTGCGGCACGGGTGTCAGGTTTTGTGGTACAAGTGTCGGTTTTGTGGCAAGGGTGTCGGGTTTCACGAGATTGTTGTTGGGTTTCGTAGTATGGTGTTGGCCGGGTTTCGCGGCATGATTGCCCGGTTTTGCGGCATGGGTGTCGGGTTTCACAGGATGGGTGTTGGGTTTCGTGGGATGGTGTTGGCCAGGTTTAGCCGCATGATTGTCGGGTTTCGCGCCATGATCGTCAGGTTTTGCGGCACGGGTGTTGGTTTTCGTGGCACGGGTATCGGGTTTCGCGGGCTGGGTGTTTCGTTTCGTGGGATGGTGTTGGCCGGGTTTTGCGGCATGATTGTCGGGTTTTGCGGCATGGGCGTCGGGTTTTGTGTCGCGGGCATCGGGTTTTGCGGGATGGGTGTTGGGTTTCGTGGGATGGTGTTGGCGGGGTTTTGCGGCATGATTGTCAGGTTTCGAAGCATGGGTGTCGGGTTTTGCGGCCCAAGTGTCGGTTTTGCGGCAAGGGTGTCGGGTTTTGTGACACGGGTGTCGGGTTTTGCGGGATGGTGTCGGGTTTCGCGGGATGGTGTCGGATTTCGCGGGATGGTGTCAGGTTTCGTGGGATAGTGTCGGGTTTCATGGTATGGGTGTTGGGTTTCGCGAGACAGGTGTTCGGTTTCGTGGGATCCTGTCGGGTTTCGCAATAGCTGGCAATAGCATTTCCAAGCTGGCCTCCAAAGCCAGTCGCCGACTGGGCATCCTCCGTCGTGCGAAGTCCTTCCTAGGCACACCTGAGCTCCTCACCACATACAAGGCTTTCATCCGCAGCTCAATGGAATACTGTTCTCCCCTATGGGCTGGTGCTCCTGCCTCACACCTGGCTCGGCTTCACGCTGTTGAATCCAAAGCTTTCAGAATCATTGGAATCTCCCGCGATGAAGCTATCTCTGAGGGCCTTTCACTCACTCACCGCAGGCAGGTAGGTGGTCTTTCTGTCTTCTACCGACACCTCTCCGGCCTTGCTCCCCCAGCTCTCTCTGTGCTCTGTCCCCCAAATATTCCTACAGGTCGCACAAGATCTGCCAGCCACCCTCTGATGGTTAAACTGCCGAAATCTCGGCTCTCTGCTCACCTTCACTCTTTCATTCCTCTTTTCTCCCGCCTCTGGAACAAACTCCCACACTCACTTCAATCACACTCCTCCCTCCAGGTCTTCAAAACAGCTGTTCACCACCATCTCTTATCTTCCCCCATCCAAAACCTTGATCTTTTCTACCCCCACTAATTCACCCCAGATCCACCTTGTTTGAAATTCCAACTTCTTTCCTGGAAGTCTTGGCAGTGTCCATATGTTTTATACCTCTCCCACCCCCCCCCCCCCCCTTCCCATGCCTCCCCCCCAAAGCCCTCTCCCTCCCACAGTTCTCTCGATGTCTCCATGTCTCTCGGTCCCTGCTCTCAAATGTTGTGTTTGTGTCCTTCCCCCTCTCTCCCCATCTTGTCTACCGCTCCCGATGTTATTTGTTTTGTGTGTCTGTTTGTCTTTCTGTGTGATTAATGTTCGCTTTTTCACGAGCCTCGATCTTGTATACAAAAAAAAAAAAAAAAAAAAAAAAAATACAGGTGTCAGCTTTTGCGGTACGAGTGTGTCGGTTTCGCGGCACGGGTGTTGGCTTTCGCTGGATGGTGTTGGGTTTTGCGTTATAGGTGACAGGTTTCATGGCACAAGTGTCAGGTTTGGTGGCACGAGTGTTGGCTTTCACAGTGGATGTGCTGGCATGACGGCTGGAGCCTGTGTCTGTGGGGGAAATCACATGGTCTAGCAGGAAGGACTGATGCAGGCAGATTAACAGACGATTCGAAATTTTCGAGGTGTAAAACCGCAAAATTATCATGATAAAATAGTTAAAATATATGGCAAGATAAAAATGTGCTTGGGTTTAAAAAAAAATTCATTAAATGTATTTTTTCCTATGCTTTGTGTGTTTCTTATATATTTTTTGATTGCCTGGCTTATTGAGTGGTGTTGTGTGGGATATCAACTAAGTGTTTGGAATGCACCCAGTCCCCCTAAATTGCATTAATTGTTTTGGGGGAAAATTCCCCGCTATCCATAGTTTCGTCACAATTCCAACTTTTCTGGAACGCAACTCGGACGTATAGCGAGGACCCGCTGTATCGTACCACTGGGAGGCGGGGGGAGGGTTGGGGTTAGCGGATAGAGGGAATACAGATCTGTGGGACAAGACAAGAGCACCTCATATAATAAAGCTCGTTCCTCCATTAACATTGCACAACGTGCATATCATTCACAAAAAACGTACACAGACGTGACATTATTTATTAACAATCACAACAGCCGCAAAAGGGGGTTTACCACTTACCACTCACTGCCATGCACATTGCTATATATATATATATATATATCTATATATATATATATATATATATATATATATATATATATATATATATATATATATATATATATGTATATATTGTTACAGATCTCTACGTCGGCCTTTCCCCCTTAAGAAGGGGGGATTCATCCCCTTGGCCGCGACTGACCGACGTGAGTCCTGGGGGTCCCAACGCTCCTTCCGGTCGGGAGCAGCCAGGATATTTGGTCTACAAAATGTCCCAAGGACCTGAGTGCCACTCCAGACCGTGAAGCAAGGGAGGGACTCCCGCTCGAACCCTGGTTTTAGATGGTCTAGTTGCCGAGTGGTTTTTAGCAACCCGAAGTTCGAGTCATTAGCATTCACTAACCCGATTCCGAAGCGTTGTCCAAATCGTGCCACAGGTATTCAATTGGGAAAAGACAAGGACGACACGGATGTAAAGGAAAGAAGGCAGAGTAAGGAGGAACAAATATAATTTATTACTAATTATGTACAAGTCAAAAGTAACCAAGGAGAAGGAAGGATACGAAAATAAAGACAGAAAGAGGGACGGACCAGGACACAGTGCAATTTCTAGCTTATACAGACTTACTTATAACCCAGGACAGAACACACAAAACAAACTCACGTACACAAAAGGATGGAAGGACAGGAATCATTTGGGACGGCAGAGGAGGGTCCAGGTAGATGGTGGCGTCGAGGTCCGGTTCCAAGCGCGCGCTCCGATCCACGCTTTGGGGTCGAGGCGAAAACCCGGCAAACACAGCTCCGCTTCACGTCTCACCGACCGGCAATAGGGCCTAGAGGGTCTCGGCCTATTGCCGCAGTACAGGCACCCCCTCACGTCTCTCTCCCTCTTTCCTCAATCGTCTCTTCGTGCCGCCGTGGGGACGTCGCGTGCTTTCCCAGGACTCATCTCAGGTGGGGGGCGTCCCGCTGCGGGTTATATCGGCCACACCCTCTAACCTTTTCGAACCTCCATGATCGCTCTTCCTCCGCCCTCTCAAGCCAAACCCCTCGTGCTTGGTTGGTTGTAGGGGCTCTCCTGGCCCCACCCTCCGATGACGAGGTGGAGACACGCCTTTCTTTTCCAACTTGACCGCGTGCGTAATGGAGGTTTTGCGGCGAAAACCATAAAGCAGCAGCGGCGAATGCAGAAAACCGCACATGGAAAACCACCCAATGCAGTTGGCCATTGATGACAAAAGGGGCATTGGAAGGGAATCTACCTTATTTGAATTCGGTGCAATGGAGTGTCAATTAATGGAAGACACAGCCTTAATCTAATACACATAATAAGGAGATAACTACTGAACAAGGAGGAAATCTATGATTGGCTACGTGTGGTATTTGGAAGAACTACGGGCACGACCTTTGACCTTTATACACAACAAATGGAGGAAGGAGGGTGATATTTTACAATTCATTACACTACAATTAAAAAAAAAACCCAGCAATTCTCAAATCCATAACACTGCACCCTCCTCCTCTTAGACACTTCCCGGGCCTATTAAACTTTTACCTTTAGTGTGGCACGTAGGTGTAGTTCCCTCTACATTTAACCTGACCCTGAGTGTGACAGTTTTAAAACATAAATAAATATGTCCCGCTGTTCCATTGCACCCTGCCTAACAGACTCATGCCCACAGCTAACCGAATTGCGGAATTGTCTTCAAACTACAACATGAACGATGGGGGAGCATTATTTACAGTTACGCTACTTGTATTTACAAAACGCAACCCAGGACCTGTGATTGTTCTTTTGGGGGGGGAGACAGCCTGTGCTGCATCGACGCACCAGAAAGCACCAAAACGCACCAAAGCACCATCAAACACCAATCGGTGCACAGTCACCACAGTTCATAATAAAAATAAATCAACAAACCCTTGGTGGTCTTGCTCTTCGGCTCCCTCTGCTGGCTATTGGTATTCTTCCAGTTGTTGTCAACTTCTTTGCTGGCGGCCTATTTGGACATAATAAAAGTGCACAACCGTGTCCATTGTCCTTTTTATTTATGGCCCACAGGGCCGACCAGGGGTGGATCACCTGTGGGGCATAGGTGCCCTGTGACCAAGGTCCGCCAGCAAGATCTCGGGCCATCATGTCCCATTCCAGCAGAGGGGCCACGCCCTAACCCATGGGGTCCATCAGTGGTGCTCAGCCACAGACATGTGGTCCATAGGTGGTGCATCGATGCAGACAGCTGGTTGCGGGAGTTTCGGGCACACAATGTTGGACCCCCGCACGGTCCCCTTGGCGCCCAGTGGCGCACATTCCTCGGGTGGGAGACAAGGGGGGGGGGGGGGAAGAAGACAGGTGAGCGAGGGGTAAGGTCACAAGGGTACACATCAATAAAGGCAATGCAAGGTGAGGTGCGTCTGGAGACTGAGCGGAGAAAAGCTCGTCCCTACCGTACGTCACCCCCCCCCTGTTACCTTCTCTACCCTTGCCCTTACCCCATATTTACAAAAATTTCCACATTTACAAATTCGTCGCTACCGTCACGTCTTCCCATATTTTCCCTATACCAAATTCGTCACCACAATCCCTCTAATTCAAAATTTGCCATCACCCAATTCATCATCAATCCTCATAAGGAGGGAGAGATGGAACACAAAGCACAATGTCACACCCACGTCATGATGCATCTCACAATCCAAAACAGTTGCCCAAAAAATAATAAAAACATGGCATGGTGCGGAGTTTTGTCACCTCAGGTGAGTGGATGTAGATGGTGCGAGGAGATTCTTAATCCTGACTATCCTCTCAATGACTTTAATACTCTTTACACTACCCGGGGTCTTTCCCTGCCAATCCATTGGCAATCTTACTCTATGCGGTTTTAAGAACCAATTCCCATTGACCAAACTGTGGTGCTTATCAATTTGGGGTCTCACTCCCCCCGTTCAACTCCCTGTGCCTTCGCACAATTTCCGGGCTGGGTCGTGCAGCTCTCCCAGCAGGTCTAGCCACCTGCACACCTCCACCACTGTAGTTGCCTCCGAGCTTACCTGCTCCTCACCCTAACCTATCTAACTGGGGAAGGCCCTCTGGCGCTCTCCCCACTCGGTGCCCTCTCTGGCACTGGGCTACCTGGGTCCGTCCTCCGGATCCTCGGGCCCCATCCACAACTTTACCGGCTCCCAGAGCCCACCTACGGCCTCACCGAGCCGACACCCTAACAGTGGCGGAGTGTTCAACCAACTACACACACTAACAGGCCACACGCCCAGCCATTTCCACGACACTAATGCATCCATCCAAATACCATTCTTCCACCACGCACCACAGATGCCAATATCCAACCACAATTTACCTGTACCCTCTACCTAACACTTACACTACCCTCCCCAGGTATTTGTGATGGGGGTCCACTCTTCCCCCATTCACACCTTCGCACCATCCACTCCACTCCACAGTTTCCACCATACTCACTCCACGACCATCCATTCCATACTCCATATATTCCACACTCCATGTATTCCACACAACCATTCTCCATACATCTGTAGTTGCACACCTGTGCAATCACTCCTACTGGTGCTTCCTGCACCCTCCATCACGAATACCCTGGGTATTCCCGGGGACTGAGCACCACGAATGTGGATGAGCACCACGAATACCTGGGGAATCCAAACTATTGCGCTTCCTCCCTGGACCATTTGGTCAACACAACACACATTCACCACTACCCAGTCATACACTGTTCCATGTACCTGTCCAGTTGCACACCTGTGCAATCTCACCTGGTGCCACCTGCACCCTCCTTCCTCCAGGACCATTCATTCAATACAATGCACAATCAATTATTCCTCATACGCTGCTTCATACACTTTCGATTCTCAAAACCATTGCCTCAGGCACCCAGATTTTCCCACGCTCACACACACATCTCTCCCGAGCATTGCCTAGCAATTCCTCATTTCACCGATATCAATACTCACTCACTCGGCATCATCTAATCTACCTGGTGCCCTGCTAAAACTCGCGCTTCCCCGTCGCCCCTTTAAACTATTGCGCTCCCTCGTCATTATAATCCAAGCTAATCTACCTTCGTCCCCACTGCAGGTATCATTGTCACTACTTACCTCTACCGTTACCTATGGTCATCTTCTCTAGATCCCTACACACTGTATCCTCCGGGCTAGTTTTCACTGCCAACCCCATAACTAGTGCTCCTTTGCCCCCATTGTGAGAGATGGCAAAGTTGCCATCCCACCACATCGGGTATCTCTCACTACCAATTTTGCTCTCAAAATTTTCCAACCACTGCCAATCACAAATTTTGCTTTTCCAAATTCCCTATCCCTACCAAATGTCCTTTACTTGAGCCTCTCGGTGCGCCAATTCATCTCCAAAGTCCGGCTTCGTAAAGCCGAGCAATGAATTCGGGTGGTTTGGTCGCCTGCAGTTGGATCCGTCCGGCGTTCACGATTCTGGGGAGGAGGCATGCTCGGGCCGAGGATCCACGCATCATCGCGGCTCGGAACCTTGCGGTCTCCGGCCCGACGACCGAGGCTCACCCGGTCGGAACCCCGTCCCCGCCAGGGGCGAAGGTCCGACCCGGCTCCCCTCCCCCGGAATCACGCCGATCACTGCTCTGACGCGGCTCTGACAATTCAGTGCGGGGCCCGACCCGAATCGTGCGCGACGCTCCGTAGCGGGGCGAAACAGCATCGATCGCGCAAAGCTTCGCACTCAACAAAGCGCGCCACGCACCGGCGCCCGCGTCGGCTATCCGTCACCCTAACCCGATTCCGAACGTTGGCCAAATCGTGCCCAGGTATTCAATTGGGAAAAGACAAGGACGACACGGATGTAAAGGAAAGAAGGCAGAGTAAGGAGGAACAAATATAATTTATTACTAATTATGTACAAGTCAAAAGTAACCAAGGAGAAGGAAGGATATGAAAATAAAGACAGAAAGAGGGACGGACCAGGACACAGTGCAATTTCTAGCTTATACAGACATACTTATAACCCAGGACAGACACACAAAACAAACTCACGTACACAAAAGGATGGAAGGACAGGAATCGTTTGGGACGGCAGAGGAGGGTCCAGGTAGATGGTGGCGTCGAGGTCCGGTTCAAGCGCGTGCTCCGATCCACGCTTTGGGGTCGAGGCGAAAACCCGGCAAACACAGCTCCGCTTCGCGTCTCACCGACCAGCAATAGGGCCTAGAGGGTCTCGGCCTATTGCCGCAATACAGGCACCTCCTCACGTCTTTCTCCCTCTTTCCTCAATCGTCTCTTCGTGCCGCCGTGGGGACGTCGCGTGCTTTCCCAGGACTCATCTCAGGTGGGGGGCGTCCCGCTGCGGGTTATATTGGCCACACCCTCTAACCTTTTCGAACCTCCCCGATCGCTCTTCCTCCGCCCTCTCAAGCCAAACCCCTCGTGCTTGGTTGGTTGTAGGGGCTCTCCTGGCCCCAACCTCCGATGACGAGGTGGAGACACGCCTTTCTTTCCCAACTTGACCGCGTGCGTAATGGAGGTTTTGCGGCGAAAACCATGAAGCAGCAGAGGCGAATGCAGAAAACCGCATGCGGAAAACCACCCAATGCAGTTGGCCATTGATGACAAAAGGGGCATTGGAAGGGAATGTACCTTATTTGAATTCGGTGCAATGGAGTGTCAATTAATGGAAGACACAGCCTTAATCTAATACACATAATAAGGAGATAACTACTGAACAAGGAGGAAAGCTATAATTGGCTACGTGTGGTATTTGGAATAACTACGGGCACGACTTTTGACCTTTATACACAACAAATGGAGGAAGGAGGGTGATATTTTACAATTCATTACACTACAATTAAAAAAAAAACCCAGCAATTCTCAAATCCATATATATATATATATATATATATATATATATATATATATATATATATATATATATATATCTATATATATTATATATATATATATATATATATATATATATATATATATAATACATACAGACTTGGCATTTAATATGGAATTTTTTTTTCTTCTTGACTTGGGTTTACTTTCTTAACTCAGTATATCAATCTGGTGAATTTCTTTTACACTTTGGTGATTTATTTGTTAAAAGAACCATGTCACTGATTGTCTGTCGCAGCAAGAAGTCAACAACAGGATTATATCACAGGTGGCGTGGCATAATGTACGGAGAGGTGCATTTGATGATTGGCTTCACAGTCGGGTATACAAGGGTTGTTGCGTTCTGTATTAGTGGAAAAGAACTGCTGCACGTCTCCAAAAGTTATTGCCGCTTCCTCTGGAGATGGTCCGTCAACTCGACAATGCTGTTTGTCATGGAGTGGTGGCTTTACGAAATTACGGCATGAAACAGCGTGGAATTGCTCGGCAGTATGGCATCACTCAAGGTCAGGCGTCAAAGATCCTGAAACGAAATGCTCCGAGGGGTGTCCCTACTCCAATACCGAGGCCAGGACGTCCCCGCAGAACCACAAGGAGGGATGATCGCCAGCTGCACCGGTTAGTCCGCAATGGCCGTACCAAGTCAGCTAATCGGCTTGGGGCTGAGTGGCAGCAACTGACAAATGTGCCTGTATCCAGAAGGCTAGTCAACCAACGACTAGTTCAAGCAGGCTATCGTGCCAGGCGTCCCCTGAGAAAGCCACGCCTGACCAGACAACACCGCCAGCGCCGATTGCAGTGGGCCAGAGAGCACCGTCAATGGCAGCCAGGACACTGGAATCACGTGATCTTCAGTGACGAGTCTAGATTTCTGGTCTATCGTCAAGATGGCCGCGTCCGAGTGCGCAGACAAGTGCATGAAGCCTACAACAAAGATCGTATAGTGCCAAGAGTCCAAGCTGGAGGTGGTGGGGTGACTGTTTGGGCTGCTTTTCATGCAGGGGGCAAAACTGACCTGGTTGTTCTGAATGGAAACCTGAACCAGTTCAAGTACAGGGCCATTCCTGAAGAAACATTGCTTCCATTTTCTCATGCAGCCTTTCGAGGAAACATTGTCTTTGAAGATGACAATGCACGGCCTCATCGTGCTCGCATGATCCAACACTTTCTTGCTGACCGTGGTGTAGAGCATATGGAGTGGCCTGCCATGTCCCCGGATATGAATCTGAAAGAGAACTTGTGGGCAGAATTAACGCATCAAATCGACCACTTGGACCAGCAGCCGACCTCTGTGCGTGAATTGCAGCAGGCTATTTTCACTGCATGGCAAGCGATTCCTGTCCAAACCTGGCAAATCTCGTGAACAGCATGCGACAACGTGTACGTGCTCTCCTGAATGCTCGTGGGGGTTACACGAAGTACTGAACTGTAATTTTACTGTCCATAATCCCAGTAGTAATTTAACTTTTGTTTTTGTTGAAATTTTTTTTGGCTAATGTGCAAAATAAAGAGTTACTTCTGGAAAACGTACAGAAGTTTAACACAGTACTGTCCATGAATTGAGTTCGATATCAGTTTACATCACTTTCAAGGATCAATTTATTTGTTTCGAAATGTTAAATGTGGTTTTTGTTTCTTTTAAAGGTCACATGAACAAATTCTAGAATAATTTAAACATAATTCCAATGAACTTTTGGTTCTAAGACATCTTGAAAAGTAAATTCACCCCCACAAAAAAAATATTCCATATTAAATGCCAAGTCTGTATATATATATATATATATATTATATACACGTTGAGGCATGCTGTTCACGAGATTTGCCAAGGTTTGGACAGGAATCGCTTGCCATGCAGTGACAATAGCCTGCTGCAATTCACGCACAGAGGTGGGCTGCTGGTCCAAGTGGTCGATTTGACGCGTTAATTCTGCCCACAAGTTCTCTCTCGGATTCATATCCGGGGACATGGCAGGCCACTCCATATGCTCTACTCCATGGTCAGCAAGAAAGTGTTGGATCATGCGAGCACAATGAGGCCGTGCATTGTCATCTTGGAAGACAAAGTTTCCTCGAAAGGCTGCATGAGAAAATGGAAGCAATGTTTCTTCCAGAATGGCCCTGTACTTGAACTGGTTCAGGTTTCCATTCAGAACAACCAAGTCAGTTTTGCCCCCTGCATGAAAAGCAGCCCAAACGGTCACCCCGCCACCTCCAGCTTGGACTCTTGGCACTATACAATCTTTGTTGTAGGCTCCATGAACTTGTCTGCGCATTCGGACGTGGCCATCTTGACGACAGACCAGAAATCTAGACTCATCACTGAAGATCACGTGATTCCAGTGTCCTGGCTGCCATTGACGGTGCTCTCTGGCCCACTGCAATCGGCGCTGGTGGTGTTGTCTGGTCAGGCATGGCTTTCTAGGGGACGCCTGGCACGATAGCCTGCTTGAACCAGTCGTTGGTTGACTAGCCTTCTGGATACAGGCACATTTGTCAGTTGCTGCCACTCAGCCCTAAGCCGATTAGCTGACTTGGTACGGCCATTTCGGACTAACCGGTGCAGCTGGCGATCATCCCTCCTTGTGGTTCTGCGGGGACGTCCTGGCCTCGGTATTGGAGTAGGGACACCCCTCTGAGCATTTCCTTTCAGGATCTTTGACACCTGACCTTGAGTGATGCCATACTGCCGAGCAATAGCACGCTGTTTCATGCCGTAATTCCGTAAAGCCACCACTCCATGACAAACAGCATTGTCGAGTTGACGGACCATCTCCAGAGGAAGCGGCAATAACTTTTGGAGACATGCAGCAGTTGTTTTCCACTAATACAGAATGCAACAACCCTTGTATACCCGACTGTGAAGCCAATCATCAAATGCACCTGTCCGTACATTTTGCCACGCCACCTGTGGTATAATCCTGTTGTTGACTTCTTGCTGCGACAGACAATCAGTGACATGGTTCTTTTAACAAATAAATCACCAAAGTGTAAAAGAAACTCACCAGATTGATATACTGAGTTAAGAAAGTAAACCCAAGTCAAGACAAAAAAAATATTCCATATTAAATGCCAAGTCTGTATATATAATATATTGCTACGGTTTTGAGATTTGTACATATGACATCATTAAAGGCTAAAGGTTTCCCCCCATAGTTAGTCCACGAGCAACACGGGGGCCACCTTCGAGTATTAGTTATGTCATAGTATGTGTAAGTATAGGCCATTTCCCCTTGTAATATCTGCGTTGTGTAAAGACATGAGTTTAGGTCCCTTCATTTTTGCGCCACCCTCCAATTCCAACGATGGGCATAATTGATCCTGCGCCCCATTTGGCTGATCCCTCAGTTTGTTACGCTTTGGCTACCCACAGCAGTTTGTCACGCTTTGGCTGCCAGCAGCATTCGCTGCCCTTTGTTCACTCGCTAGTTGAGTAACACGAGGTAGGCCTGAGAAGAGGGAGGAGTGCGGGGTCGGGGTGGGTCGGCGTCAAGGAGCACGTCAGAGGCGATGATGGTAAGGGCCTCCAGCCAACCAGGGCTCTGAGGGAATGGCGTGATAGGGCGTGGTAAGGCGCATCTGGTATGTGCTAGAAGGTTCGCGGGGCGTACCTATAAAAGGCTTGGCACAAAGCCCTGGAAGGGGACTCAGAGGACTTACGAGGACTTGCACGAGGGGAAGGACTAGCGCTGGGAGGACTTGTGTCAAAGGACGTGGTGGAAGGCACTTGCTTGAAGGACTTGAAGAGGGCTGGTTGAGAGCGCATTGTGAGCACTTCGAGGCTTAGCGCTTCAAGGCTTTGAACTATATTCGCCTATTACGTACGCAGCCATGCGAGTAAATGCGGCAATAGCCACCAGTGTTAACCGCCAGAGCCAGACCCTACCGTTCGCCCCGTATTATCCCGTGTGCACCAACGACACGCGGAGAGCTCCTGCCGTCTCTACTTACCATCTGCCCGGTACAATCTGGGGACTGTAGAGAGAGCTGCATGGGAACCATCCCTGGATGCGCTGGTGACCATCAACCTGACCTTCATCAGCAAGCTCCGTGTGAGTGTGTCTCTGTGTGAGACAGGCCCGTTTGTTCTGGGAGTAAGTTAAGACTGTTTTTAAGGCTGCACTGTGTTTCTTCTTCTTCTCATCATTGTAAATAGTGTGAATAAATTCTGTTCTTCCTTTCTTCCCAATTCGACCGCTTCTGTGATTTCTCCATTGGGTAAGCGTGGCACGAATAAGAACCGCTTGGATCGGGGTCTAGTAATTGATAACGGCTCGGATCACGTGTTCGCTACCGCTCGGCATATCCACCAACACACGTGATTCGTGCGAGGCTTATCTCCTTGTTTCAGGGCAGCGCTAGTATTTAGGTAATAGCGAATTTGGTCCTACAACCCTATTTAGCGCTGTCCGGAAAGGACGTCATAGGCCTCGGGTCATGCCTGGTCAATCAAAGACAAGGGGACTAATCCCCCCTTGGTAAGGGGAGAATGCCGGCGGCAGATCCGCAACAATTGGTGTCAGGAGTGGGATTTGGAACCTGGGACTAAAATTTTTTTAGACGAAATTTTGGACATCAATTGTGCTATTGGCTGCAACAATTGGTGTCGGGGAGTGGGATTGGACCCGAAGTGCGCTTAACGCACTCAACATTACGAGTGGCCGAAATTTAGTTAACAACCAAATTGTATTCGTGCCATGGATAGCCAAGACGGTCGAATGCCGGTGGGGGTAAATGAGGAGGTAGATAACGTAGAATTAATAACCCAGGACCAAGAAGGACAGTTGACAATGGAGGAGGACATTGCTAAGGGGCAGGTAGCAGGGGAAGTAAATGGCGGCGCCTCACATGTGGCGGCGAGAGTCGAACCCACAGCGCCAATAGATATGGGCCTATTTATGACACAAATGATGACCTTTATGGTCAAAACGGGTGAAGAAATGGAAAAGATGAATGGGACAATGGGTGCCCAAAAGGACGAACTGCGCGGGATAAATAACAACATGAAGAAATAAATAAAAGAAATGGGGGACAAATCCACCAAGGAGATGAAAGATGGGTTATTAGGGTTGGAAAACAAGATGGACGCCCAGGGGGACAAATTCACCTGGGAAATGAAAGAAATGAAAGACGGGTTAACAGGGTTTGAAAACGAAATAGGTGGCCAAATAAAAGAAATGGGAGAGGACATTGAGCGCAGGTCGAGCGGGAAGGTCGCATTGGTACGCGACGGGGTAACGCGGTGTGAGAAACGCGGGAAGAGCGAGCTTGGGCAGAGCGCAGTCAAGTTGACCAGGGTAGAAATCGCGACTCGGGGTGTGGAAAAGCCAACGGCCGCCAAGTTGGAAAATTTTATTTTATGTGCACCGGCGGTCGTTGAGCTGGAAATAAAAGAAAAAGAAATTATAGTGGAAATTGGGGACGAAGAGACGGCAAAAGCAGTAATTAAATCGGAGATGGTGATGGAATATGTGCAAAGTCTGTATTCACATCGTGATGTCATGCTGCCTAACCCAAATGAAAGTTTGCAGGTGCGGTTGGCGGAGAAGAGAATCCCGAAGGTGAGTAGGAGCATGTATGTCGCGAAAATGTATGGCGCGAAAGTGTTTGGCAGGAAAACATTTTTCGTGCGCTTGGGATCGCGACGTCACCCGGGCGCTCGTGGAAGGTCCGTGGGGAGGTGTACGAGAGCGCATGGCGCGCGTGTGCGAAAGAAGTGTGCACCGAAGCGCGAGTGTATGACGGAATGTGAGGGGGAGGTGTGTGAAATGGAGTGTGGAACGGAGTGTGATACAGAGTGTGCGATGGCCGAAGAGAGTGTGCAAGAATGCACACCACAGCGTGTTGAGGAGAGTGTGCGGGAGTGCATACCAGAGCACGTGATTGGGTGTGCAACAAGAGAGTGCACACCTGTGGGTAAGTGTGCGCTGATTGGGTGTGTGCAGGAGTACACATCCGTGGTAGTTACTGAGGATGTAACAAAAGAGAGTGCACGAGAGGAGTGTGTGGAAGAGAAGTGTGCAATGGAGTGTGCGAGTAGTATGAGTGTGCCAGGGTGTGTGCGAGGGTGTATGATAATGGAGTGTGCGAGCAGCATGAGTGCACCTGGGTGGTGTGCACCTGAGTGTGCAAGAGAAGAGAATGCACGGAGAGAAAGTGCAATAACGGAATGCAGGGGGTGTATGGGAGGCGCTGGAGTGCCTCGGTGTGAGAATGCGACTCGGGCATCGACGCGGACTGGGGCAGCGTTTAGCGTGACGAATAGCCGACGCGAGCCCTTGGTGCGCGGGTGCTTTGTGTGCTGCGGGGGCCGGCGGGGATCGTTGCCGCAGCGGTCTCGCAAGGATCGGCGTGTACGATTCGTGCCGGGCCCCGCCCTGTATGGTCGGTGCCGCGCCTTCGCGGGAAAGGCGATCGGCACGGTTTGAGGGAGGGTAGGAGAGGTCGGACCTTCGCCCCTTGGCGGGCGCGGTGCTCCGGCCAGGGGAAGTTGGGCCACCGTGCCGGGGACCGAAAGGCTCCGCGCAGGGATGGCGCCTGGAACCTCGGCCCGAGTATGCCTCCTCCCCTGAATATAAAATGCCGGACGGACCCAACCTACAGGAGACAAACCACCCGCATGCATTCCTCGGCTTTTCAAAGCCGAGCTGTGACGAGAATGTATTGCCACATGGAGAGGCTCATAGTTAGTGGACAGTTAGCCATAGTGTTGGCGAATGGTACCTTTACCATTCATTTGGGGCACATGAGCAATAGGTTATGGGGTGGCAGTGTAAACTAGCCGAGGGCGGGCTAGGATATTGTTAGGGATTTAGAAATGACAATAGGAGACATAAGATTTAAGTAGTGACTTTTATACAGGTAGAGGGGACGTAGAGAGATTAGAAGGATGATAATGACGAGGGAAGTGCTTAGTGTAAGGGAAGACGGGAAAGCACGAGTTTTAGAGGGAAGTAGTTAGTTAGATGATTGTGTGTGTGTGTAAAAGTGTATAAGTGGTGTATTGAGCACAAGTGGCATTGTGTTGTGTGAATTGACTTGCATGGGGCGCAAGTGGGGAATATTTGGTGTGGAATGCTTGGTGGGAGTAGATGGTGTGGAATGAGTGGTGTGGAATGCATGGTGCGAAGGAGTGAATGGGGGAAGATGGACCCCTTCACGAATACCCGGGGAGGGTAGTTTAAGGGCAGGTAGAGGGTTTAGGTAAATTGTTGGATATTGACACCTGTGGTGCAGGTAGTAGCAAAGAAGTGCTTGGATGGGTGCATGAGTCTGTGGAAATGGCTGGGCGTGTGGGCTTTGTTGGTGCGTATGGTTATTGGGGCACTCCGCCAATGGTAGTCTGTCGGCCAGGTGAGGCCGCAGGTAGGCTCTGGGAGCCAGTTAGAGTCAGAGTAGTGTTCAGTGGGGCCCGAGGATCCAAGAGAAGGACCCGGGTAGCCCAATGCAAGAGAGGGCATCAGAGGGGTGAGAGAGCCAGGAGGGGCCTTCCCCGATTTAGGGTAGTCGCAAGGAGCCAGGTAAGCTCGGGTGGCGACTTCAGTGGCGGAGGTGCGCAGGTAGTTGGACCTGCTAGTGGAGCCACATGACCCAGCCCCGAAATTGTGCGAGGGCACAGTAGGAAAAATTGGGGAATGAGACCCAAATTGGAGAGCACCACAGGGTGGGTCAATGGGAATTGGTTTGTAGAACCACATAGTGTGACGATGGCCAATTTAATTGGCAGGGCATGACCCCGGGTAGTGTAACTGAGTTAATGTTATTAGAGGATAGTTAGGATGAGAAATCTCTTCGCACCATCCACATCCACTCACCAAGGGAGACGGAACTCCACACTGGGTTTTGTAAATGATTTGAGTGGGTGAGACGCATCTCGACGGGATGAGACATTGTGTGTAATTCCATCTCTTCCTTCTTGGGAGGGATTGGACGTCGAATTTGGCATAGAGGGGGATATGGGAGACAGGATGTAGAGACGAATTTGTAAATTGTAAATACAGGGAAGGGCAAGGGTAGTGTCGGCCGACATGGGGGGGGGGGGGGGGGTATGAACGGCTAGGGACGAGCTTGCTCTGCTCGCTCTCCCGTGCCCCTCATGTTGCATTGCCTTGTATTATGTGTACCCTTGTGCCCTTTCCTTAGCTAACTCTGCTTTGTCTTCCTCCCCACCCATGGACCCATTTTTTTGGAGGGGAGTGTGCAGGAACCCTGAACTGTGCAGTGGCACCTGGCTACACCGGTGCGGCACACCTGCTACCTGTTGCTGCACCAATACACCCTATGGACCACAGTTCTGTGGCCTGGCATCTTTACTGAGCAGACGTTTGCTGCAAACGTTAACTTGCACCTGCGGAACACTGGTTCTAAGTGGCGTCAATGTCACGCAGACGGACCACCTAAGATTGGCCCTGCAAATAAAAACGGACACGGTTTGTGCATTTTATACTTTGGTGTGTCAGGAAAGCACACCAAAGTATAAATCAAAGCACACCAAAGGAATTCTTTCCGCAATTTGGTGTGTGTGTCAGGAAAGGGACGCGGAAACATGTCGTGGTTTGCGTTCCCCCTAACGAGGTCACCGTGGAAGACTTCGTTATTGCGGTCATCTGCCTGCAGAGAGCCCGTAAAGACATCCTTCGTCTCCAATGTTGTGAGGACCTTTGCACAACACTAATTGTGACTCGTGGATCAATTTGGTGCTGGTTTGTGGAGCTTCCGGTTCCGGAGGAGCTTCCGGTTCCTCGGGCGAGTGAGGCGTGCTTCGAGCTCTCCACGGCATCGAAGTTTGAGTGTTTTCCCATTCTTGTCTTTGTCAAATTTCCACTGGTTATTTTGCTGTGTACGTGTTATTGTGTGTTTCTAGTTGGTGCTGGTTTGTGGTTCGTGCAAACTTCTGTGTAGTTAATCGTTTTCTGAGTCGTACCTCGTGCGCGGCCTGGTGACTTGGGGCTTCCCTCCCCCCGTCGGTGTTTTGTCGGTTTGGGTTATTTCCTTCGCTGTATTGCTTGTTTCTTTTATTTTGTTTTCTCCCCCTCACCTCACCTCCTGAGACAAAGAATTCTATATTGATTCTTTCTCTCCTCCCGGACACGTGCTTGTTCGCTCTCCTCCTCGTCTCAGCTTGTGCCCGGCCCCCTGTATCTCGTTTTCTTCCGCCTCTGCTCCTTCTTTCTCAAATCCACGTTCTCGCTTGGAGACTTTTCCCGGATTGTTTTTTCATCGTTCTGTTTGGATATTGTTGGAATATGTTTAAACCGCAGCCGTGATGCTGACGCCCCCCCCCCCCCCCCCCAGAATTTACATGTTTTGAACGTTTCCCAGTGTGTACCCTGGTCAGAATAGGTACACCGTATCCCTGCGTGTCGTAAGAGACGACTAAGAGGGTTGGCGTCAGGAAGGGCATCCGGCCATAAAAACATTGCCTCAAAAAGAGAAACCATGACAATCACAAGTACATATGGGCAGGGTGCAGCCCGAAGTGGAGATCGGTTTCTGAGGTTTGGGACATGGAATGTGGGGACAATGACAGGGAGATCAGGTGAAGTGGTGGAAGTATTGGTCAGAAGAAGAGTGGACATATGTTGTGTGCAAGAGACGAGATGGAAGGGAAGTGGTGTGAGAATGGTGAAGGGTAGGCAGGGACAGAAATACAAGTTTGTGTGGCAAGGGTGCCCGGAGGGCGTGAATGGTGTTGGTGTCCTGTTTTCTGAGGAGTTTGTAGACAGTGTGGTGAGTGTTACTAGAGTGAGTGATAGGTTGATGATGGTGAAAATGATGATTGGAAAGCTCTTGGTGAACGTCATCTCGGGATATGCTCTGCAGGTTGGTCGAAGCGATGAAGAGAAGGACAAGTTCTGGTGTGCGATAGAGAAGCTGATGGAAAACGTGAAAGATGAGGAAGTTGTTGTGGTGGGAGGAGACCTGAATGGACATGTGGGAAGGAGTATGGATGGTTTTGAGGGAGTTCATGGGGGTTACGGATATGGTGTGAGAAATGGAGAAGGTGAAAGGATTTTGGAGTTTGCTGATGGAGCTGATTTGTTGATTTGTAATACTCAGTTCCAGAAAGAGGACAATAAGCTTGTTACATACACGTCAGGTGGGTCGACGACAACCGTTGACTACCTGATGGTGCGTCGGCAAGATAGGGGGCACCTCCGGGACACAAAGGTGATCCCGGGGGAGGAGGCTGTTTCACAGCACCACTTGGTTGTCTGCGACATAAGGGTGAAAGGTGCGAGAAGAGCTCGGCGGGTGAAGTACCAACCGAGAATGAAGGTGTGGAGGTTGAAAGAGGTGACAGTAAGGGAGGCATTAAAAGAGAGGCTGAGTAGGGTAGAGGATGATGTGGTTGAGCTTGAAAGTGGTTGGATGTCAATGAAAGCTAGTCTGTTGGGAGCCGTTGGTGAGGTATGTGGATGGACAAAAGGACCACCGAGGCACTCGGAAACATGGTGGTGGGATGTTGAGGTTGGAAAGAGGATTGACGAGAAGAGGAAGAAGTTCAAAGAGTGGCAGAAGGCGAAGGGTACGGGAGCAGAAACAGCAGAGCATGAAAGTTATAAGGCAGCCAGGAAGGCTGCAAAGAAAGAGGTAGCAAAGGCGCAGGAGGCATGTAGGAAAATGTTCGGAGAACGCTTGGATTCAGAAGAGGGTCAGAAAGCAGTATTCAGGATTGCAAAGCACATAGCGAAAGAGAGGTGTGATGTGATGGGGGTGAGTTGCTTGAAGGATGAAGTGGGATAAATCGTTGTCGACCCAGATGGAATTAAAGGAAGATGGAAAAGATATATGGAAATGCTGTTGAATACAGAGAATGAATGGGATGGCAACATAGAGAGTAACCCAGTTTTAGGACCGGCAGAGAAGATAACTGAGAAGGAAGTTGAGGAAGCGATAAAAGCAATGAAGAGTGGAAAAGCGGGAGGGCCGACGGGAGTTGTGGGAGATATGTTGAAGGCAGCAGGAAGTTGGGGTGTGAAGAGAATGACAGAGATCTGTAATCTGGTGGTGAAAGAAGGCCGCATTCCAGTGGATTGGGAACTGAGTACCCTCGTCCCTCTATACAAGGGGAAAGGTGACCCTCTGGAGTGTGGCTCGTACCGAGCGATAAAGTTATTGGAGCATGGAATGAAGGTATTGGAAAGGGTGTTGGAGAGGAGGATAAGGAAGAAAGTGAAGATCGACGAAATGCAGTTTGGATTTATGCCAGGAAGAGGAACGACAGATGCGCTTTTCATTGTGAGGCAGTTGCAGGAGAAGTACATGGATAAGAGGAAGAAGTTGTTTTTTGGGTTTGTTGATCTGGAGAAAGCATTCGATAGGGTTCCACGCAAAGTATTGACATGGGCATTGAGGAAGTTAGGAGTGGAGGAATGGTTGATCAGAGTAGTGATGGGAATGTACAAAAGAGCACGCACAGCTGTATGGACGAAGGACGGGAACAGTGGTGAGTTTGAGGTGAAGGTGGGAGTGCATCAGGGGTCGGTACTACGTCCACTACTATTTGTAGCTGTGATGGAGGTGCTGGCTCAGACCGTAAAGGAGGGTTTACCGTGGGAGTTGTTGTATGCAGATGATCTGGTGTTGATTGCGGAAAGTATGGATGGACTGAAGGAAAAGATGAACAAGTAGAAGGAATGTATGGAGACAAAAGGTCTGAAGGTGAATATCGGAAAGACAAAGGTGATGGCAAGTGGTAAAGCATGTGGTGAGGTGGAAAGAACTGGGAAGTGGCCGTGTGCTGTGTGCAGGAAGGGTGTCGGAGTGAACTCCATTCAATGTACAATGTGTGCTGAGTGGGTTCATCAAAAATGTAGTGGTCTGAGAGGGTCATTAACCAGTGTGGCAGCTACATTCAAATGTAAGGTGTGCACAGAGGGAGCTGCAGATGGAGGAAATGTTGAGTTGGATCTTGGAGATGGCGTGAAGCTGGAAGGTGTGAAAACATTTTGCTACCTCGGAGACATGCTGAATGGAGAAGGTGGATCAGACTCGGCAACGGTTGCTCGAGTGAGATGTGCATGGAAGAAGTTTCGGGAACTGAGTGGCGTGCTGATGAGGAGGAGAGTGTCGCTGAAGCTGAAGGGAAAGGTGTATGCTGCATGTGTGAGAAGTGTTATGATTTATGGGAGCGAGACATGGGTAATGAACGTAGAGCAGCAACGAAGGCTGGAAAGGGTGGAAATGCGAATGGTTCGATGGATGTGCGGAGTATCGTTGAGAGAGAGGAAGACAAATGATGAATTGCGAAAGATGATGGGAATATTGCCTGTGATTGATGCTGTGAAGAGGAACAGGTTGAGATGGTTTGGTCATGTATTGAGGAAGGATGAAAGTGACTGGTTGAGAAGAGTGATGGAAGTTAATGTAGAAGGAAGTAGAGGACGGGGAAGACCGAGAAAGACTTGGCTAAAGATGGTGGAAGAAGAAATGCGGGCAAGGGGGTTAACAAGGAGAGATGCAGAAAATAGGGCAAAATGGAGAAGATTGTCATGGGGACCGCAAGGCTAACCCCTGCTCTAGCAGGGAACATGGCCTTAAAATGCATGTTGTTGTTGTTGTTTGTGTGTCAGGAAAGAAGACCTTCAAGTTTTTATTATGGCACACCGAAGACGAAGCGGGAAGCAAGAAGATGCAGCCAAGCAGCAGCCAAGGAGCAAATATGACACTTGAAATGTTTTTTGTGCATTTTTGTGTATTGGTGTATTGGTGCATTGCATTGTTGTTTCTCTCCTCCAAATTTTCTTCCCACAAAAGAACAGGTCCTGGGTTATACAGATGTAAATAATTAGTTTAGTGTTGTAAATAACATGCTCCCCACCGGCTTTATGTATAGTTTGAGAATTCTTTCCGCAATTCAGTTCGCTGTAGGTGTGAGTCTGTTAGTTAGTACACAATGCAGTAGGTGGAACATATCTAGTGTTGTAAAACTGTCGCATACAGGGTGTTAGATTAAATGTAGAGGGAAACCACATCTAAGTGTCACACGTAATTTAAAGAGTAGTCCTGAACCTTGCTCAAAACCGGTCGTTCTCACCTGTGTGGGTTCGGCTCGGGAACGAGCCTGGCGAAGGAGGGGGGCAGTGCTACGGTTTTGAGATTTGTACATATGACATCATTAAAGGCTAAAAGTTTGCCCCTCATAGTTAGTCCACGAGCAACACGTAGGCCACCTTAGAGTATTAGTTATGTCATAGTATGTGTAAGTATAGGCCATTTCCCCTAGTAATATCTGCGTTGTGTAAAGACATGAGTTTAGGTCCCTTCATTTTTGCGCCACCCTCCAATTCCACCTATGGGCATAATTGATCCCACGCCCCATTTGGCTGATCCCTCAGTTTGTTATGCTTTGGCTACCCGCAGCAGTTTGTTACGCTTTGGCTGCCAGCAGCATTCGCTGCCCTTTGTTCGCTCGCTAGTCGAGTAACACGAGGTAGGCCTGAGAAGAGGGAGGAGCGCGGGGTCGGGGTGGGTCGGCGTCAAGGAGCGCGTCAGAGGCGATGACGGTAAGGGCCACCAGCCAACCAGAGCTCTGAGGGCATGGCGTGATTGGGCGTGGTAAGGCGCATCTGGTACGTGCTAGAAGGTTCGCGGGGCGTACCTATAAAAACCTTGGCACAAAGCCCTTGAAGAGGACTCGGAGGACTTACGAGGACTTGCACGAGAGGAAGGACTAGCGCTGGGAAGACTTGTGTCAAAGGACTTGGTGGAAGGCACTTGCTTGAAGGACTTGAAGAGGGCTGGTTGGGAGCGCATTGTGAGCACTTCGAGGCTTAGCGCTTCAAGGCTTTGAACTGTATTCGCCTATTACGTACGCAGCCACGCGAGTAAACGCGGCAATAGCCGCCAGTGTTAACCGCCAGAGCCAGACCCTACCGTTCGCCCCGTATTATCCCGTGTGCGCCAACGACACGCGGAGAGCTCCTGCCGTCTCTACTTACCATCTGCCCGGTACGAGTTGGGGACCGGAGAGAGAGCTGCACGGGAGCCATCCCTGGACGCGCTGGTGACCATCAACCTGACCTTCATCAGCAAGCCCCGTGTGAGTGTGTCTGTGTGTGAGATGGGCCCGTTTGTCCTGGGAGTAAGTTAAGACTGTTTTCAAGGCTGCACTGTGTTTCTTCTTCTTCTCATCATTGTAAATAGTGTGAATAAATTATGTTCTTCCTTTCTTCCCAATTCGACCGCTTCTGTGATTTCTCCATTGGGTAAGCGTGGCACGAATAAGAACCGCTTGGATCGGGGTCTAGTAATTGATAACGGCCCGGATCACGTGTTCGCTACCGCTCGGCGTATCCACCAACATACGTGATTCGTGCGAGGCTTATCTCCTCGTTTCAGGGCAGCGCTAGTACTTACGCAATAGCGAATTTGGTCCTACAACCCTATTTAGCGCTGTCCGGAAAGGACGTCATAGGCCTTGGGTCGCGCCTGGTCAGTCAAAGACAAGGGGACTAATCCCCCTTTGGTAAGGGGAGAAGGCCGGCGCCGAGATCCGCAACAATGTATATATAATATATATATATATATATATATATATATATATATATATATATATATATATATATATATATATATATATATACATATACAGTATATATATATACATATATATATATACATATATATATATATATGTACATATATATATATATATATATATATATATATATATATATATATATATATATATATATATATATATATATATACGTATATATATATATACAGTATACGTATATATATATGTATAATAGGTACGTAATAAATAGATGCCCTCAAAGACACGAAAGTGTCCATGAAATCCACCGCAATAATCCACGTGCCCTTTAGTCGTGGATCGTGAAGAATGTAAATTATTATTCTCGAGAGGTCGCGTAGGGGGGTCGGAGACGCGTGTCGCGTGAGGGCGCGCGCGTCCCGCTATTTGTACGTTTTGTTGTAATTTATTTATTAAACAAAGCACGAACCAAATCAAACTCCCGACTGAGGTAAATATGTACAAGGGATGGTTCGTTCTTGTACAAGGGAACAAGTAAGTTCGGTTGTTTTGTTGTTTTCGCGCAACGCGTCCGATTTTCTTGGTGAAATTGTTTGTGTCATAAAGGGCTTTCGGACTTTTAATAGATCTCCACCAAGGGGCGGATTCCGCTCTCATGACGTCATATCGAAGGGGTTGGGTTTGGCGTCCGCAGTTTGAGCTGAGCTGGGACAGCGAGGTGGATCCGAGTTACGACTTCGAAGTTAAGTACTGAGGTGAGAGTGCGGACGGAGTTCTGCTGTTTCGGGGAGCGCCTGCATCTCTCAGCTGAGTGAACAGCGAGCAGCGAGTGCATCGTGCGAGTGATGCGGTGAGTTTGTCGCTGTGGACGATGTTTGTGGCGGCCCGCACGTGGACCTTCCGCTCGTGCGGGGTCTTGTACATCCTCGCGCCGTGGCGCGTGATACTAGATAGTGCAACGCGTGGGAAAACCGTTTGTCCGGTTGGAGGGTACGTTCTTGTCTGATAAAGTTGTTTTAGTTGTCCATGTCGTACTTTGATTCGTGAGTAACTGTCGCCCCTGGGGAAGTTCATTTATTTATTTACTAACCTGGAGATCACCTTTTATTCCTTCCCCTCCTCCTTCCGTTTCTGACCCATTCTTCTTCCACCATTACCTACGTCGTGTCCTAAAGGCGTTAACATCCGTGTCCTGGAGAAACTTTATCATTAACACACATACACACACACATACACATACACACACACACACACACACACACACACACACACACACACACACACACACACACACACACACACACACACACACACACACACACATACACACATACACACACACACACACACACATACACATACACATCCATATTCCATAACCGTCCATATTCTAAAGTCTAAACCGAAGGCACCACCACCTAGTAGTAGTAGAGCTGCCCAGCCAGGTAAAGCTTAGTCGGTTCGATGACTCAGAGTTCAGACTCCCAGACCCATTTGTGGATGAATCGTCTGACCCGAGCCTTACCTGCTGCACACCTGTACTCGTGGGTGGTGTTTGCGTTTTAGATTCGACGTTCCACGTTTCGAGGAAGAGATTATGTTTGAAATTTGTCGATGGCGCAATCTCGAGGCCATTCGTTACCTGGTTCAGCCTTTATAACCTATAACCTGTTTCTCATCGTTGATCTCCAACACCATTGGGATGGAGGGTGAATTAATTAATTAATTACACATCATTACAGAGCATCCAGCTGTTAAAAAGTGAGAAAGGACGAGGAGGGGAGATGAGAAGAAAGGAAGAATGTGTAGGGTTAACTCCACCACCCCGGGCATTTTTATGTATGTAGTATGTAGATGGCTTCGTTGCTACTGCTTTCATTGATGAAATGCTCTGGAGGAGTAACCTTGATCATGATATAATGATATCTACCATACTCTTCAATCAGTCTCTTGGTGGCAAGGATTATACAACTTATACTGGGTGGTTTGCCATTGCCTTCCGGCAGTAGTTGGGGTAGGCGAGTGGAATTTGTTCATGGTGCCTGCGATAACTCGCCTACTCTTGAAGGACACTGTGGGATCTTTAACGTCCACCAACGAATTCCAGCAGACGGTATTCCCAACTTTATTTCTGGATTCGAACCCAGGCCAGACGGCTTACCTCTTGACCATCAGCAGCGCTACAATAACTGTGGAGATAAGTAAATTAAACATAGATGGCTTCATCGAGTGACACGTGGTCTCGTTATTTTGCTGCCTGACACTGCCAAACCACAACGTGTGCTCATTATTCCGAGATAAACGTCACAAAACAACATGGAAGGTGAACTTTTTATGAACTTGGAAAAACTTTTCACGGACAAGTCCACATGAGATATCCAAATAGGGAAAGTGCGCACAGGTTTTGAAGGTGCAGGAGGTAGTTGCTCCCGTCGGTAGAGTTGTGGAGCACAGGGAGTGGGATTAAATGCTGGTGTAACGAAAGCAGAGTGAAGTACAGACATGTCTGCTTCATGACATCACCGCTCAGCTAGGCCACTCATCTCGTTGTCTGGGATCAATCGTTCACGCTCTCGCACGCAATTTCAAGCAGGATCACTTTCATTCCTGCAGTCACATGTTCACCATTGTTTACTCTGACTTGCACTTGCTGTGACATTCTAATTCATATAATCGGAGACAGCTTTCTCATTCCAATATATATATATATATATATTTGTATACAAGGTCGAGGCTCGTGTAAGAGCTAACATTGATCACAAAAAAGACAAACTGACACATAAAACATAAAACAAATGATAAAGGGAGCGGGAGAACAAGATGGAGAGCAGGGACATCAGGAGATCTGTGGGAGGGAGAGGGCTTGGGGGGAGGAGGCATGGGAAGGGTGGTGGGGGGGGGGGGGGGGGTGGGAGAGGTGGACAAAAAACACGTAAAAAACACGTGGTAAAAAAAAAAACACGTGGACATATGTCTAGTTATCGTGCTGTGCGTGTGCCATCATCATCATACGCAATATACCTGGTGTTGGCCTAATGGTTAGGGCGGTGGGCTTGGGATCCTAAGGTCCTGAGTTCGAATCCCATATATATATATTTGTATACAAGGTCGAGGCTCGTGTAAGAGCTAACATTGATCACAAAAAAGACAAACTGACACATAAAACATAAAACAAATGATAAAGGGAGCGGGAGAACAAGATGGAGAGCAGGGACATCAGGAGATCCGTGGGAGGGAGAGGTGGTGGAGGGAGAGGTAGTTGCGTCTTACTGCCAGGTGGGGTTGACTCAGCCTGTCTCATCCTTCTGAGGTCGGCAAAATGAGTACCTAGATAACTGGTTATAGAGAGGCACTGCATCAGCGGCTAGATGCGCCCACCGAAAAATGATGCAAACAGCAGCTGGGTGGCTGCACACGAACCACCCACCATCATAGACAATGACATTCGGCTACATTATTATTGATCATTGATAAATTGAATGAAAAGGACTTTTGTAGACAATAAACAAGTCAGCATCGTAGATGGGATCTCAATATGAAGTCAACAACCGACGCAAGTCGTCATCATTGTTGTTGTTTTTTGCAGCCTTTGGTTGCTGCTTGCATCATGCTTGGAGCAGTGCCCCTGATGCAGTGCCCCCTGCTGGTTAGAGTAGAAATTTGGAATTTGTCGAGGGTGCTGGTGATAGCTCTCTTACTCTTCACGAACAACATGTGAGGTTGTGGGGTCTTTAAGGTCCACCGACTAAAGCTGGCGGACGGGACGCCCATTTAACGTCCGACCGAGGGGCGGCACCCATTGGTGAATGACCGCGAATCAGAATGCCATTTTATAGCTGGGTGGGGGTTTGAATCCCGGCTATACGGTTCGGAGGCGTGTGCGTGCGTCTAGGCTCTCCTGCCATCCCAAGGGGCACGTGATGAGGTCTGAATACAAAAGGGGCCAATTCCTGGTTTAAGAAGATTAAATATGCCCCACTGCCTCGCTTCCTTTTCCTGCACTCTTGCCTATTTAATTAAAAATATCTTTGTAAGTTACGAAAGAAGCTCAAACGGCATTCCAACACTATTACTCTTTTAAACGTTTTACAAACCCAAAATAATTATTGTGCGGTGGTCATCTGGATTTGTAAGATATTTGATCGATAACAACGCTGTTGTACCATGGTCTGCGAATGCTTCTTCAGTTTATTTGGTGCCTCGATGTTACACCCTGGGTTGATGGTCACAACACGATGTATGAACTCCACATGTACCACACAATGTATGCCCCTCCCCCTCTGACTTTGGAAGCGTCCTTCTTGGATGGCAATACATCTGTACCATTGTAAGAAAGAACCACCTTTGGAGGCCATTTTTCCCGCAGAGAGCAGTTGTCATCTTTGTTGTTGGCCTTTTTGTTGGCCTTTTGTTGGCCAACAAAAAAAAAAACCTTACCCTTAAAACAAAAACAAAACAAAAATGGTAAAAAAAAAAAAAAAAGGTTGGCCTTTTTCGGGCACCGTGGTCCCCTTTTTGAAGCGATGTTTTATGGCCGGATGCCCTTCCTGCCGCCAACCCTGTTAGTAGCCTCTTGCGACATGCAGGAAATTACCAGTGAACTGGTACTCAATTTGCCGACCTCAGAGGGATGGATTCAGGCTGAGTCAACCCCTCTGGCGTTAATTACAGGGATCGACCAGGATTCGAACCCAGGATTCTAGGTTTTTATCCCAAGCCCGCACCCTGACCGCTAAGCCAACACCAGGCTTCACCATTGTAAGAAAGGAAGGAAACATTTCATTGATGCAGTTTAACATGGTCCGTTCACAAACTTCTCAATAGTCCAAAAAATGCTAACGTTAAACAGGTGGTGCACCACCATCTCATGCCATCCCCCATCCCTACCCACAATCTTTATTACCCCACTATAAATCCTTCCTGAGACGACCCTTTTTACCTGCTGCCCCCACTGTCAGCTCATACCCACACTCACACACGTACACACGTACACACGTACACACACACACACACACACTGAGACTAGCAGACGATACTATTTTGTTGGTGAAAAGTAAGGAGGACCTGATGAGACTGCTGTAGAAAGTGAAGAAGGAAAGCGAAAAATATGGTTTTGATATAAACCCAAAAAAACCTGAAGTCTTGTCAACTGAGAAGATTGTCGTGTTCAGATTGGGTGATCGTCATGCGGAAAGTTTCATCTTCCTGGGTTCTGAGATTGAAGTGAGTGGAGAATGTGGAGGATAAATTAAGACAGTTAAAATGGGGGATAACAGCAGTCTGTGCATTAAAGCTGGAGAATAACATTCATCTCCAACATCAATAATTTTTTGACAAAATCCTGGAAAGACAAAGATGTGACAAAACAAACCCAGATGAGGCTGGTGAATGCTCTGGTATTTCCAGTTGCAATCTGTGGATGTGAGTCATGGAGAGTGAAAATATAGAAAGGAAGAAGATTGACAGTTTTGAAATGTGATGTTGGAAATGAATGTTAAAAATTCCATGAACTGCAAAAATAACAAACAAATGAAAAATCACTCAGAGTGACGCTTGTCAAAACAGAACAAAGCAGAATGGCACTCATAGAGAATCCTTTTGACCTCACAAATAGTTGGTGGTTGAACTCAGGTAGCTGATATGAAAATCCAATTCAAATTTCAAGTCAATCAGATGAAAATTGAGGCTTTTAGAAATTCAAAAATAGTGGTTGACCTTTGGCCTATGTTGACCTTTTGGCCTACGCTGATCTCAAAAATAGTTGGTGGTTGAATTCAGTTCGCCGACTTGTAAATCCGATTCAAATTGCAAGTCAATCAGATGAAAATTGAGGATTTTAGAAATGTGAAATTTTGTTGACCGTTGGCCTATGTTGACCTTTTGGCCAATGATCTCAAAAATAGTTGGTGGTTGAATTCAGCTAGTCGATATGTAAATCCTTTTCAAATTTCAAGTCAATCGGGTGAAAATTGAGCATTTTAGAATTTTCCAAAAAAGTGATTGACCTTTGGCCTATGTTGACCTTTTGGCCTATGCTGATCTCAAAAGTAGTTGGTGGTTGAACTCAGTTAGCTGATATGTAAATCCCATTTAAATTTCAAGTCAATTGGATGAAAATTGAGGATTTTAGAAATTTGGAAAAAGTGGTTGACCTTTTGACCTTTTGACCTCAAAATACATAGGATCTTGTGGGACCACGAACTCTACCATTTGGTGAAGTTTCGTGAAGATCGATTTCAAATTGTGACCTATAGGCAAGTATAAGTGAGCGGACAGACGAACACACAAAAACCGGAATGATCAACATACTTGCAAAAAAATTTTTTTTTTTTTTGCCAAGTAATAAGTGCTTGAAGAAATGAGACCACCATGTACGTTAGAAGCACTGATGCTAAAACAGAAGCTGTCGTACTTTGGTTGGACACAGCATGTGCGCAGAAAAAGAGAGACTGGAGAAAACAACCAGGCTGGGAAGGGCTGAGGGAGGAACAGGCAGAATGTGTATATGCTGGATGGATAGGGTAACGGCTGCAGCAAAGCTGTCCCTACCAGAGCTTTGGGAAGCAGAGCAGGAGAGGATGTTTGGAGAATACTGATCAAGAATATCACCAGAATTCGGACACGACTTGATGGAACTAGATGCAGTGCCTTCAGAAAACATTCACATCCCTTCACTTTTTCACATTTTGTTGTGTTAAAGCCTGAAATTAAAATGGATCGAGTTGAGTTTTTTGTCACTGATATACACATAATAGGCCATAATGTCAAAGTGGAATTTTTGGTTTTAGACATTTTAACAAAATAATTAAAAATGAAAAGCTAAAATGTCTTAAGTCAATAGTATTCAACACCTTTGCTATGACATTCCAAATTGAGCTCAGGTGCATCCAATTTCCTTTAATCATCCTTGAGATGCTTCTACAACTTGATTGGAATCCACCTGTGGTCAATTCATTTGATTGGACATTATTTTGAAATAAACCCACCTTTCTCTATAAGGTCCCACAGTTGACAGTGCATGTCAGAGCAGAAACTCTACCATGAAGTCCAAGGAACTGTCCGTAGAAATTCGAGATAAAATTGTGAGGAGGCATAGATCTGGGGAAGGGTATAAAACAATTTATAGAGTGTTGAAAGTTCCCAAGAACACAGTGAGCTCCATCATTAGGAAATGGAAAGAGTATCGAACGACCCAGACTCTTCCTAGAGCTGTCCGTGTGACCAAACTGAGCAACCGGACAAGAAGGACCTTGGTCAGGGAGGTGATTAAGAACCCAACGACCACTCTGACAGAACTACAGAATTCCTTGGCTGAGATGGGAGAATCTACCAGAAGGCCAACAGTCTCTGCAACATTTCACAAATCTAAGCTTTATGGGAGAGAGTTCAGACAGAAGCCACTTCTGTGAAAAAGGCACATGAAAGCATGCCTTGAGTTTGCAAAATGGCACGTGAAATACTCTGAGGGCATGAGGAAAAAGATTCTGTGGTCTGATGAGACAAAATTGAACTCTTTGGCCTGAATGCATAGTGCTACTTCTGGTGGAAACCAAGCACGGCTCATCACCCATCTAACACCATCCCTAACATGAAGTATGGTAGTGGCAGCATCATGATATGGGGATGTATTTCAGCAACAGGGACTGGTATACTTGTAAGGATAGAGAGAACAAGGAATGGAGCCAAATAAAGGCAAATCCTTGAGGAGAACCTGCTTCAGAGTTCAAAAGACCATAGACTGTGGAAAAGATTTACATTCGAACAGGACAATGAGCCCAAGCATACAGCCAAAGAAACACTAGAATGGCTTCAGAACAAGAGCGTGAAAGTTCTTGAGTGGCCCAGCCAAAGCACAGACTTGAATCCCATTGAGAATCTGTGGTGTTACAGCCTGAAGCACACCAAGCAAAGCCTTCAATCACACCGGCTTTATTTAGGGTTATCACCCTCACAATCTATTCCTACACATAAAACAAAGGGAGAAGAGAGGGAAAAACCAGAGTAGGTCAGCATGAGAGGGTAGGAGTAGGCAGGTCCAAGAGTAGGCCCCAATGTGGGCCCAGCAGTAGGCCCCAGGGCAGGCCCAGCGGTAGCCCCAATGCTGCCTCAGCAGTAGGCCCCAATGCAGGCCCAGCAGTAGGCCCCAGTGTAGGCCCAGCAGTAGGCCCCAGTGCAGGCCCAGCAGTAGGCCCCAATGCAGGCCCAGCAGTAGGCCCCAGTGCAGGCCCAGCAGTAGGCCCCAATGCAGGCCCAGCAGTAGGCCCCAGTGCAGGCCCAGCAGTAGGCCCCAGTGCAGGCCCAGCAGTAGGCCCCAGTGCAGGCCCAGCAGTAGGCCCCAATGCAGGCCCAGCAGTAGGCCCCAGTGCAGGCCCAGTGGTAGCAAGAGTTTAATCCATGTCAACCATCAGGTACAGAGGTGGCCGCAGGGGTTGATCCGGCACAAGTCAACCTTCAGGTACCGAGATGGCCGCAGGGGTTGATCCGGCACAAGTCAACCTTCAGGTACCGAGATGGCCGCATGGGTGGATCCGGCACAACCTTCAGGTGGGGAGATTTCCGCTGACAACTCTACAAGCACACAAAAAGGCACTCCGCCATGAGGCCTCTTCCAAAATGGCCACTCCCTCCTCTGAATCACCTTCCTGTCCCCTCCCCTGCCCCACAGCCAATCATAGGCTTTATACCCATGGACCAAACCACTTGGTCTAACTCACAGGGGAGGGGGGGGGGGGAGAGGAAGAAGAAAAGAAAGGTCACAGACCGTAACATTGAGAAGACTTGAAGATTGCTGTTCAGCGACGCTCCTCATCCAACTTGACAGAGCTTGAGTAAATCTGCAAGGAAGAATTGGAGAAACTCCCCATATCAAGATGTGCAAAGCTGATACAGACATACCCAAGAAGACTCAAAGAGCTGTAATCGCTGCCAAAGGCGTTTCTGTGAAGTATTGACTCAGGAGGTTGAATACTTGTGTAAATTAGAGATTTTTGTATTTCATTTTCAATGAATTTGTAAAAACAACTTCTCAAAACATGTTTTTACTTTGTTATTATGGGATATTTTGTGTAGATTTAAGCAGAGGTTCAAGTCAAAGCAAACAATACTGAGCTTTGCAGAGAAGCGGAAGTGCTTTTCATTGCGCCATATATATATATGCAGAAAGGATGGTTGATGTAGGTGATTTTAGCAGACTTCCAAGTAGATGGAAGATGATTCAGGCAAATGATAAAGTGAGTAGAGCAGAATATTTGTGAAGTACAATATGTTGTCTTTCGATTAAAGCCATCAGCAAAGCGACGGGTACTTTTGCTAGTATGTATGTATGTATAATGTGTGTATATATATATATATATACATACATACATACATACATACATACATACATACACATAGAGGTAGTAGAAAACAGAGAGGCCACTGACCTTCCTGCCATGTGAGAGCCACAAACCAACAAGCGTTGACTTCATTGTGTGAGATACCATTAATTTGAAGAACTTTAGATTCCAGTAGAGACAGGTTAGATGGAATGTTGGGGCACCTGCTCATGGCGGAGATCAGTACTCCATTGAGGTACGGACAGAGGCCTTGTAGACTGTGAGTATCTCTGATTTTCCAAGGAAATACTTGGATGTACAGAAGATTCCCATTCTGCGGCTGGCTTTGGAGGCCGGCCTTGCTATGTGTTTGGCCCAGGGGAGGTCATGGTTGATGCTGAGGCCTATAATTTCAAGAGACTGAACCTTTTCCAGTTGCTGACCATGGAAATAGACAGGTGGTTTAGTTTGATGGTCCTTCCGTAGCATCAGGATGAGTTAGTAAGTTTTTCCAGGATTGAAGGACATGTTCCATTCATCAGACCAGCGTCCAATCGTACTTCTTGCACTCTCCCCACCTTCACTTTTCTTCTGCGGTTGGTCCATTTACAGGTTTGATCTCGTGTCTTGACTTTCATTATTAGCTTGTGATCTTTATTTGCAGTCCTCTGTCATCCTATCATGATCAATGAAGGTCAATTGCTTTCCGATTCAGCTTCAAACCTCGCTCTTCTACCTTTGGTGATGGAAATGTGTCATTTCTACGACTTGCTTTACTTTCTGTAAATGCGCATTGCAGGTTAAATTATTCATTTCGCAATAAATCGGAATATTTCTCAATCATGACCAAGTGCCAAGCATCCCAATTGGTGGACGATGTGCGCATTTTTGCGTGCACCTTGTATTTCACAGTTCACCTTTACATGGATCCCTGCAGTCTGCCACAAGGTAAGTTAGTTCACTGGATTCTCCAAGATTTTACATTCTGTCATAATGGTGTGGCCTCGGGCACGATTCCAGATTTCAAGTCAAACGCATTATAATACTGCAATGCATTATGTTATCCGTCTATAATACTTCGCGGTTATTTTCACTCGATTTTCCTACTTTCCGTCGAGGCATCACCCCGCTGCATGATGCTCTCACTATTATCGCTGATATTCCGAGGCACCGTGAGCATGAAACGATGTGCACAGGGTTGAGGTTGAGGTGGGAACAGGCATAACATGGATTGATATGAAATATTGAACTGCAGTATAATGTTTCCATGGCAGAGAGTTTTCCTTTGCCTTTGATTCTCAGTTTGAGAAAACATGTCTCGGCTGGCTCCGGTCGGGAGCCACAGTTATTTGTGTGTCATTGTTTTTCTCTTTTTCCCCGTTGCGTCGTGGTGCCCCGAAGGACACGGCACGCTTGCCTCCCATGGTGGCTCTACGGCCATGTATCTGCAAGTCATAATTAAACAACCTCCACAACAACAAAATACCTCGACTCTGAGCCTGACACCATTAATATCTTGTTTTATTTTAACCTCATCTCCTTAAAAAAATTTTAAAAATTAAAAATCTGTTTTTATGGCAGCTCGTTCTGTTCCACATTCTTTTTCAAACCATGTTTTCCATTTTCTACTGACTTCAAACCATTTTTAAGTGGTCAATGATGAACCCATGTAATTCATGATGATGATGATGATGTCCACTCCTGCATCATCAGATGCATATGGCGGCCGAAGCAGTTTCTTGACTATTGGGCACAATCCTGGTTGGGGCGTCACTCCTACGCAGGACACTCGAATGGCTCATTCATCCCAGTACCCTGGTACTCATTTGGTCTCACCTCGGAAGGATGAGAGGCTGAGTCAACCCCACCTGGTGTTAATTCAACGACCGACCAGGATTTGAACTCAGGACCCTGGAATCCCAAGCCAGCACCAGCCATAACCCATGTAATTAGTATGCTGTAATTATGCTGAATATATATTTCGGGATTCAGTGGAGTTGTAATTTTGGAATATAATGGAATATAATGGAATATACATGTAATTCAATGCATGAAAAATGCCATTTGGCCAAAACCCGCTGTGTTATATTTACCTCCGCCACCAAAAGTGGACTGAGGTTATGTTTCACCTCTGTTTGTCTGTTTGTCTGTCTGTGTTGCAGGATATCTCAAGAAGTTATAGGCAGATTCGGATCAAATTTGGTGGACAGGTTGGGTGTGTGACAAGGAAGAATTGATTCGAATTTAGTGAAGATCTGGATGCGGATACGAGAATTTTAAAAGTGATTCTTCACCATTGAGAGATGGGGTTGAAACTGATACATAGCGCAACATCTCAAAAAAATATGGACGGGTTATGACAAAACTTGAGGGATGAGTTGGTTTGGTGACGAGAACAAGCCGATCAGATTTTGGTTCAGATCCGAATCCAGATCCGACCTATCAGTGGGATACAAAACGTAAACTGTTCAGCCTGGAGGAGGTGTGCGCTCTACCGAGTGCCGTTCTAGTTTTGTGAAAGTTTCTACCTGGAATTTAATGTTCTTTTCCTGCTAAAGTAATTTCATTTTTGGTTATTTCTAGTCAAATGCTCTCGGTGTTCAAATATGCTTGTTACCATGGAAAAATAAAAGCAGTAAATATGATGCTTGATTTTGACTGGCCTAATTCAATCAACAAGACCAACATCATCAAATTATGCCAGCATTTGCCATGTACCAAATCAATTTACACAAGGTGTGGCCGTGTGGTGCATTCATCATTCATGCCACCTTCCCTCCTTCCCCCTCCCACTCCTCCCCTGTTGTTACAATCGCACGAAGTAATTCCACATCAAGAATAATAACACATGGAGTATTAAGATAGCACAGTATGAAAAAAATGCAATAATGTTGTTCAATATCAGAGATCTCCTTGGAAAGGTAGTGGAAGTAGAGGGCGTAAATAGGTTTAAAGTGAAATTAGATATGTACCTGGATGCAGTGGAGATAGTGGGATATCGGGATATTGGCCAGACTTGTAGGTAGTTTGTGTGTGGATGGGTGAATGTTTCTGGGGTTGGTGCAGCGCAGGCATAATGGGCCGAATGGCCTCCTCCTGCACCAAAGTTATTACCTCGGCCACCGTAGGTGGATGGAGGTTATGTTTTCACCCTTGTTACTTGCCGGAAAAGATTCCGGCAAATATGTTGGTTGGTTGGTTTGTCTGTCTGTCTGTTTGTCTGTTTGTGCGCAGTACTACGTCTACATCGTTGCACATAGCATCGCCATACTTTACACACATATTTGCCTTGCCCTGGAATAGACTGTGCCCAATTTTTAACTCTCTAGGCCAAAGCTCAAGCTCAAGGTCGCCCAAAACGTGAAATCAGGGGGATCGAGTTTTCATTTGAAATATATTTCAAAGCACTATAACTCTAAAAGTACAAGAGATATGCATACACTTACTGTTACTGACATATAGGAAGTCACATATGACATTTCATTTGGCACCATGACCTTTGACCTTGAGTGACCTTGAAAGGTCAAACTCGAGGTCAATAAAAAAGTACATTCCGGCAAGTCCTCGGTCTCTGAGCGATTTCTAGTCTGTTTGTTTGTTTGGCTGTCTGTCTGTGAACAGGATATCTCAAAAAGTTGCGGACGGATTCGGATCCGGCTAGTAGAATTTATAAGTGATTCTTCACCATTGGGAGATAGGGCCAAAAACGATACATAGCAGGATATCTCAAAAAGTTGTGGACGGACTTGGACGAATCTAGGTGGACGGGTTGGGTGTGTGACAAGGACGATTCAATTCGATTTTGGTGAAGATATGAATACGGATTCAGATACGATAATTATTTAATTAATAAGTGATTCTTCACCATTGGGAGATAGGGCCAAAAACGATACATAGCAGGATATCTCAAAAAGTTGTGGATGGATTTGGATGAAACTTGGTGGACCGGTTGGGTGTCTGACAAGGAAGAATCGATTCGATTTTGGTGAAGAGAGAATGAAAGTCTCATTGTAAATGCATTAATTAAATTATTTCTGCTGTCTGTATAATTGCACAGCAGAGGCAGAGTGGTGTGGGGAGACTGTGGGGTGGAGTTCCAGGTGATTTTGTAAACTCTCCCCTTTTCAGAAAACACTTTATTATAGCTTAATTCAACAATAATACACCTTTTGCCATTTCCCCCCAATAATTATGTTAGAAGACGTCAAATAATAGCTACAAGTCCAGGGTGTTGGTCATGTATGAGAAAGAGTCAAATCATTTTACACACAAATATTCGGCTTGTTCTTGTCACCTAACCAACTCGTCCACCAAGTTTAGTAAAAACTCGTCCATAACTTTTTACGGCGTAGCCCATAGCGCAAAGCCGTCTGGAACAGTGTTTGTCCGTCTGTATGTATGTCCCCTCAAACGTATACCAATCAGAGCTGAGGATCTGGTCACATGACAGGGTGATGTGATTACGTCTGATGTCATTATGGCGCCGATGGCGGTACAGCGGCTGACTCTCCACACTCCGCCATTTTGATTTATATGCCGTTCATGCCGAACATATTGTCGAACCTGTCATATATCACAATCACCATGCTCCACCTTTACGTTTTTCATCCAGTGTGAAACACAAACAAACCGATTGTTAAAATGACCATCAAATATCGAAAGCATCGTCGTTACGTCTCTTCCAACAAAACGGTACGTACCCAACCCTTGTAAGGTATAATCTAGATTACAGTAGATCTTCCCTCAGTTCTGTTAGTGAAACTTACCTCACAGATGACTGGATTCCTCCAAATTTCTTTGTTTAATGTTAGAAACAGCATTAGCCAATGTTTAAAAAGCTAATCATGTGCGTTTGTGGTTTATAATATTTTACAAGCCCGGCTACACCGCTGTTAGACTTTCAGTCTTGTTAAATATCATGTTATATAATCGCATTTCGCCCAATCTCTCAATAGTGAAGAATCACCTATAAATTAAATAATTATCGTATCTGAATCCGTATTCAGATCTTCACCAAAATCGAATTGAATCGTCCTTGTCACACACCCAACCCATCCACCTAGATTCGTCCAAATCCGTCCACAACTTTTTGAGATATCCTACTATGTGTCGTTTTTGGCCCTGTCTCCCAATGGTGAAGAATCGCTTTTAAATTTTAATAGCCGGTTCTGAATCAATCCGGATCTTCACCTCAATCTAATCATTTCGTCCTTGCCACATAAACTACCTCTCTGCCAAATTTCGTCCGAATCAGTCCAAAACTGTTGAGATATCCTGTTCACAGACTGACGGACAAACAAATGAAAAATTTGTCAGAGACTGAGGACTTGCCGGAATGTACTTTTTTATCAGCCATTTTGGATCATTAAAAGTAAATAATGACCTCTGCCAAAGTTCAAACGACGTGGGTTTAATCTCCACATGAGAGAATTCCACATAGCTATTTGGGTGGTGTATAAGCTAACAGATCGCTGTCTCCATCGATCTTGCCAAGGCCGTAACATCTATCGGCTCAAAATCCTTTTAACTGTTGACTTGCTAGTCTTTACAATGAAGGAAACACGTATCGGGAGTACATACGACATAGCAATTGTGAATGTGACAGCCCTGAGGCGTCTTTCGCTTCGCATCGCACTGACGGCGAGCACCAACATGGCGGCTGTAAGATTAAAATCTGGCTTGAAGCCCCCTCACCACCCAAAGCCTTCAACCTTTGGTTAACACGCTCCTCCCCCTTCATTCCCGTTCTTCAAAGCAAAGCGGTAAAAATTGTTGTACCGCCATAATATATTACTAGCAACGGTACCTGCCCTAAGGGCGGGGCTTCAATTGGGAGGCGCAAATGATTGGGTGACCATCGTTTTGGGTGACCTTGAGCTTGACCGTGGGCCTAGAGAGTTGAAAATTGGGCACAGTCTTCCAGGGCAAGGCAAATTTGAGTGTAAAGTATGGCGATGCTATGTGCAACGATGTAGACGTAGTACTGTGCACAAACAGACAAACAGACAGACAGACAGACAAACCAACCAACCAACATACTTGCCGGAATCTATTCTGGCAAGTAACAAACAGACAGGGGTGAAAACATAACCTACACCCACCTTCGGTGGCGGACGTAATAAAGTATCTTGCTATAATTCACCAAATGCCCGTCCGTCTGTGTCTGTCCGTCCGTTCAAAGGTACCGCAAAAACGGCTGAACTGATCGCAACGATATTTTTGGTCGGTAATCCTGGGATCTCCTGGAGTAAAATAGGGTATATTGTTTCTCCAATTTCAGCTTTGGCCTCCAGCATTTTCAGGTTTGGACTCCCGCATAACGTTATTTTCCCGGGTGCCGCACAAACGGCTGCACCGATTGTTGCACGGCTGCACTGCACGGCTGCACCGATCGGACTCGGTGGCCTCGGACAAAGACCTTTTATAAGGACATGGGTTGAAACCCTGCTTGAGAGAATGCCAACCCCTTCCCCGCCATCACGGTCGTCTCTCCAACTCACAATCCCACATCAGTAGAGTGGCCCAGGGTCGTCCTTTCTGGGTATGCAGAAAGGACGACCCAAAACCAATTATCTTCTTTTTGATTCGTATATAAACATCATTAAAAGTAAATAATGACCTCGGCCAATGTTCAAATGACGTGAGTTTAATCTCAACGTGAGAGAATTCCACATAGCTATTTGGGCGGTGTATACGCTAACAGATCGCTGTCGCCATCGATCTTGCCAAGGCCTTAACACCTATCAGCTCAAAATCCTTTTAACTGTTGACTTGGTACTTTTTACAACTAAGGAAACATTAAGAATGTTGTTAAAAGTTTATTTTGTGATTAATTTGTGATTGGAGTTATGTTGTTTGGAATGAAAAAAGAGATATTGTCATTGAGTTCAAGTAAATGACGACATGCCGTGATGGTTTCTACTTTCCAAACGTGAACTTTGCGGATCGCCATATGCAGATACGCCACGGTCCCACGATCGATGTTTCTATACGTGAATGTACCCGTTTGTTTGTGAACGGGTACGTTTTGCATGGAAGTCCTTTACGAACTTGCTGTCCATGTCTGATGTCTGACGTGCGACTGAGGGTGCTACAGGAATGTGGAATTTATTAGTTTCATGCTTTCGCATTTGCTGTATCTGCATTGCCTGTTCGCGTCTGGTCTCCCACCCATGCGTAGCACGGGTATCTCACTAGTTTTCAGAAAAGGGGAGAGTTTGCAAATTCACCTGGAACTCCACCCTCCAATCTCCCCACACTCGTCTGCCTCTGCTGTGCAAAATACAGAGCAAAAATAATTTAATTAATGCATTTACAATGAGACTTTCCTTCTCTCTTCCAAGGCCATTCGCATGCACACTGGCTGAACATATTCCAATGAGCTTGTGCAAGGTCTGTTTTCAAATGCTAATGCTATAAAGTCAGATATCGTTACTTATGATTTTGAAAGTTTATGTCCAATGTAGGTCTTAGTGTCGTCCTTCGTGTCACAATATAAGGTAGATGTAATTTTGAAATGTGAAATTATGCCCCCAGAAGTTAATCTAAAGCTGCTTTTAACTGTTGGAAGATCTTTTTAATAGCATATCGAGATGCCCTCTCGAATTTATTTTATCTTCTTGACATTCAAATTGCTCTTCAGCATTGCCCTTTTTATCAAGCACTAGTGGAAGTACCCGGCGTTGCTTGGAGGGGGAGGGGGGGAGGAGAGTAGGGGTGGGAGGGGGGGAAGGGGGGAGAGGTGGGAAGGGGGGGCGGGAAAGATGGGAAAGGGGGGTAGGAAGGTGGGGGAAGGGGAGGGGCAGGAGAGGAAGGGGGTTCATATATATGCTGGTTTGTGAATGTGGCGTTCATCACGTTTCTGAGTTAATTGTGATGCCGATCAGGAAGAAGAAGAAGCTGTACTACCAACTTCGTAGACTTCCGGAATGGTTTGATTTATTTGTATTCAAATATCTGGTGATTGTTTTGTATTTATTTATGTGAATGTGTGCTTGTATATAACTGTCATTAATTTAAAAAGGCTTCGGTACTATCGAGCGTTTTTTATTTATTTTTTTAACTCCAAAAAAACGATCTTTTTTTTTTTTTTTTTTTTTTTTGGCCTAAAACATTCACTGATGAACTTCTGAAAGTTTGACGAAGACCCGTTCAGCCAACTCTGAGAAAAATGGCGACAGAGAGACACACACACAGACCAACATCTCTCTTAGTCTTATATCGTCGATTTGCATAGTATAACTCTATTGAGTTACTTGAAAGAAAGTCTCTCTCTTTCTGTATCAGCAGGGTCATTCAATAATGCTTTGTTGTTCATAGCTGAACATCCTACATATGCCAGGTGGATCTGATAAAGAGGTAGCCAATTGCCTTTGAGTCATCTAGTCTGTCTGTTCGATTTTAAATGCTTCTATAAACTGGCTGGTGCTTCACTGGCAAGGTGTTGCATCAGAAATAGTTCCTTGCATCGGTGGGACGTGAACTGGGACCCCGTCACCCTAGCATTGATTTATTGGTGGAGGTTGAAGATCCCACAGTGTCTTCCATCAAGGTTTTTTGAGATTTTCCTCATTGTGGTGTCCGCATCGTGAGCTAGATGTTCCGATGTGGAAATGAAACGGGGCATATGAAAAGAAATTGCGTACGTAATATGTTGAAGTAAAAAAAAAGAAGTCTCTTCCCTAAATTCTCGCTGTCAGGTCTGCATGCGCCTTTTGCATATAACCCAGAGCCTTAACCACCTTTACCACCTTTAGAGGCCATTTTTCCCCGCAAGCGGGGGTTGGCCTTTTTCGGGGACCGTGGTTGTTGTTGTTTTTTTGGTCCCCTTTTTGAAGCAATTTTTTACGGCCGGATGCCCTTCCTGACGCCAACCCTTTTTGTCGCCTTTTTACGACAAACAGGGAATTACCAGTGAACTGGTACTCAATTTGCCGACCTCGGAAGGATGAACAGGCTGAGGCAACCCCCTGGCGTTAATTCAGCGATTGACCGGGATTCGAACCCAGGATCCTAGGTATCCTAAGCCCTCACCCTAGCCGCTTGCCCAACACCAGGGCTCCCCCTTGCCCAGACCCATTGCCCCAGATTGCCCCAGATTGCCCCAGATTGCCATTGCCAGATTGCCAGAGGGCAATAACCCAGAGCCTTGCCAGAGGATAATGTTTTCAACCAACAATTCTGAAGCTTTATTTCTGCAGATTAATTTTTTTGTCTCATCTTTGTGAGTTTGTTGTTTCTGTAGCTAACCTGTTTTATAACATCGCGAAAATATTTTCTATGGAGCATTGTTTGCTAGCTGTTGGAGCACCAGCTTGGTACCTAGTACATCACCCGTCGTGTACAGGCGGTGAGTGCTCAGCTGTGCCAGAGAGGAAATGGAAGGCTGTTGGGTTGATGTTTGAGTGTGGGGGCCTCCACCCCACAGGAAGCATGAGCCGTGCAGCTCTGCCATTCCAAATTGTCCATTATAAGTTTCTCAACAATGCAGGTGGAATTTCTCCCTTTGGCCTCACCTCACCGCAGAGAAAGTACTGTTGTTGCAAACACTGCTACATGCCTGAGGTTTTCAACATTGGTTTTGCTCTGATAATTATATAAAACCTTCAAAACAATATCTTTGTGGGGTCTATTTTATTACAACTGGATTTCAGACTTCTGTAAAGCAATTAACTGCACAGTGTCAGATTGATGTTGTGTTTTTATTTTCTCAATAGGTGGGTGTGGGTGATCCTGACTTGCATTAGATAACATTCTAATTCCCATAAATTAACCTGAAGGAATTTGAATTATTATAACTAGTGGGGTCACCCGTGGGAATCCCACGGGCATGGAGGTGTATCGTTGCGATCGGTGTAGCCGTTTTTGCGGTACCCGGGACAATAACGTTAGGCGGGAGTCCAAACCTGAAAATGCTGGAGACCAAAGCTGAAATTGGAAAAACAATATAGCCTATTTTACTCCTGGGGGTCTCAGGATTACCCACCGAAAATTTCGTTGCGATCGGTTCAGCCGTTTTTGCGGTACATGGGAACGGACGGACGGACAGACAGACGGATGGACATTTGGTGAATTTTAGTAAGATTTGTTGAGGGACACACATTGGGCTGGCAGAATGGCGAAGAGGTACGCACACTCGCCTCTGGGCTGTTTAGCCTGGGTTTGAATCCGAACCCAGGTATAAGCTGTCATCCGGGTGTTTCACAAGCAGGGTGAGTCGTCAATTTGTGTCCCTCGGATGCACGTTGACCTGTTTGTACGTTAAAGATCCCACGGTGTCCTTTGCGAAGAGTAGGTGAGCTATTGCTGGCACCGTGAACAAATTCCAAATTCCTGCCCTAACCTTAATTGAACGTCAGTCGGTCCATAAAGGATTTGGGTCAAAACTTCCTCAGACCATGGGAATAATTGTGAACAATAATAACACAAGAACATGGGAATAATTGTAACCATTAAATAATAATAAGAAGAAGAAGTTGAGGTTCACACATTGGAGAGGGAGAATGGAAGCAGTGAAGGGGGAATTAAATAGAGGAAAAGAGAATGGGATAAGGTAGTGTACGTGGAATGTAGGGAGAAGAGAAAGAAAGCTGTATGGATTGGGTTGTGGTGGGGGAGATGGATAGGAGAGAGAAGTGAAGGGGCTTATATGGGGGCAAATGGGGGAAGGGGAGCATAAATTCTGACATTTTCTGCAAATGCAATAAAACGATTGTTCCCAACCACCACGAGTTGACTAATACCACATTGAGATTGCAGACCAGGTGGAAACGCAAAATACCTTGTGCCTGAAGTCTAGTAGTGACCCACCTGGCTATCAGCAGTCTGAGAGCATCATGGTATTTCTATTGAAACTTGCATTCATTCATTCCAGAATCTGGGAATTGAATCGTGCATACTGCTGCCTCCAGTTTGGTTTTAACCAACAACCTTTGGAATGCCATTCGAGTGTTGGCATGTGTAAATGTTGATAGTGCCTTTACTTAACTTGAATTATTACCACCTGCACGCGAAGCGAGCAGCGGGGTTAAGCGATTGGTTCGCTTCTGTCTGTGCGTCTGTCTGTCTGTCTGTCTGCAAACATCAGTTTATGATCGAGGAACAACTTGACTTCAATTTATTGTTACATTTTGAACACAATTCGGAACATGAATCGGAAAGCAAACCTGCAGTTTAGCAGTACTTTGGCTCTGAATTCAGCCTGATCATGCAGCCTCAGAAAGGAGAGATTTTTATTTATTTATTTTTTATTTTTTTTGTATACAAGATCGAGGCTCGTGAAAGAGCGAACATTAATCACACAGAAAGACAAACCGACACATAAAACATATAACATCGGGAGCGGTAGACAAGATGGGGGGAGAGGGGGAGGAACACAAACACAACATCTGAGAGCAGGGACATCGAAAGATCTGTGGGAGGAAGAGGCTTTGGGGGGGGGGGAGGCATGGGAAGGGGGGGGGGGGGGGTGTGAGAGGTATAAAACATATGGACACTGCCGGGACTTCCAGGAAAGAAGTTGGAATTTCAAACAAGGTGGATCTGGGGTGAATTAGCGGGGGTAGAAAAGATCAAGGTTTTGGATGGGGGAAGATAAGAGATGGTGGTGAACAGCTGTTTTAAAGACCTGGAGGGAGGAGTGGGATTAGATAATAAGATAATTAGATAATTAGATAAAAGAGATAATCTTTTTACTCTGCCTGATGGCCTGGCAGTGAAACCAAATTGAAAATCATTCCAAACAGGAAACTTACGGTTTTTAAGGATGTCATAAAGAACACAAACAACAGGCAAAAATACCGAATGTAACGTGTTAAATAAGGTCGTGTAAAATATGCCGCAGACACTAAAGACGCTGCTTGTGTAAAATAACGCAAATCGCCTTTTGGGCACTTTAAAAACCCTTCTGTTTAGCAGTACGTGGACAAAATATTACGGGCATTTTGCGTCGTCTTGACCAATCAAATTTGCCGCTCACAGACCCCACCAATATTCTTGTTTTCCAAGACAACGTGGGGGTAATGTGTTCTATGAACTCTCTGGTTTGCATTGTCATAATGACATCGATATTTTGTATTGTCGCTTTAATATCGCAGTCTTGAAACAGTTTAAAGAAGAAAGAGCAATCATAGATTGCACACCCTCGCCAGGACATGTTTGTAGTTTGTGCGGTGTTTATTACCTCCGCCACCAAAGGTGGATGGACATTATGTTTTCACCCCTGTCTGTCCGTTTGTCTGTCCGTTTGCCCGTTTGTTGTGAACAAGATATCTCAAGAAGTTGTGGACGGATTCGGACGAAATTTGGCAGAGAGGTAGCGTATGTGACACCGACGAAATGATTCGATTTTGGTGAAGATCCAGATCCGGATCCGGCTACTATAATATTTTAAGTGATTCTTCACCTTTGGGAGATCGGGCCAAAAACGATACATAGCAGGATATCTCAAAAAATTATGGACGGATTTATACGAAACTTTGTGGACAGGTTTTGTGTGTGACAAGAAAGAATCGATTCAATTTTTGGTGAAGATCTGAATATGGATTCGGATATGAGAGTTATTTAATTTTTTAAGTGGTTCTTCACCATTGAGAGATGGGGCTAAAACCAGCATATAGCAGGATATCTCACAAAGTTGTGGACGGATTTGGAAGAAACTTGGTGGACAGATTGTGTGTGACGAGGAAGAATCGATTCAATTTTTGTGCAGATCCGGATCTGGATCCGACTAGTAGAATTTTTAAAGTAATTCTTCACCATTGGGAGATAGAGCCAAAAACGATATAAAGCGGGAGATCTCAAAAAGTTGTGGACGGATAATTTTGATTAAATGTGATTCTGTATTGTGACTTTCTGGTCTACTCTGGGATACAAAACGTAAAATGTTCACCTGGCGGAGGTATTCTCTCTACTGAGTGCCGTTCTAGTTAGCTGCTGTGTTTGTGTGGTTTACTGATGATATAGATTTATGTTCAATCCAATACGGCTGCCAAACCACGTGACCGATGACGTCATGAATTTAATTCCCCCATACAATTTTTGTGTGGATCATGCACAAAAGATCAAGCGTTCTACTTGTCTAATTATGACGTCATAATGAAGACACCGATGACATCATCATTCATTCATTTCATTCCATGGGGAGCACTTGACAACGAGCCATATTTCCTTTTTCCCATGGAGCGGTTTCGGAGATATAGAGATGAAAGGTTTTTCGTTTTTTCCCGAGATGGTGTCCGTACCACGTAACCTATGATGTCATAATTATCATTAGAAAATTGTACAGGAGGAGGCACAGGTATGGTGAAAATGTATTGTTAATCGGACCAACGGTTGCAGACAAATGCAATAACATCTCCTCTGGCGAGGGCAATATTCACTGATTATGACAAATGTTATACTACAGTATATGCAGTTTATGAGAAACTTACAGTACCGGTGGTTGTAAGACAAACTATTGCATCACTCGTTTTATTGTGCAAAGTGAGTAGATTCCATATTGTTATCGGAATTGTTTTAAAAACGAGATGGATGATCAAACAAAGAAGTAATACCTAGATGTGTGATGATGCAATATTTGCAAAATATGTTTGCTAGACCATTTTCAAGGAGTCAGTTGTCATTCATCTGTGCTCTATATCTGTGTACCTACTCAATGGGAAAGAAAGTGGAACTGTCTTTGATCATTTGAGGAAGCTTTCGTCATTTGAATGCGAGATGAAGGACTTGGTATGAAACAACTTTGAATGAAAGTGAAATTTTAACCAGTTAACTGTGGCACAGGAAGTGAAGAGGCACAAGGAAACTGGCACTGCGAAGCGACAAAAGGCTGAGGGCAAAAGACACCTTCTACTCGGACAGGCTCAGAGAATCAAATGTTGAAATGCTTGAGCCTCAGAAACAGAGCAGCAGCATCATCAACTAATTTGAATACAGGCCTGGGAGAACCAATCTTACATGACTATGAGCATCCTTAATGTCTTACCTTGTATTTGCTTCAACTCCAGATGCTTCCCTCACTGTCATAACCATGCAGGATATCTGAGGTCATGTAAAGGTTTTGTTTATTGGAGGTTTATGTTGTGTTTTGGGAGGGGTTGGAGAGGAAGAGTATCTCAGACTTATGAAGGAGTTTGAAAAACTATAGTCTTGCTCGTGGATGCTATAGTGACGATCTGCATCGGCGGACTGGTAGAACAATGGATGAAATGAACTGTTAATGAACACAACACAACTGTTAATGTTGAAATGAACTCCCATCGAAGTCTGTTAACTGCCGTGGGGAACAAGGAGAAGTTGATGTTTTGGGCATTAATCTTTCGTCAGAGCAAAAGAGGGTTAGTGCCCGAAACGTCAGCTTTTCCCTGCTTCCCACGGCGGTTAGCACACTTCGATTGAACGTCCTGTTGATTCCATCCATCATGGAGGAGTTTGTACGTTATATGTATTATGTATGGAAACATGGATGCATCATACTATAATTCACCAAATGTCTGTCCGTCCGTCTGTTCCCAGGTACCGCAAAAACGGCTGAACCGATCGCAACTAAATTTTGGGTGGGTAATCCTGGGACCCCCTGGAGTAAAATATGCTCGATTGTTTTTCCAATTTTTCGAATTTTCTCAATTTAACAGTTTTTCCAAACACGATGGAATAATATTTACCGATATGGACAGTGATGTGGCTTTTATTGAAATTCTACAAATACTGTTTAGATTTTGATGATTTGCGTGTGATATGATTTAACGGATGTTTATATAAATCGTTTAAAATAAAAAAAGCCTTCAATTTCTGATATTTTGCCTTTTCATTTGGGCCTCCCAATTGAAGCCCCAGCCATAGGGTGGGTACCGTTGCTAGTCAATATAATTTGAGGGACTTGAACATGTACTCCCATGATTCCAGGCAGTACTCGGATTACAACAATAAATAGACAGACCAAATTAAAATGTACATAAATATACTGTATTATAAACACTAATGTCCACTTTTGCATTTGGTTTGCCTATTTATTAGGTATCCATAAGCTGCAGATTTTTTTATTTCTCCCATCCCTCTTGTATGTTCCTCTCGGACTCCCCGCTTCCCTTTTTCTTCCTTTTCACTCTTGTGTTCCACTCTCTTCTTTTTCTCAAGTTACATCCTCACAAACACTCCCCTCTTTTCCCTTTGTATATTACAAAGGGAATATGTTTGGTTCCCTTTCAACCACTTTACATAACTCAACGAGATCATGACCTGCATGGTTACGTCACAATGAGAAACTGTAAACACACTATGTCAGCAGTGAGTATTTACTTATCATGTTTGACCTGGTTTCTGCCTACCTTCAGAATTTCAATGCTGTTTAGTTGGGAGGTATTTTGTTAAAAGCTTCTCAAAAATACATGTGGTAATGTCAAGCTTTGTATCCTTTGTCCTGTCCTGTATAGTCCTCCATAAAAACCGAACATGTAGAATTGGTAATGTAATTGCTGAAGGAATGTTTCAGGGTTCATTCCAAGTGCCTTTTTGGCACGAGGGATGTGGAGAACACCTGATTGCAAGTTTCCACGTAACGTAATCATCTCGTGCAATAATCATTCAGCACGTCCAACTCGTGCACCCTTAGGTTTTCACAGGCATCCTGAGCATTTTTAAAGATTATCCGAAATCAGCGTGTCGATCATCCAAACACACACTGATTACATATTCTTTAACTAGAGAGTTCATAGAACAGTGATCAATAATAAACTTAAATTTAAATAAAATTAATGATTTTAAAGATGGTTTTAAAAATCCGGAAGTTTTGCGCTATTGAAGCAGTCTTATCCACTGTAATAACGCAACATTGATTCACAGTTTAGGAGATGGAGGCTTTATTGATCACCATAGAATGCAGTATCAATCATCATCATACATAGCCGTATTGGCAGCCTCTTCTTCACCCCAATCCTGCACCCTCTTACATCTCACATGCCAAACCCTCTCAAGCGATATATCGATATGTAGCATGGTTCTTGGAAGTATTATGAAGGTGATTTGTGTTGTTCATTGCTCAAGTATAGAATTCAATTTAAATAGAGGTTTAAAGGCATATAAATAAGTTAATTCCGGGTTTTACTGCCGTTTTACCCAGTGTCTATTACATCACCATATCTAACACTTACTTGGATGAACTTGGATGTAGAGGCTGGAAGTGATGCTTATTTTCCCCTTGTTACTACATCAGTTCTTTACATTACATTACACAATACATGAGTTATTCGTGCCTGTTGTTTGTGTCTTTTATAACGTCGTTAAAAACCGTAAGTTTCCTGTTTGGAATGATTTTCAATTTTTGTTTGACTGTCAAGCAGGTAAACAGAGTAAAACAAAATTCTCACTCCTTTCTGTGCATGTGAGATTGGGATGAATTCAGATCCGAAGTACGGTAAAACAAGAAACCTTTCTTCCGATTCATGTTCTGATTCATGTTCAAAATATAACATTTGTATGTTATGAGGTTGCCCAGAGTATTCCGGGAAGTGACGGTGGTGACAGCATTCCAACAAATTTCTGTTTTTCCAACAATTTTTCTTCCAACAAATCAGACTGTGATATTGTCATTCAAGCACTCGCTTTATCATTGTGCGAGGTCACTCGGTGGTTCAATTCCAACCCTAACTGAGTCATACCAAAGACTTTTAAAAAATGGTCCGTGCTGCTTCCTTGCTTGATGCTAAGCATTTAAAGGATAGAGCGTGGGTATACTTGTGGTTTGGCATCCCGTAGGAGAGGGACGGAGGATGGGAGAGAGATTTCTCCTTAATTGCCTCTCCTTAATTTCTCTATTATTGGCGCTGAGGAAGCGCCTTTAGCGATTGACTTCCAGCCAGTGTAACGCTAATTCCTGTCACAGGAATTCTGAGATCATATAAGTGGGCGTGGCAGTTCCTGATTGGTTCGTGTTGGGGAACGCCTTCTCGCTGCCGACGTGACGTAAATTCGCGCACGCGCACTGGTGATTGGCGCTGAGGAAGCGCCTCTAGCGAATGACTTCCAGCCAGTGTAACGCTAATTCCTGTCACAGGAATTCTGAGATCATATAAGTGGGCGTGGCAGTTCCTGATTGGTTCGTGTTGGGGAACGCCTTCTCGCTGCCGACGTGACGTAAATTCGCGCACGCGCACTGGTGAAGCTTACTCGATCTTACTCGATCCCATATTACATGTACTTTCATTGCATACAAATTATACTTCCTCCTAGAAATTCCATGCCCGAACCTCAGCGCAATCCAAGAGGATTCACTTGTTTATTTAAATAAATTAATATTTAATTATAATTAATTTAATTAATTAATTTAATTTAATTTAATTAATTAATTAATTAATTTAATTTAATTATTAATATTATAAATAAATTTAATTTATTTAAATTTCTTAATTAATTTCTTAATTTTTCTTAATTTCTTAATTTAATTAAATTTCTTAATTTTCTTAATTTCTTAATTTCTCCTTAATTGTGACTGAGAAAAGAGAGATGTCACAGGTTGGCGTAGCCTGCACCCAGAGTACACTGGGAAGTTATATCACTTTCCTCAATGTCACCGACTCTGTTTGTCTGAAGTGAAGCGCGGAGTTGCCTATACTGTCTCTGTCTGAATGGCATAGCTCCTCCATAAGCCAAATAATCCGAAAAACTAAGAACAAAAAACAAAAACAAATGAAGTTTTGGGAAATTACGGAGCATCTGTCGAAATTGAGCTTTCCTGTCTAAGTGTACAAATCCGCCCCACGTAATCTGCCCTCGAACTCTCAGACTCAGCAGGTGCCGTGAAATTGGAATGCTGACTCATGCGCAGGCTATGACATTCACAATGTGTTAACATTATTTTTGGAGGAAATGCAAGGTCAGTTTGTCATGCCTGGAAATGACATCACATTGTGTATGATGCTGGGACCGCCAGCTCAACCTGACAGCCACTGATTCCCAGGATAACAACTCAAATAAACAACCATATGCATTGTGGGGAGATAAGGTTGTCGGTACAATGCCCTGTCATCCTTTAGTTCTTGTTTGCTCCATAATGAGCTCAAATTTTAGAAAAGGTTGATGTTAAAAGAAAAACATTTATTTCTCATGCTTATTTATATAATTTCACCATGATAATTTTTACGTTGAATTTAAAGCTTGTAATGATTATTTTGTAGAGGCTCGGGTGTTCATTTACTGAAGTATCACTTTAATATATATATAATATGTATATAATATATTTTTATATATATATATATATATAATATATATACTAGCTTGGCTCGGCACGCTGCGCTCGCCTCACCAAGCGTCATTACTGAGGATCGGGCTTGTTTTAGCTGAGGCTAATGACTGTACCTGAGTTGCTGTGTTGTCATGATTTACACCAATCATAATACAAACAATTACTTTGAACAAATGTATTTGTTGTGTTTGTGATATTACATTTTTATAGGCAATTTAGGTTGAAGATTTAGGTTGAATGTTTTTTTTTCAAGAAAGAACCCCGCAGCACATACATAGGGGAGGGGTAGGTGCAGACTGGAAGTTTGGGACGATTACACCTCACCACCACGTAATTCAAAACACCTCACCACCAAGTAATTCAAAACCCCTTACAGCCATAAAACACGTAATAAAAACACCTCACCACCACAAAATTAAAAACACCTCACAGCCATAAAACACGTAATAAAAACACCTCACCACCACAAAATTAAAAACACCTCACAGCCATAAAACACGTAATAAAAACACCTCACAGCCACGAAATTAAAAACACCTCACCACCAAGTAATTCAAAACACCTCACAGCCATAAAACACGTAATAAAAACACCTCACAGCCACGAAATTAAAAACACCTCACAGCCACGAAATTAAAAACACCTCACCACCAAGTAATTCAAAACCCCTTACAGCCATAAAACACGTAATAAAAACACCTCACCACCACAAAATTAAAAACACCTCACAGCCACGAAATTAAAAACACCTCACCACCAAGTAATTCAAAACCCCTTACAGCCATAAAACACGTAATAAAAACACCTCACCACCACAAAATTAAAAACACCTCACAGCCATAAAACACGTAATAAAAACACCTCACAGCCACGAAATTAAAAACACCTCACCACCAAGTAATTCAAAACACCTCACAGCCATAAAACACGTAATAAAAACACCTCACAGCCACGAAATTAAAAACACCTCACAGCCACGAAATTAAAAACACCTCACCACCAAGTAATTCAAAACCCCTTACAGCCATAAAACACGTAATAAAAACACCTCACAGCCACGAAATTAAAAACACCTCACCACCAAGTAATTCAAAACACCTCACAGCCATAAAACACGTAATAAAAACACCTCACCACCACGAAATTAAAAACACCTCACAGCCACGAAATTAAAAACACCTCACCAACACGAAATTAAAAACACCTCACAGCCATAAAACACGTAATAAAAACACCTCACAGCCATAAAACACGTAATAAAAACACCTCACAGCCACGAAATTAAAAACACCTTACCATCACGTCATTTAAAAACACCTCACCACCAAGTAATTCAAAACGCCTTACAGCCATAAAACACGTAATAAAAATACCTCACCACCACAAAATTAAAAACACCTCACAGCCATAAAACACGTAATAAAAACACCTCACAGCCACGAAATTAAAAACACCTCACCACCAAGTAATTCAAAACACCTCACAGCCATAAAACACGTAATAAAAACACCTCACCACCACGAAATTAAAAACACCTCACCACCAAGTAATTCAAAACACCTCACAGCCATAAAACACGTAATAAAAACACCTCACCACCACGAAATTAAAAACACCTCACAGCCATAAAACACGTAATAAAAACACCTCACCACCAAGTAATTCAAAACACCTCACAGCCATAAAACACGTAATAAAAACACCTCACCACCAAGTAATTCAAAACACCTCACAGCCATAAAACACGTAATAAAAACACCTCACAGCCACGAAATTAAAAACACCTCACCACCAAGTAATTCAAAACACCTCACAGCCATAAAACACGTAATAAAAACACCTCACAGCCACGAAATTAAAAACACCTCACCACCAAGTAATTCAAAACACCTCACAGCCATAAAACACGTAATAAAAACACCTCACAGCCACGAAATTAAAAACACCTCACCACCAACTAATTCAAAACACCTCACAGCCATAAAACACGTAATAAAAACACCTCACAGCCATAAAACACGTAATAAAAACACCTCACAGCCATAAAACACGTAATAAAAACACCTCACCACCACGAAATTAAAAACACCTCACAGCCATAAAACACGTAATAAAAACACCTCACAGCCATAAAACACGTAATAAAAACACCTCACAGCCATAAAACACGTAATAAAAACACCTCACAGCCACGAAATTAAAAACACCTTACCATCACGTCATTTAAAAACACCTCACCACCAAGTAATTCAAAACGCCTTACAGCCATAAAACACGTAATAAAAACACCTCACCACCACAAAATTAAAAACACCTCACAGCCATAAAACACGTAATAAAAACACCTCACAGCCATAAAACACGTCATAAAAACACCTCACAGCCACGAAATTAAAAACACCTTACCATCACGTCATTTAAAAACACCTCACCACCAAGTAATTCAAAACGCCTTACAGCCATAAAACACGTAATAAAAACACCTCACCACCACAAAATTAAAAACACCTCACAGCCATAAAACACGTAATAAAAACACCTCACAGCCACGAAATTAAAAACACCTCACCACCAAGTAATTCAAAACACCTCACAGCCATAAAACACGTAATAAAAACACCTCACCACCACGTAATTCAAAACACCTCACAGCCATAAAACACGTAATAAAAACACCTCACAGCCACGAAATTAAAAACACCTCACCACCAAGTAATTCAAAACACCTCACAGCCATAAAACACGTAATAAAAACACCTCACCACCACGAAATTAAAAACACCTCACAGCCACGAAATTAAAAACACCTCACCACCAAGTAATTCAAAACACCTCACAGCCATAAAACACGTAATAAAAACACCTCACAGCCACGAAATTAAAAACACCTCACCACCAAGTAATTCAAAACACCTCACAGCCATAAAACACGTAATAAAAACACCTCACCACCACGAAATTAAAAACACCTCACCACCACGAAATTAAAAACACCTCACAGCCATAAAACACGTAATAAAAACACCTCACAGCCATAAAACACGTAATAAAAACACCTCACAGCCATAAAACACGTAATAAAAACACCTCACAGCCACGAAATTAAAAACACCTTACCATCACGTCATTTAAAAACACCTCACCACCAAGTAATTCAAAACCCCTTACAGCCATAAAACACGTAATAAAAACACCTCACCACCACAAAATTAAAAACACCTCACAGCCATAAAACACGTAATAAAAACACCTCACAGCCACGAAATTAAAAACACCTCACCACCAAGTAATTCAAAACACCTCACAGCCATAAAACACGTAATAAAAACACCTCACCAACACGTAATTCAAAACACCTCACAGCCATAAAACACGTAATAAAAACACCTCACAGCCACGAAATTAAAAACACCTCACCACCAAGTAATTCAAAACACCTCACAGCCATAAAACACGTAATAAAAACACCTCACCACCACGAAATTAAAAACACCTCACAGCCATAAAACACGTAATAAAAACACCTCACAGCCACGAAATTAAAAACACCTCACCACCAAGTAATTCAAAACACCTCACAGCCATAAAACACGTAAAAAACACCTCACCACCACGAAATTAAAAACACCTCACCACCAAGTAATTCAAAACACCTCACAGCCATAAAACACATAATAAAAACACCTCACCACCAAGTAATTCAAAACACCTCACAGCCATAAAACACGTAATAAAAACACCTCACCACCACGAAATTAAAAACACCTCACAGCCATAAAACACGTAATAAAAACACCTCACCACCAAGTAATTAAAAACACCTCACAGCCATAAAACACGTAATGAAAACACCTCACAGCCACGAAATTAAAAACACCTCACCACCAAGTAATTCAAAACACCTCACAGCCATAAAACACGTAATAAAAACACCTCACCACCACGAAATTAAAAACACCTCACAGCCACGAAATTAAAAACACCTCACCACCAAGTAATTCAAAACACCTCACAGCCATAAAACACGTAATAAAAACACCTCACAGCCACGAAATTAAAAACACCTCACCACCAAGTAATTCAAAACACCTCACAGCCATAAAACACGTAATAAAAACACCTCACCACCACGAAATTAAAAACACCTCACCACCACGAAATTAAAAACACCTCACAGCCATAAAACACGTAATAAAAACACCTCACAGCCATAAAACACGTAATAAAAACACCTCACAGCCATAAAACACGTAATAAAAACACCTCACAGCCACGAAATTAAAAACACCTTACCATCACATCATTTAAAAACACCTCACCACCAAGTAATTCAAAACGCCTTACAGCCATAAAACACGTAATAAAAACACCTCACCACCACAAAATTAAAAACACCTCACAGCCATAAAACACGTAATAAAAACACCTCACAGCCACGAAATTAAAAACACCTCACCACCAAGTAATTCAAAACACCTCACAGCCATAAAACACGTAATAAAAACACCTCACCACCACGTAATTAAAAACACCTCACCACCAAGTAATTCAAAACACCTCACAGCCATAAAACACGTAATAAAAACACCTCACAGCCACGAAATTAAAAACACCTCACCACCAAGTAATTCAAAACACCTCACAGCCATAAAACACGTAATAAAAACACCTCACCACCAAGTAATTCAAAACACCTCACAGCCATAAAACACGTAATAAAAACACCTCACAGCCACGAAATTAAAAACACCTCACCACCAAGTAATTCAAAACACCTCACAGCCATAAAACACGTAATAAAAACACCTCACCACCACGAAATTAAAAACACCTCACAGCCACGAAATTAAAAACACCTCACCACCAAGTAATTCAAAACGCCTCACAGCCATAAAACACGTAATAAAAACACCTCACAGCCACGAAATTAAAAACACCTCACCACCAAGTAATTCAAAACACCTCACAGCCATGAAACACGTAATAAAAACACCTCACCACCACGAAATTAAAAACACCTCACCACCACGAAATTAAAAACACCTCACAGCCATAAAACACGTAATAAAAACACCTCACAGCCATAAAACACGTAATAAAAACCTCACAGCCATAAAACACGTAATAAAAACACCTCACAGCCACGAAATTAAAAACACCTTACCATCACGTCATTTAAAAACACCTCACCACCAAGTAATTCAAAACACCTCACCACCACGTAATTCAAAACACCTCATCACCACGTAATTAAAAACACCTCACCACCACATAATTAAAAACACCTCACCACCACGTAATTATAAATACCTCACCACCACGTAATTCAAAACACCTCACCACCACGTAATTAGAAATACCTCACCACCACGTAATTCAAAACACCTCACCACCATGTAATTCAAAACACCTCACCACCACGTAATTATAAATACCTCACCACCACGTAATTCAAAACACCTCACCACCATGTAATTCAAAACACCTCACCACCACGTAATTATAAATACCTCACCACCACGTAATTCAAAACACCTCACCACCACGTAATTATAAATACCTCACCACCACGTAATTCAAAACACCTCACCACCACGTAATTCAAAACACCTCACCACCACGTAATTATAAATACCTCACCACCACGTAATTATAAATACCTCACCACCACACAATTCAAAACACCTCACCTCCACGTAATTAAAAACACCTCACCACCACATAATTAAAAACACCTCACCACCACGTAATTATAAATACCCCACCACCACGTAATTATAAATACCTCACCACCACGTAATTATAAATACCTCACCACCACGTAATTATAAATACCTCACCACCACGTAATTCAAAACACCTCACCACCACGTAATTATAAATACCTCACCACCACGTAATTCAAAACACCTCACCACCACGTAATTATAAATACCTCACCACCACGTAATTATAAATACCTCACCACCACGCAATTCAAAACACCTCATCACCACGTAATTAAAAACACCTCACCACCACGTAATTAAAAACACCTCACCACCACGTAATTATAAATACCTCACCACCACGTAATTCAAAACACCTCACCTCCACGTAATTCAAAACACCTCACCACCACGTAATTATAAATACCTCACCACCACGTAATTCAAAACACCTCACCACCACGTAATTATAAATACCTCACCACCACGTAATTCAAAACACCTCACCACCACGTAATTATAAATACCTCACCACCACGTAATTCAAAACACCTCACCACCATGTAATTCAAAACACCTCACCACCACGTAATTATAAATACCTCACCACCACGTAATTCAAAACACCTCACCACCACATAATTATAAATACCTCACCACCACGTAATTCAAAACACCTCACCACCATGTAATTCAAAACACCTCACCACCACGTAATTATAAATACCTCACCACCACGTAATTCAAAACACCTCACCACCACGTAATTCAAAACACCTCACCACCACATAATTCAAAACACCTCACCACCACGTAATTCTAAACACCTCACCACCACGTAATTATAAATACCTCACCACCACGTAATTCAAAACACCTCACCACCACGTAATTCAAAACACCTCACCACCATGTAATTCAAAACACCTCACCACCACGTAATTATAAATACCTCACCACCACGCAATTCAAAACACCTCACCACCACGTAAATCAAAACACCTCACAACCATGTGATTTAAAAACACCTCACCACCACGTGATTCAAAACCACCACAACGTTATTAAAAACACTTCACAACCACGGAAACAAATGTTTGAGGGAGTCGTTAAATGACAACACAGACACTGCCCAGATGTGTAGATATATAGATAAATGACTGCACCCGAGTTGCCGTTTTGTCATGGTTTAAACCAATCATAATTCAAACAATTATTTTGCACAAATGTATTTGTAATATACGTGATATCACATTTTATAAACGGTTTGCGATTGCCTTCCCAGCAGTAGTTAGGGCAGGAATTTGGAATTTGGCCATGGTGCTGGCGATAGCTCGCCTGCTCTTCGTGAAGTATACCGTGGGATCTTTAACGTCCACCAACTAATGCTGGGAGACGGGGGACGCCCATTTTAATGTCCATCCGAGGGACGGAACACACATGGATGAATCACCTGCCTGTGAAACACTGGGATGACGGTTTATAGCTGGATTAGGATTCAAACCCAGACTAGACAACTTAGAGGCGAGCGTGCATACCCACAGGCCATCCTTATTGCCAGCCACATTTTAATATAAATTTCAGCTAAAATGCCAGACCATTGCAAAGGCATGCGGAGTGTAACATTAGCCTGAATATTGGCGGAAGCCACTTGGGGTGCGTGGTCCCAAAAATACACCCGGCTCGTGCAGTACCCACTTGTCTGCCCACTCGCTTTACATCTTGTTCACGTGGCGTGTCGTGTGGTGTACGGTCCTTGGATTTCACGGCCTAGCTCGTTCGGATGTGGTGCGGCAGATTGCACCAATATGCTTGCTTGAACTAATGCAGTCATGATGTTTGTACAAGTCGGACTTTGTTATTTACTTTGCTACATATTGGGGCCAAACACTTCTTAAAAAGACATTTTTGCTTGCGTTTTGTCATAGCAGAGATCGAACATAAAGAAAGAGTTTGAAGAGGAATTGTCAATACAGTATGATTGCTTGTAATTGAATTTAACTAAATTTGTCACTTAAAAAACAGCCATTTAATTTTGTCCAGTGTTTTGAAAGGTCATTCATTTAATCCAATGGCAAATCCGCAACAAACCCAGCAGAAGGATCATTGGGGTGCTGTTGTGTTTCCCCCGATACAAGATCGAGGATCATGGAAGATCGAGGAGATCGAGGGTAAGACCCGACGGTGGGGCAGTTGGGCATCGGTTGGCCACAACGAGCCAGGCGAAGAGGAAAGAGACGGGAGGAGGAAACTGTAACTTGCAAGTAAGAGGGCTGGGTTAGGTAGGGTTAATGTGGGTAGATAAATTTTACTTTGAGATGACAACCACAGTACCGTATCCAAGTTTGGAGAGAGTTTTTATTAAGTAATAATGAGCTCTTTCAAGGATGTTTGGAACCATATTTGGTTGGCACTGCGGTTGTTTCTCTCATCTATAAACAATGGTATGAAGAAATAAAGGCAAACTGTCCAAAATATGTTCGATGTTTAAGTTTAGAACTTGGCAAGATTTGGTCTACTTTGGATTATTTCTTATACACATGATTTGGATAATAAAATATTTATCTGTCAACTAACTTATTTTTACAGTCATGCATTGACTTGCTATCATGATTACCACTGGTTTGTCTTACTTATTTAATTTGTCCTTGCTTTGAAGATTGCTGTTTAAGCATAAGTCACATTTGCTCTACGGCTAGGATACGGCGGCCGTACCCCCCTTAAATTGACAGAAACGTGCGGCGGCCGCAGAGTTTCTGAGGTGGCCTCAGGGTGGCCCTAGGGCGTATGGCTATCTTTTACAGGCCGTAGGGGTCGCCGTGGAATTATAGCGCGGAGTTATAACTTTTTTCATTTCTAGGTTGGCCGTAGCAATTCGACAAGCCGTAGCCATGACAACTAAGTGCTGTTATACATATGAAAAATAACTGGTATATATACCCACTCGTTACCGTCCGTCTGGCTGCACGTTCGCCTTAGGGCCGCCCTGCGGTCGCCTTGCGGGCACCTTGAGGCTACCTTGCGTCTGCCTTGAAAATTCTATGGCCGCCGCAGGGACGCCCTAAGGTCACCGTGCGACATCAAATCAAAGACCGTACGGCACCCCCACGTTTTCGGTCTCCACAATTTCTAAATACCCCGTGCGGCTACCCGAAAAATAAAAACATATGTGACTGCTACATTGTGTGACCGTGGAAATACTGCGGCCGCCCTATAATTGCTAGTGGCCGTAGATTATTTAGACCCTACGGCCGCCGAGCCAAATGTGACTGAAGCATTACAGACGCTCCCCATCCAACTTGACAGAGCTTGAGCAAAGCTGCAAGGATGGGAGAAACTCCCCAAATCTGGATGAGTTTTAGCCTTTTCTTTTTCTTCCTCCTTTCTTTATTCCCAGAAATTCGTAATTCTCACATACAAGTAATTTTTTTTCCTGTTTCAGTGTCATACATGGGTTATGATTACGCAACGTAACATCTTTTATTGTGCTCTTTGACTCAAGGCAATTGTTTGAGAACTTCTGCAGCTGTTTGTAATTTACCGATTCCAAAAATAATGGTAGGCTGGCGGCTTAGTGCTAAGAATACGACACTGATGTTTACTCAGCAGTTCTTCTTATTCTTAAACGGCCACAATTATTCCCACGTTCTTGTAGGGTTGGCCGGGAGAAGCTTGGCCAAAGTGTTTCACGAACCGGCTGGCCACGCCCGATGTTTGACTATGCCGAGGGAAGGAATTTGGAACTTGTTCACTTTGCCAGTGATAGTTCGCCAACTCTTTGCGAAGGACACTGTGGAATCTTGAGCTTTTGCCGACTAATGAGCTAGCAAATGGCTGGACTCCCTGTTTAACGTCCATCCGAGGGATGGCACACATATTGATGACACACTCTGCCCTTGAAACACAGAAACCAGGCTAGACAGTTTGGAGGTGAGTGTGCGTACCTCTAGGCCATCCTGCTAGCCTATCTTTACTCAGTAGTTATGGGTTTAGCTATGGGTGCTTGAAATAAAGGAACTAGCAACGGTACCCACCCTACGGGCAGGACATTAATTGGGAGGCCCAAATGAAAAGGCAAAATATCAGAAATTGAAGCCTTTTTTTTTTTTTTTTTTTAACTTTAAACGATTTATATAAACATCCGTTAAATCATATCACACGCAAATCATCAAAATATAAACTATTTGTAGAATTTTAATAAAAGCCACATCACTGTTCATATCGGTAAATATTATTCCATCGTGTTTGGAAAAACTGGAAAATTTAAAATTGGAAAAATTTGGAAATTGGAAAATTTGGGAAAATTTGGAAAAACAATATAGCCTATTTTACTCCAGGGGGTCCCAGGATTACCCACCCCAAATATCGTTGCGATCGGTTCAGCCGTTTTTGTGGTATCTGGGAACAGACAGACAGACAGACAGACATTTGATGAATTATAGTAAGATACTCTGTGTTTGTACTTCTTATCATGGAGTAAACTGTATTCCATGACAGAAATAACTGTTTTCAGAAAGCATTTTCCAATTTATCCAATAAAAAGGAAAGTCAAAGTTAAAAATAGTCACCTACTGCCCAATGTACTCAACAAACCAATTATGGTAATGATCTTTTTAAAATAATATTTTCATCTTTTCCTTCAAAATGGCAGATCTGGCAGATATAAAAATGTCAGATCCAGGTGCTAGAGACCCATTTACAGTGCAGGCTTCCTCTTATTCGACAGGTATCTCCAGCACGGAAGCATAAATCAACAACAATTTTTTTTTTGCTGACTAATCTTTATGCAAAGCATATTTCAGGTTATATTCACAAACTCCATCCCAAAGTGTTGAAATGACACCTTCACATTTAACGCAAGACCGACACCTATTAGAATCACAACCCGAATCACATTATCCATTAGCACAGCACAACATGCACCCACACCCACAGATCACACCCAAAGTCAACCTTACATTTTGGATGACATCGCTGTACCCCATATATCTCCCCTTGTTTCTCACGATCCCATTTTTTTAAACCGAACTGCAGTTCCTTTTGTTACTGCCCTCTCCAGATGTCTATCTCATGCATTAAAGACTTCTTCTTCTTTCTTCTTCAGTGGCCACTATTATCCCACCTTGTGGGGTCGGCCGGGGGAAGCTCGGCCAAAGTCTTCACGAACCTGCTGGCATTCACCTAGTTTGGACAGGAATTTGGATTTTGGGCATGGTGCGGGCGACACTCGCCTACCCTTTGCGAAGGACGCCATGGGATCTGCAACGTCCACCAACAAATGCTGGCAGATGGGACTTCCAGTTTAACGTCCATCCGAGGGCCAGCACACACATTGATGAATCACCTGCCTGTGAAACACCAAACTGACAGTTTATAGATAGGTCGGGATTCCAACCCAGGCGAGACAGCTTAGAGACGAGTGTGCGTACCTCTAGGTCTAGGCCATCCTCTCAGCCCATTACAGACCTTGTATAAAATAAAATACCCTTGCCTTACTTCTGTTTTAACCTTTCACCATTGCTCCTAAGTCCTGTTGCAGTCTATGTTGATAAAATAAAAATCTTCTGCATTTATTTTATCTCTAACCGTCATTATGAAACATTTATATGAGATCCCCTGTTAATCACTCCATTTTGATGCGTAAAACCAGTTTCCCTCAGCCACTCCTCATGGCATAGCTTATCTAACTATGGAATCGATCTGGTAGCTCTTCACTGAACCCATTCAATAGCACCTATGACCTTCCTCAAATATGCTGACTAAAAGTGCAAACAATAATCGCGGTGAGGCCTAAATAAATTGCTGTATACCATCAACACCACTTCCTTCAATCTACAAACGACCTCTCTGCAAATGCAACCGAATATCTTATTTGCTTTGTCCTATTTCTGTCTGGCACTCCACTAACTACTGTGCTTAATTTCCAGATCCACAACAAGCCTTAGATTTTTCTGCTGTGCCACATGCTCCTTAACTGCCCATTGCATTTTGTACTTACCTCCGCCACTAACGGTTGACGGAAATTATGTTTTCACCCCCCTGTTTGTTTGGGTGTCCATCTGTTTGTTTTTGTCTTTGAACAAGATATCTCAAAAAGTTATGGACAGATTCCGATGAAACTTGGTGGGCAGGTTGGGTGTGTGCCAGTGACGAATTGATTAGATTTTATTGACGATCCAGATCTGGATACGAGAACTTTAAAAAATTTTATAGTATTTTTTCACCATTGAGAGATAGGGCTAAAACAAAAGCATATTTATATAAGTTATTTATTCATATAAGTCATATAGCATATTTCAAAACGTTGTGGATGGATTATAACAAAACATGGTGGATGAGATGGGTAGGTGACACGGCCAAGCCGATTCGATTTTGGTTCAGGTCCGAATCCAGATACGAACTATCAGTGGGATACAAAACGTAAACTGTTCAGCCTGGCGGAGGTATGCTCTCTACCGGGTGCCATTCTGGTTTCTACTTCTATTAACCCTCTCCCATGCCCAATATTTTACATTTTCCAATATAGAACTGCATATGGCACTTCTGTGCCCATGTTGTAAGAACGTCTGGAATTAAAAAAAAAAATACTCTTAACTCCGTTGTCAAAATCATTTATATAAATTACAAGCAATATTGGTCAGAGTACTAATTTCTGAGATATTGTATTACTTACAATTTCCACGTATGACGTCCTTCCAGTGACAACCACTCTTTCTTTCCTCTCCCTAAACCAGTTCTCCATTGAGTTTGCTGGCAAACTTTCAATAACTTGGATTTATCAAAATGATCCCCCATCCGATTCCTAATCGATGTTTCCAGTCCCTTCCCCATTACTGAAGTTATGCTAAGAAGTCTCTACTTTAAAAAAAAAAAAAAAAAAATCCAATGTTTCCCTCGATCCAATCTCAAAAATTGCTGTTGCGTTCCCTCCAATCCTCCTCTACCTGTTCTGACTCCAGTGAGCTATTAAATATGTCAACTATTATCCAACTTATCCGCTCTGCTGCCTCACATAACACTCTTGGACACATTATTCGGCCCTGGAGCTTTGTCTTCTTTAAGATTTTCTAGCAGTCTCTTTACTTCCTGCATTGTCTTCCCATGTGAAACTTCTCTCACACCCCATAACCTCTCTGGTACACCCACGACCTTCTCTTGCATAATTTATGAGCTGGCATTTCACTTTCATCAGTAACCAACCCTCCCTGTGCTATCCCTAAAGCATAAGTCACATTTGCTCTACGGCTAGGATACGGCGGCCGTACCCCCCCTAAATTGACAGAAACGTGCGGCGGCCGCAGAGTTTCTGAGGTGGCCTCAGGGTGGCCCTAGGGCGTATGGCTATCTTTTACAGGCCGTAGGGGTCGCCGTGGAATTATAGCGCGGAGTTATAACTTTTTTCATTTCTAGGTTGGCCGTAGCAATTCGACAAGCCGTAGCCATGACAACTGTAAGTGCTGTTATACATATGAAAAATAACTGGTAGATATACCCACTCGTTACCGTCCGTCTGGCTGCACGTTCGCCTTAGGGCCGCCCTGCGGTCGCCTTGCGGGCACCTTGAGGCTATCTTGCGTCTGCCTTGAAAATTATATGGCCGCTGCAGGGACGCCCTAAGGTCACCGTGCGACATCAAATCAAAGACCGTACGGCACCCCCACGTTTTCGGTCTCCACAATTTCTAAATACCCCGTGCGGCTACCCGAAAAATAAAAACATATGTGACTGCTACATTGTGTGACCATGGAAATACTGCGGCCGCCCTATAATTGCTAGTGGCCGTAGATTATTTAGACCCTACGGCCGCCGAGCCAAATGTGACTGAAGCATAAATGGGCCAACATCAGTGATGCTATAAGGATTTTGATGCTAAGCCTCTCGCAATTGAGAGCTTCAGGAGAATTTCGATCCTGCTCTTGCATCATCGTAGAAATCCCAGTTGTTAAATTAACAACATTCAGGGAAGAGAGGATTTACCTGCTCCGCCTGGCCATTTCTATATGTAGCACCAGTCCTCATTTTTATGATTGACTGAAAGATCGTTGGGGGGCAATTTGGGATGGGCACTAAATGTTGCCCATGAAATGACTTTGCTACTCAACTTGGCATAATAAAAAAACAAAACATGTGTGGAAATGAAATTTAAAAAACTTCAAAAGTGTCATTCATTCTCATTACCCCACGCACGTGAAGTGTAAAGCTAGTTCACATCTGTCTCTCCGTCCTTCTGTCTACAAACGTCAGTTTATGATCGAGGAACAACTTAATTTCAATTGAATGTGGTATTTTGAACACAAATCGAAACATGAATCGGAAAATGAACCTTCAGTTTACCAGTACTTTAGATCTGAATTATTCCCGATCACGCATGCTCAGAGGAGTGAGATAATCTTTTTACTCTATCTGCCTGTCTGGCAGTCAAATAAAATTGAAAATCATTCCAAACACGAAACTTACTGTCATAAGGACATTATAAAGGACACTAACAACAATTATAACAACTAATGTAATGTGTTAAATAATGTGGTGTAAAAGATGCTGCATCATCGGCGGTGAACTTCCGAATTTTTCGTCTACAACGTTTAAAATCTTTATTTGATTTCAATTGCATTACATACTTGAACACTAGAACACAAATTGCCTTATTGGCACTTTTACAACCCTTTTGTTTATCAGTACTTGAACAAAATATTACAGCATTTTACATCGTCTTGACCAATCAAATTTGCCTCTCATAGACCACTGCCATCTCCCCCCTCCTCCCTCCATGCCCTTGTTTTTCAAGACAGTGAGCCTGTGCAGAGTAAGGTGTTCCATGAACTCTGTAGTCTTAACTATTTTATATACATGGAACCCTCTCCAAATAATAATTCACAACACTACTGTCAGAATAAAAAACAATTTCAAAGGACTTCACAAAGTCATTATTTGGCATAATTCATGCATTTCTAAAACTAGTGAGGTACCCGTGCTACGCACGGGTGGGAGGCCAGGAGCAAACAGACAATGCAGAAACGGCGAATGCCAAAGCATGAAACCAAAAAATTCCACATTCCTGTAGCACCTTCAGTCACACGTCAGACATGGACAGCAAGTTCATGAAGGACTTCCATGAAAAACGTACCCGTTGGCAAACAAACGTGTACGTTTGTTCCATACCCAGTCAATGGCGAATCTGCATATGGTGATCCGCGAATTCGCGTTTAGAAAGTAGAAACCGTCATGACATTCCGTCATTCACTTGAACATGATATCTCTTTTTTCATTCCAAACAGCATAACTCCAATCACAAATATACATTAATATAATAAACTTTTAACAACATTTGTGACATAAACAAATATTTAAATCCTGATGTGAAGTTCCGTACGGTTGGGTGAATACAATTACGAATTCAATATCGTAATTGTATTCACTCAATTCCAATCATCAATTGATACTTTAACAAAACAATTAACACGATTAACGTTTAACGATTTAACATTACGATTGAATGATGGTTGTATTTGGATATTATCAAACCCGCGCATTGCCGTCATCTGTCCACATCCAGATTCGCGGCAGGTTCATAATTGTCATCAAAATCTAAACAGTATTTGTAGAATTTCAATAAAAGCCACATCACTGTTCATATCGGTAAATATTATTCCATCGTGTTTGGAAAAACTGGAAAATTGGAAAACTTGGAAAAATTGGAAAAACAATATAGCCTATTTTACTCCCAAGGGTCCCAGGATTACCCAGCCAAAATATCGTTGCGATTGCTTCAGTCGTTTTTGCGGTACCTTTGAACTGACAGACGGACATTTGGTGAATTATAGTAAGATACTCTTCTTTTAAAAAATACTTTGCAAAGTGCTCCAAATATGTTTTGTGTGTGGATAATGTGATATCAAATGAAAGAGAAGACTTTACTGCTTTGTGGTGCGTCATTTGGCACAGATGCTGTGATAACTATATAATTTGACAATAAGACAGCTGTGAGCATATATATTCTTAACAACTAAAGGGGTGTTTAAAATAGGATGAAAATTCTTAAGCGGTTTCACCTGAGACAAATTTCTGGCATTCTTCTGTAGTGAAAATGGCAGTTTTTTCAGCTGCTACCGTCCTTCTCTGTTCTCGCCCTTCTCCCCCTCACCCACTTACCTAATAGCAGTTTGTACTTTAAGGGTGTCAAGGAAAGACTTGATTTAATGGAGGTCAGCTCATCGACTTGGCTCATATTTTTTGAGATGTGATCGGCACAAATCATGATCGATTGTCACACGAAGGACAATAAATCTGGGTTTACGTCAACTTCCTCTGCAAATGTTGATCCCAAAATGTAATTGGAATTGCCTTCATGTTTTGAGATTGACAAATTAATAACGTAACAGTTACCCGAGTTCAGTCATGATTTGGCTTCGGGACCAACAGGTGATGTTATTCCGGTGTGCATCCAGGGATGCTGTTGCCAGTTTGCTGTGTTTGGGGTGTGTGGCTACTTAGTTCAGAATGGATTCATCTGTACTGGTAGATACCATAAATTTGCACTGGTAATAGAAGACTTATTTTTAGACATCATACAATCACGAATGATGTCGTTTGTGATTGTAGAGGAAACCTTTTTTTGAGAGTTTTTTGGTGGTGGGGTGGGAGAGGGGTGAATGGTAGTGTGAATACCTTAGTTGAATTTGGTCCCACCCCAAGCCAAGTTTGAATTTCTTTTTTAGTTCCAGCACCTGTGTCTTTTAACTTGATCGCAGATAATTGTAATCTGGATCTGAATTTGTCTCACACTATGAGTGGTGAATTTGCAGCTTGTTTCCATGCTTTTGCGTACTGATCGATCGCTTGGGCTCACATCAAATGGATGAATGTGAATAGATTATAACAACAGCAGATTTACTGTCAGATTTAAGTAAAGTTCACTTATCGATCACAGACAAACAACCATGTCAGTTTGCAATACGACCACAGGCTTTGATGGACCTAATGGTCTCCTACTGCTGAGAAGTTCTTTGTATTGTAAGGGAACATTATTTATTTATTTATTATTTTAAGGTCAAGGTATTGCTATTAAGGTGTGCTCTTAAGGATATGCTTCACAGAGCTTTGAGGCACTTACGGTTGGGTGAATTTGACCTTACATATAGATGAAATACTCATGGATATTGCTGAGCAACAACCAACCCCAGACAGTTTGCCACTGTTGAAAGACGTAGATTCAGGCAGCAGTTTAGAATTCGGCCAGCGTGGAGGCACACAGTGGCCTATTCTTGCAAAAGCCCACATAGGGGGGTTAGCATCTACCATCAAATGCCTAGTACTCATCTCATCCCCCATCCTTATCCACAGTATTTTTGTTACCGCCATTTAGCGCCATCCTAGGAAAATCCTCTTACAGGTTACTGTATTTCCTCTCCTCCTCACTTTCTTTGTTCATTTCATTCTTTGTTGTGCCAAGTATTGCCCTGCTGCGCCACTGTCGGTTCATTGCCTTTTTACCCTCTGTCACATCACTTTACTATTAGCCTCGATCTATAAAGAAAAAAATCACACAAACGAATAACAAAACCATGCTGCTGCAACAACCGAAACTCATCGACAAAGTCATCACAGCATAAAGGAAACCCACCACTTCTTCCAATACATTCCCTTGGCACCACTCACCACTGTTGTCCCCAAATTATCTTTCAGACTGCACCACTGATAACAGGAACAATATAATCATTCCAAACGTCATTGTTAGATGTTACGTTGTGACAAATGTGAAGTTGGTTGATTTTAATACAGCAGTCAGGACTTTACAGATCCTGCAGCCTTATTTTGAATTTTAGGTTGCTTTTGTTATTGTAAATGTAATTACTTTGAGGAAATGACTGTTTAATATTAGTTTCTCATGTTAAGGAAAGGGCTAAGAAAATATTTTCTGAGCAATCTCTGGTGTGCATGCAGCTGGAGTGAGCAATCAGACGAGTCGAAAACACCTTAGTGTAACTTTCCTGTTCCATAGCTTTTGGTCTTCTGCTACGTGGGGTATTCAAAAAAAAGGATACACACAGTAGTGCAAGATATGTCAGTATTGCTTTATTTTTCAAAATAAATGTCTATACAATTGCCTAGGTATGCATCGTAGAGATCTTTGAGTGGTCTAGCATGGGTTTGAATCTTGACCCATCTATAAACTGTCATCCTGGTGTTTCACATGCAGGGTATTGTACATCAGATGGCCGTAAACCCAAATGACTCATCTACCAGCCTTGGTTGTTGGATGTTAAAGATACTTTGGTGCCATTTTGTGGCAAGTAGGCGAATTATCGCTGGCACCCTGACACAAATTAGAAATTCCTGCTCTGACCGATTGCTGGGAAGGTAAAGGTAAACTACCCAGCACGACACTTGCCAAGCGACTGCGTAGTAGCATTGAATATGAATGAATGATCGTTTTTAAGGACATTTTCCCGCTAGAGCGGGGGTTAGCCTTGCGGGCCCCATGACAATCATGGTTCCTGGTTGAGGCAATGTTTTTATAGCCGGATGCCCTTCCTGACGCCAACCCTTAGGCGCCTCTACGATGGATGCGCAGGGATAAGGTGTACCTATTCTAAATCGGGGTACACACCGGGATCATTCATCCCAGCAAGCTGGTACTCAATTTGCCGACCTCTGAAGGACGACAGGCTGAGTCAACCCCCCCTGGTGTTAATTTAGCAATAGACCGGGATTCGAACTCAGGATCCTAGGATCCCAAGCCAGCACCCTAACCACTAAGCCAACACCAGGCGTAGTAGCATTGACTGCTGGTAAAGATTTTAATAGAGTGATGATGATGATAAATAGGAGGAAACTAGAACAGCACTCGGCAGAGCGCATATATCTCCGCTAGACCGGACAGTTTACGATTTGTATCCCACTGACAGGCCGGATCTGAACCAACATCGAATTGGTTTGTTCTTGCCGCCTTTCCAACTCGTCCGCCTGGTTTTGTCATAACCCGTACACACCTTTTTTAAATATCGTGCTATATATCGTTTTGGGCCTTATCACTCAATGGTGAAGAATCACTTAAGAAAAATTCTCATATCCAGATCCGGATCCAGATTTTCACCAAAATCGAATAAATGTGTTCTTGTCACACACACAACCTGTCCAGCAAGCTTTGTCCGAATCCGTGCATAACCTTTGAGACATCCTGCTCACAAACAAGGACACACACAAACAGTGGTGAATACGCACATAATCTCCGTCCACTTTCAGTGGCGCAGGTAAAGCTGTCCTTTCTAATTGCCAAATCTGAATATTGAAAAATAATTTGAAAATAAGTTGGCATATCTGCACTATTATGAGTTTCTTGTTTGTATAAATTTTGGAATATCCCTGGTATCATGCTTTTTTGCAATTGATAGACATGAATCATTTTGATGTAAACTATGGTATCCAAAAATAAAATATTGATTCAGACACAGCACAGCAGTTCCCATAATGTCTCACTGCCAATTCTCCAAAATACATGAGTGCCATTGAGTCCACACCTATTTATGTTAAAACCACAACTATTTATTTTCGTCTTCATTTATATGTCTTTAAAGGCCCCAATGATCTCATCTTCTTGTGGGGTTGGCCTGTGTACATTTGTTGGCCCAAGTCTTTCATAAACCGACTTTGCAGGCCTTACAATAATTTAAAGGCGACAAAAAATTGGAATTTGTTTAGGGTGCCAGCAATCACCCACCCACTCTTCATGAAAAACAAACGTGGGATATTTAATATACACTAATGACCAGTGCTGGTACATGGTTCCTCCAGGTTAGCGTCATTCTGAGGGACAGCACCAGCATTAATAGCACACACAGAGCCCTGTGTGCAAAACACCAGGATGACAGTTTATAGCAAGGCCGCAATTGAAACCCAGGCTAGACAGCTTCGAGGTGAGTGCACATACATTTAAACTGTCCTGCTAGAGCAAGACCATTTGTGGAAAGGGATAACATTTCCATTTTTAATAAAGATTGTATCTCAGGTCAGAAAAGGTGCTTGATTTCAAAGTGGAAAGTAATAGAGTTGGTTTGGCAAGGAATAAAATAAAAATTTCATTGATTAAAAAAACTTTTTGTTGACCTTGCAACTTCCGAGGCATTAGCAACAAATGATCATATGAAGAAAGTTGCAGTTATTCAAAAGATTATACGAAAGGATAAGAACTGATCCGCAACTTGCCTTATAACTGTTTTGTACTTGTTATTATACTCTTCCAAATTCCCTGGAATTCCGATTTTATAACTCGTCTTTGGGAATTATCTACATTTGCTTCTTAGTCAAAAGTCAGAGTTAAGTCCTTCAGGTTTTTCTTTAAATAATTTATAGCTTCATTAAAATGAAAATTTATTATTTGGTCGAGGCAGAGCGAAGCGGGGTCGAGGCCGTTTATTCCTGCTATGCGGAACACCCGGCAACCAATGCCTACTGAAAACAGACTTTTTAAAATGCCGGCTGAATTTTCCATCCAATCATCATGCATCTTTGCTAATAAATTATCCATGGGTGGGCACTCCCATGTTGAAAGTTTTGCATCAATCGCTCAAGCGGATGTGGCTAAAACAAATTTAAAAGCGAATAAAGGTGAGAAAGTGGGGATGGAAGAAAGAAAAAAAAGTAAGGACCTCAGCTGACATTCTGCAACATGGTTGTTGGCGGTTGTGGATGCCTATTACTAGTCTAAATAACATGCACACAGCATTCATCTTAGAGGGCATATGCTTTCCTATTCCATGCCCTCCCATTACTCCTCCCTCCTTACAAATTTTCCCTTCCATTCCCACTCCTCACACACTTCCTTACTCTCTGTTCTCCCTCATATCATCATCTCTTTTCTTCCTTCTCTCAATAATTGTGAGATTTACAATTTGGCACTACCTCTCCTCTGCGTACGGAATAAATATATGGGTCCTATCTCCTTACATTCTTTCTCAATCGCTATCCCGGTCACTTCCTGTGCCATTTCCTAAACACTTAAAATGCTGCTCTGCATTTGCAAAACATAAAAAAATAATTCAACCACCAAAATCAACCAAAATGTTCAACTTTTATTTTCCATATTTACTCTCACACATGGGCACCCAGAACAACAATGCCACACTGTCGCAGCATATGCTAGCATATCCTTGTAAGATCAATTTTTGGGGGTTAGAAGTGTCAAAATATTAGGGTAGATTGCGGTTCAAATTCCTGATTTTTTAGGACTGAGTTAGTGATGGTAAAATTAAATTTCACACATGCTGATGGAAAAGCCTTGTTAATGCAGCAAGAATGGGGTTCTCTAAGCCTAAAGGTCATGTAGAATGTGTCTTAAGCGACAGGCATAGAATATTAATGAGCATGTTATGTTTTCTTTTGTTTTGCATTTTGCTTTGTTCATTCATATGAATGCAGCACAGTTGTTCTGCCTTATGGTGTGGAAATCTCATGTTTCTGTCCATGTCTTGTTGTCTGTCAGGCTTCGTGGTACTTTGCTTGTCCTTTTCCTTTGTCCAGCCAATGCTTCATGAGTAGAAGAATTGCTGGAATAGCAGATGTAATTTGTGGATAAACTAGCCTGCTTGACCGATTGAACTGCTTCGTTTGAGATTTGTTGTCACCAGGGAATTTGGGAATTCCCTTGAGGCAGGTTGGGAAGTCTTTAAAGCAGGTGGTGACCGAGTCAGAAGCAGAAGTGAAATAGAGGTCTGTTTTCACGAGGGCCTCAGCACAGTGAAAACAGGTGCAGTTCAAAGCTCTAGCCCCGCACAGAGGTGAAGTGGAGGTGACTTGGTGGGATGCATATATAGTGGGAGCTTCTCAAAGATAAAGCTTCTCAAAGCTATTGTATAGGAGAGTATTAGGATGCAGTCCAACCTTCCTATAAAGCAACCTTCCTATAATGGAGCGAGTAATTTTTTTTGCACTCTCCTTCCACCTTGCCACTCCCGGGCTTGCATTGCAGTGGAAGAGGCTGGAGAGTGGTACTGCAGCTCGTTGCTAGGAAATACTCACCAATCGGTCATAAAGTGTAGGAGTCTGGTGCATCCTTGTGGCCTTTAATGTACACGCATTGCATTTCTTCCACCTCCAAGTTTTGCTCCAAAAACTGACTTCAATTGGTCTTTTCCTCTATAATACGAAGACTTACAATCCAAGAACGTTTTAAATGTGCCTTCTTTGAAAAGGAAAGACTGGAGTGCAGACAACTCTTTCATTTTTATACGTGTGTGTTGTCTTAAGTGCATGTTCTATGGGTGATCGTGACGATTAATGTTTATAAGAGGTAATGGCTGCTTAGTCATATGGCAATCCTTTGAATTGTAAATTATTGGTTCACTTTGTTTGTTAAATGATGCAGGTCTAGTTATTACACGAATATTCGTTATTACCAAATTTAAACGTTAATTTGTTCAACTGGCAACGGTACCCGCCCTATGGGTGGAGCTTCAATTGGGAAGCCCAAATGAAAAGGCAAAATATCAGAAATTGAAGGCTTTTTTTTATTTTAAACGATTCATATAAACATCCGTTAAATCATATCACATGCAAATCATCAAAATCTAAACAGTACATGGCGTCCATTTTGAAAAAACATTGAATTCTGCAAAACGGAAGCGGCCGCTACACGTCTTTCTCAGTCGCACGTTTATGTGTGAAGAGTGCGCGCCGAATCTGTAACACGGAAGCGGCCGCTACACCTGTTTCTCAGTCGCTTTGCACACGCTGCCGTGTTACTTCGGAGCCGTACGTTTATATCGGAAGAGTTTGTCAGGAGTCGATCTACTCTCTCCTGGTACATAGAATTTCAACAAAAGCCACATCACTGTTCATATCGGTAAATATTATTCTATCGTGTTTAGAAAAACTGGAAAATTGGAAAACTTTTGAAAAATTGGAAAAACAATATGTAGCCTATTTTACTCCCAGAGGTCCCAGGAATACCCACCCAAAATATCGTTGCGATCGGTTGAGCCGTTTTTGTGGTACCTTCGAACGGACGGACGGACATTTGGTGAATTATAGTAAGATGCTGTCTGCTCTGATTGAAATTTGAGGTTTGGCTTGAAGTGTCAAGTTGAAGTTAGCTCGGCTTCACACTGTAGAAACCAAGGCTTTTAGAATCATTGGAATCTCCTATGATGAAGCGGATTCTGAGGATCTTTCACTCGCTCACCGCAGGCAGGTTGGTGGTCTTTGTCTTCTACCGACTCCTCTCCGGCCTTGCTCCCCCAGCTCTGTCTGTGCTCTGTACCCCAAACATTCTGACAGGTCACACAAGATCTGCCAGCAACCCTCTTATGGTGAAACTGCCAAAATAAAGACTCTCTGCTCACCTTCACTCTTTCATTCCTCTTTTCTCCCACCTTTGGAACAAGCTCCCTCACTCTCTCAATCCCACTTCTCCCTCCAGGTCTTTAAAACAGCTGTTCACCACCATCTCTTATCTTCCCCCATCAAAAACCTTGATTTTTTTGTACCCCGTTAATACACCCCAAATCCACCTCCTTCGAATTCCGTTTTTGTCCCCCGTCGCACCGCGGAGCGAAAGGGGGATTATGGTTTTCCCCTCCGTCTGTGTGTCCGTCCGTCCGTGCATGCGCGTGCGTGCGTGCGTACGTGCATGCGTGTGTGTGTAAGTGAAGGGCCGAATTCTAATTTGGTGTGGGTGCAACCCACGTCAAAATCTAAGATGGCCACCGCCATGTATGTCTGACGCCATGAATGTCTGAACCTTGTGAGCGGAATATCTTGAAAAATAAGCAAAGTACCAACTTCTAATCTGGTGTGTGGGTGTATCTAGGCATAGGGAAGAACGCTATTGAAAATTGGGTCGCCACGTCAAAATCCAATATGGCTGCCGCCATGTATGTCTGAACCTTGTGAGCGGAATATTTTGAAAAATAAGCAAAGTACCAACTTCCAATCTGGTGTGTGGGTGTATCTCGACATAAGGAAGAACGCTATTGAAAATTGGGTTGCCACGTCAAAATCCAAGATGGCCACTACCATATATATGTCTGAACCTTGTGAGCGAAATATCTTGAAAACTAAACGAACTACTAACTTCTAATCTGGTGTGTGAGTGTATCTACGCATAAGGGAGAACGCTATTGCAAATTGGGTCGCCACGTCAAAATCCAAGATGACCGCCTTGCATCTTCCACTTTGTCAACTCGCATCACTTCACTGACGGGGGACCTAGGCGTAACGCTTGTCTTTCCTGAAAGTCCCTGTAGTGTCCATCTTGTTTATCCCGTGTACCCTGCCTCAGCCCTCTCCCTTCCACAGATCTGACGATGTCCCTGTTCTCTACTGTTGTTGTGCTTCCCTCTCTCCCCTCTTTCTCCTGCTCCCTTTATTACATGTTTCATGTGTGTTTCTGTTTCTGTTTTATGTGTTTTATTTGTTAGCTCTTACACGAGCTTCGACTTTGTATACAAAAAAGTGCATTTAATTATTTTCACTTGCCAGAACCTTTTATACCTGTTGAGATTGTAAGTTAATTAATCAGAAGTTTGCAATTGGAATGCCCCTGGTTTTGCTTTGTGTGTGCACATCCAGGTAAAAGGGCTGACCAGTTAGTTGTTTTTTTTGTGTACATAGTTGAGGCTTGTGGACGAGCTACTACCAGTCCACTGAACCGATCAGGATGTACCAGGACAAAAGGAACAGTAGAGAAAGGTGGGGAACACAAACAGCAGTTTGGACACAAACAACAAAGGCCAAGATAAAGGCAGACGTGGGCAAAGAATGGCTGTGGGTGGGAATGTACGGGTGTAGCAGAAAGCCCCTGAGATTACGATACATGGAATTTATCGGTAAAGATGGAGTTAAGGCATTCAGCCTAATCTTTAGTCAAATGAATTTCATCCATCATGAGCAAATGATGTCAATGATAAGTTGGCAAATGGCAGGCACTGAACTGATCCAGGTTTTTGTTGAACAATATTTGGCTGATGTAGCTTAGTCCTACTATAACTAAAAACTACTGTCTTTGTATTTTCTGGAGAGAAGAACTCAGAAATTGTGAATGAATTAAAATTGATGTTTTGCAAGGAAACAAAACAGTTTTACACTCGTAATAATCACGTCATCGATGTAGAACTCAGTCGAACTGAGTATCGTGGTGAAATGTGTCTGCAACAGTCCATGGTGGAAAGCAACTTTTCCGATTTAGAAATGAAAACTAATCTTGGCGATGAAGATTTGTGTCGATCTGCATCCTTAGACAGGTAGAACAATGGATGAAACCAACAGGATGTTGACCAAGGTATGCTAACCCCAGTGGGAAGCAAGGAGAAGCTGACGTTTCAGGTGTTATCCCTACGTTGGAGAAAAACTGTTTTTCCTCTGACAATTAGCTTCTCCTTGCTTCCCATGGCAGATAACACAACCAGTCAACGTGTTGTTGATTTCATCCATTGAGTTTCATTGTACAGCTGTTGAATTGAACGTTGTAATTACAGACTTAGCATTTAATATGGAATATATATTTTTTCTTGACTTGGATTTACTTTATTAATTCAGTATATCAATCTGGTGAGTTTCTTTTACACTTTGGTGATTTATTTGTTAAAAGAACCATGTCACTGATTGTCTGTCACAGCAAGAAGTCAACAACTGGATTATATCACAGGTGGCGTGGCAAAATGTACGGACAGGTGCATTTGATGATTGGCTTCACAGTCGGGTATACAAGGGTTGTTGCGTTCTGTATTAGTGTAAAACAACTGCTGCACGTCTCCAAAGGTTATTGCCGCTTCCTCTGGAGATGGTCCGTCAACTCGACAATGCTATTTGTCATGGAGTGATGGCTTTACGAAATTACGGCATGAAACAGCATGCTATTGCTCGGCAGTATGGCATTACTCAAGGTCAGGTGTCAAAGATCCTGAAACGAAATGCTCAGAGGGCTGTCCCTACTCCAATACCGAGGCCAGGACGTCCCCGCAGAACCACAAGGAGGGATGATCGCCAGCTGCACTGGTTAGTCCGCAATGGCCGTACCAAGTCAGCTAATCGGCTTGGGGCTGAGTGGCAGCAACTGGCAAATGTGCCTGTATCCAGAAGGCTATTCAACCAACGACTGGTTCAAGCAGGCTATTGTGCCAGGCGTCCCCTGAGAAAGCCACGCCTGACCAGACAACACCGCCAGGGCCGATTGCAGTGGGCCAGAGAGCACCGTCAATGGCAGCCAGGACACTGGAATCATGTGATCTTCAGTGACGAGTCTAGATTTCTGGTCTATCGTCAAGATTACCGCGTCCGAGTGCGCAGACAAGTGCATGAAGCCTACAACAAAGATTGTATAGTGCCAAGAGTCCAAGCTGGAGGTGGTGGGGTGACCGTTTGGGCTGCTTTTCATGCAGGGGGCAAAACTGACCTGGTTGTTCTGAATGGAAACCTGAACCAGTTCAAGTACAGGGCCATTCTGGAAGAAACATCGCTTCCATTTGCTCGTGCAGCCTTTCGAGGAAACTTTGTCTTCCAAGATGACAATGCATGGCCTCATCGTGCTCGCATGATCCAACACTTTCTTGCTGACCGTGGTGTAGAGCATATGGAGTGGCCTGCCATGTCCCCTGATATGAATCCGATAGAGAACTTGTGGGCAGAATTAACACGTCAAATCGACCACTTGGACCAGCAGCCGACCTCTGTGCGTGAATTGCAGCAGGCTATTGTCACTGCATGGCAAGCGATTCCTGTCCAAACCTTGGCAAATCTCGTGAACAGCATGCCTCAACGTGTACGTGCTCTCCTGAATGCTCGTGGGGGTTACACGAAGTACTGAACTGTAATTTTACTGTCCGTAATCCCAGTCGTAATTTAACTTTTGTTTTTGTTAGAACAAAAATTTGGCTAATGTGCAAAATAAAGAGATACTTCTGGAAAACGTACAGAAGTTTAACACAGTACTGTCCATGAATTGAGTTCGATATCAGTTTACATCACTTTCAAGGATCAATTTATTTGTTTCGAAATGTCAAATGTGGTTTTTGTTTCTTTTAAAGGTCACATTAACAAAATCTAAAATAATTTCAACATAATTCCAATGAACTTTTGGTTCTAAGACATCTTGAAAAGTAAGTTCACCCCCACAAAAAAATATTCCATATTAAATGCCAAGTCTGTAAATGGAATGGTGTAATTTGTAAACTTGTTTCCTGAAGCATGAGCAGGTTCTGTCACAGATATGTTGACTCGACCTCGAGCTGTTTGAGGATTTGCATTGGGGAAGAGATATTTGATATGTTTGGAATGAACTTTTCAGTTAACACTTCAACATTCCCCTTTCAATTGGCAAATGACATGAAATTCTGCATAGCTTTATGATTTGTGGGCACTTTCATGGCCTTGTAACAATCCGGACGATCTGCATCCTTAGACAGGTAGAACAGCCCCTGAGTACATGCGTCGACATTGCGTAACCCTCAGCATCATGTTATTTGAAGGAACTCGCCCTTCATGGGTCCTCACTGTCTTGTGTAAGTTACTTAAATTTAGGTTGCCTTTCATGATTCCACCATCTTGGCATTACATCCACAACTCTGCTCGATGATGTGATGACACTTGAGGCCAAAGTCGGGGTTTCCACCATACTTCGAGCTGGAGGAATGGGAAGTTGGCATGCCAACTTTGGCAGAACAGTTTCCAGTGTTTTTTGTTTTTCTTCAGTGATGCGTGCGAGAGATATGGGCATGTAACGTTCCTTTGCTTTGACATGCCAGCCTTACTTGTTTAGTTAAAATGAAAAGCCGCTGGGGTTTGAGAGTTGTGGGGCATTTTATCCACATTGACTTGAATTACTGGACAACCCTTTATTGGACATCCAGCTATTACTTAAATTAATTAATTGCAGAAATTCTTCATTGTGAAACTCAGTCGCAGGCCATTGGCATCATGGTGCACAAAGTGCCAGTACATTGTCATTGCCAACATTCTGCTGCAATGTTTACACTGTCCACATACCTGATAAGCATGCCAATACCCTGTTCAGAAGCCAAAGTTTGATATATTGGGCTGGGTCAAATGGACATAAAAGCATCCCCAACTGACCTGCTCAATAAAATAAATAAATAAATGCGGATGACCCGTTCAAAGTGAGTGCTCCGATACCCTTGGCAAATTCTCTCTTTGATTTGGCTGTACATTTGGCATTGTGGTGTGGATATGGCACAAACATAATGGTTCAAGTGGAGTTTGCCTGTTTCTTAATCACCTTATGATAGCTTGCAAATCGGCAAATGGGCAAATTTTTAGGCTTAAAATAACTGAATTGCTAAATCTTACAAAATTGGGACTGTTTTTCTTGATACAGCCACAAATACTCCTGTGATGCTCAATCTAATCACCAATAACCTCAATAATTTGTCTTCATCAATGATCTCTCCGACTCTCTGGAAAATCCTCTCTATCTCTTTGCTGATGACTCCACTATCAGCCGCTCCATTCCTCATCCCTCAGATCGGCAGTCTGCAGCCTCCTCACTCTCTGCAGACCTGGTAAAAATCACAGACTGGTCAAACAAGTGGAACATGTCTTTCAATCCTGACAAATCTCACACTCTTACAATGTCTCTTCGAAAGGACCGCCTGGAAAACCCTCCCATCTACTTTCTCAACAATCCTCTCCAAGAAGTTCTGTCGCTCAAGCTTTTTGGTCTCACTATCTGCCATGATCTTTCTTGGGAAAACCACATTTCCAAGCAGGCCTCCAAAGCCAGTCACCGACTGGGCATCCTTCGTCAAGAAAGTCCTTCCTTGGCACACCTGAGCTCCTCACCACATACAAGGCTTTCATCCGCAGCTCAATGGAATACTGTTCCCCCCTCTGGGCTGGTGCTCCTGCCTCACACCTAACTCGGCTTCACGCTGTTGAAACCAAAGCTTTCAGAATCATTGGAATCTCCTGCGATGAAGTTAACTCCGAGGGCCTTTCACTCACTCACCGCAGGCAGGTTGGTGGTCTTTCTGTCTTCTACCGACTCCTCTCCGGCCTTGCTCCCCCAACTCTCTCTGTGCTCTGTCCCCCCAATATTCCTTCAGGTCGCACAAGATCTGCCTGCAACCCTCTTATGGTTAAACTGCCAAAATCTAGGCTCTCTGCTCACCTTCACTCTTTCATTCCCCTTTTCTCCCGCCTCTGGAACAAACTCCCCCACTCCCGTCAATCCCACTCCTCCCTCCAGGTCTTTAAAACAGCTGTTCACCACCATCTCTTATCTTCCCCCATCCAAAACCTTGATCTTTTCTACCCCCGCTAATTCACCCCAGATACGCTTTTTTTTGAAATTCCAACTTCTTTCCTGGAAGTCCTTGCAGTGTCCACATGTTTTATACCTCTCCCACCTCCCCCAAAGCCCACCCCCTCCCACATTTCTCCCGATGTCCCTGCTCTCAAATGTTGTGTTTGTGTCCTTCCCCCTCTCTCCCCATCTTGTCTGCCGCTCCCCTTATTTTTTGTGTTTTGTGTGTCGGTTTGACTTTTTGTGTGATTAATGTTAGCTCTTTCACGAGCCTCGATGTTGTATCCCAACAAAAAAAAAAAAGAAAAAAAAAAAGTATTTTTTATGTTGAAGGCTCCAGGCACAGACTATATAGCCGTCATCGAAGCCTGGCCTTAAATACAAGAGAAGGAAATGATGTTTGTTTGCGAGAAAGAGAGATTGAAGCTAGCCCTGTAGCTAGAAAGAAAGGTAAGCTGGAAAGTAAGACCAGCAATCCTGACACAGAGAGTCAGTTACATTACAAACTGTTAAAACATTGTAGTCAGTCAGAACGGTAGTACTACCCTAGGCGGTTGCTGTCTACAACCTACTACCTAAAAAACCGGTCCAACCGGAGGGTGTTTTTTTTTAGGAGACACCATCTCCGTACTGGATGGCCGTTGACTCACTAAGGGAGCTCATCCGCCCTTTAACAGGTATTGTTTTTAGTCCTACAGGGTCTCACAGGCACTCTCCCCACTAGCAAGCCAGTGAGGGTAGTCAGTTTAGTCGCCGACTACCCAACAATGCAGCAGGTAGCATTGGGTTACATGTTACCAGTGGCAGTCAAGACACTGACCTGACTATTTTATGCTGATTTTGCCTTACACCACCATAACAATGTCATTGATTAATAGCTCTTGGTGTTTGATCAGTTGTACAAGCCAGTATTTATGTGGCTGCATCAGAGAGACGCTCGTGTCCAACAGTTTCTCCATTGCCCTACTGTCAGTTCATGCCCCCATCACCTTGCTCTTCCATGAGCCTCAATCCTGTATACCAAAAAAAGAAACCCATTTTGTCACGCCTTTTGTAATTCTCAACAAAACTTTTTCATAATATTTATCGATCATCACACTTTACTCATTACTGCTTTAATGCCACGAACGATCATTGTGAAAATTCGTAATGAATTTTGTGTTCCATTCTGTTGTCACCTGGTGTTGGGCTAGCGGCTAGGGTGCCGGCTTAGGATAACCAAGGATCCTGGGTTCGAATCCCGGTCGATCGCTGAATTAACGCCAGGGGGGTTGACTCAGCCTGTCATCCTTCAGAGGTCGGCTAATTGAGTACCAGTTCACTGGTAATTCCCTGGTTGTCGTTAAAGGCGGCAAAATTGTCGTTAAAGGCGGCAAAAAGGGTTGGCGTCAGGAAGGGCATCCGGCCGTAAAACATTGCTTCAAATAGGGGACCGACAAACAACAACAACCACGGTTCCCGAAAAAGGCCAACCCCAGCTTTGCGGGGAAAAATGGCCTCTAAAGGTGGTTTTTTAAATTTTTATTCTGTTGTCACCCATCTGAGGTTTTCTGAGTCAGGTTTGAATATTTTCAGATTCTTCTCTGCTCTTGTCCCAACTTAGGGTTACTGAAGTTCAACGATTTGATACTGTACTTGTTTGGAATGGCAGCTATCTTAGCCATGAATAAAACTGAAGTTATACCATGACCTTAAATCTTGTATAGCATAAATTGTAACTGTGCTTGGAATTAATATTGTCTCCCCCCACCCCAACCCCACAATTTCATATCTTTTCCCTACCAGAATTATTTCCTCAAATGCCTTCTATGGCAGGGATGGTTGAGAAAACGTCCGAGTCGCTGGGCTTACTGGAAGAAACTGCGGGAGACCGGGCAAGGAAATCGACGATACAGGGTAATGAGAGCACAGGAGAGGTCCCACAACTTAATGTATCAACGTTACAACGGCCTTTGGATTTCGGCGCCAATGCAGCCACCACAATGGAGTCTCTGCTTCCTTCAAAAAACATTTTTGAAGACGGGGACCCCGAAAGAGGCAGCAGTGATGTGACGAGGCCTCCGAAGGTGTTGGCACCACATGTAGACAGAGTGGTGCGAGAGATTATCGAGACCGAAAGAACGTATGTGCAGGATCTACGCAGCATTGTAGAGGTGAGAAGCAGCAATTTAAAATGATTGCGTTTCATTAAAACTAAAGTTGTACAATAACTTACATTCTCAAAAGGAATAATAATGAACTGAGACTGCAGTATTGCTTCATTGGTAGCCTGGCCACAAATTGAGATGTTCAGTAAGAGTTCGAACCTTAACCGGTAAAACTTTCTCAGAACTGCAGTCCTGATGCAGAGTGTAGCAGGGAGTGATAAATGCCGGAGTCTATTGTGCAAATGGGGATGTAAAGCTGGCTGTCTTGTCGATATTCAGGTTGTGAATGTTAAAGACCGTATGAGAACCGCCCAGGGTAGTACTCCCGTTCTGACTTAAGAGTGTTAAAGTGGTGGCCAGAACCATCTTACACTCTCCATGTCAGGATTGCTGGTCTTACTTTCTGTCGCACTCAAACTATAGCTACTGGGCTAGCTTCAAAGTAACTTTAGCAAGAAATATGCCATTGCATACTCGTATGCAGGCAAGATTCCCTTGGAATTAGCGACCGGAATTAGCAATGATTGCAGTAGTTGGGACAACTGGGCAGTGGCATAGTTATCCAGTTAGGGTTTGTGGTGCCTGGGGCCAAAGGTCATTACTGCTAGTCAGTCGGGCTTTTTCCCCTCACAAGTCTGTCCTCGCCATACGTCATACGTCATGGCCCATCTCGTGTGTACACGCGGGCCGGGCTGAAGGAAACTCTACCCGTGAAAGAGAAAAAATTAAGAATGATCCTCGGAGGGCCACACACATAAAGAGGGTGAACTGATAGGAAAGTAGGATTCAAATAAAAAACGTCGAAAGGAAAAGAGAGGGACAAGGAAGTTAAAGAACTTACTTGACACATGATTGAGCTCGGACGGAGAAAGACATCTGGATCTGATCGACATGTAATTACGTCATTACGACGTATCTGTCCAACAAGCAACAATTATAACCTCTCCTTCCCTTGGGCCTATCATGGGCGATCTCTCCGTATTACAGAATGCAATACCTCATCTGTTTGAAGATTTCACAAAATATAATTGGATTAGATAAGAGATTTACGCAGCCAGCAGCCCCATACTTACTGATACGGATTTATTTACTGTGTGGATGTGATTAGTAATAATGTATTACGAAAAATGTTAAGCTGGATGAAAGAGTTTGTTAACATCGACATGACACATTGACACGTACCACAGAGTTTAAAATGTAAAAAGTGGTTCTAAAAGTTACATCTTGTGCTCTCATGAGGAGTCTGTTGTACTTAATTGTATATACACCAAATGGAGCAAGAAAACGTGTTTTAGGGGGTGTCATTTGGCGTCCCATCCACTTCCTGCTCTTGGCTGTTGCCTTTCTGTCGTAGTGTAGCAGCATAGCAAACCTGTTGTGCATTTTGTGATACAAGCACCAAATTTGGCACAAATGTACATTAATATGTTGCGAACATTGTGTGGTCAGCAATGAAGACGAGAGTCTGAATTACATGTATGCAAAAGACCTTGTGAACCAGTGAAGCAAATACACGGGTAAGCATGAATTAAATCTAGGGCATGATATAATTTCCATGATGTTTACCTCTACACTCAATGGTGGAAGGAGGTAATGTTTTGATCCCAGCTTGTCTGTATGTCTGTTTGTCTGTTAGTCCACAAAATTCCAGACAAAGCTTGTAGTAGTGGTAGTTGTAGTGGTAGTGGTGATAACAGAAATTGTTATATAGAACTGAACTTATATTATTATTATATGCAGAAAATAACTTCATTTCTATATGCCCTGCAGTGGACAGGTTAATTGGTTTATGCACTGAAGGGGTCACCCTGGTGTGCACTGCTGTGTTCTGCCTCACTGAGTTGTTCAGGTATGATGTACTCAGCACAAGCTTCCGGTCGACCCGGAGGTGGGGGTGCGGGGCCTGTCACTGAACGTCAAAACAAACGGCCTGCCGGGGCCGCCCAAAAGTCGGGCGTGAGGGGCGCGTCCACTAATGGAACGCCTCTCGCTTCCCAGATCGAGGGCCACGTGGTCAGGAGAACCTCGTCCCTTCCGGTCACACTTTGCCTATCGGCCGGCCTCGAAGACCGAAATTGTGACGGTGTCACCCGAAAAATTTGAAATTACGAAATTTGAAAAAATTTGAAAAAAAAAATTACGGAATTTCAAGTGGCCCAATATCTGAAAATGTTCGCAACATATTAATGTACATTTGTGCCAAATTTGGTGCTTGTTTCACAAAATGCACAATTCTTTTGAATATTTGGGCTAAGCCGCCCCACTATCGGCACTGTATTATGATACTCTTTTTGCTAGACTATTCATTCTGATAATCTTTTTCATATAACTTTTTGAATTCCCTCAAATATTATTCTTACTTTAAGGACATGCAGCAAGTACCTAGTAATCTTATTTTTATTCGGCTGGGGCCAAGCAAATTGAGGTCGAGTTCATTTATTTCCGATACGTGAAAAACCCTGCAAACCATGCCCACAGAAAGCAGACTTTTTGAAACGCCAGCTGCAATTTCCATCCAATCATCATGTAACTTTGGTAAAAACATTATTCATGTGTAGCCACTCCTATGTTGAAAGTTTTGTTTCAAACGTTCAAGCGGTTATGGAGATAACACATTTAAAAGTGAATAAAAGTGAAAAGGCGAGGGTGGAAGAAAAGAAACTGAGGGCCTCGGCTGGCATTCCACAAGATGGTCAAGGATGGATGTGGACGCCAATTACTAGTATAGATTGAAATCAATGGGTATAAGTAGTATGACATAATTTGCATTGGATTCCATGTAATAATACAAGTGAGGAAACGATAATGTGCATTTTCTCACATTGTCAAATGACTTTCAGCACAATCATCACTTATCGGTCTGCTAGCTACGGTGAAGTGGATTGGGTGAGCCGCTTACACTTTAATTAGTTACTCCTGTGTATTATGGGTATTAGGCTTTTCCATTCATAAATTTGCAATGATAAAATGCCTATATATATATATATATATACTGGATATATATATATACAGTCACGTGAAAAAGTAAGTACACCCCATGTAAAGTTTTGACTTTTTCAACATATTTAAAAAAACAGCTATTTGATCTTCATTTCAACAATATTGATAGATAAAGGTGATATAATATAACAAATATCATGAAACATTTACATTTTGTAGTCCATTGTATCTATCTATAATTCCAGTAATCTCTGTGTGTATGTGTGTGTGTCTGTGTGTGTGTGTGTGTGTGTGTGTGTGTGTTTGTCTGTGACCGCTGTTTCTCGACAACCACGGGTCCGATATACTTGAAACTTGCCAGGTATATTGCTGGGGACCCGAGGATGTGCCTTTTCAAGGTTTGAAATTAATCGGACAAGTGGTTCCCAAGGTATGGTCACCGTACTCGCAAGCCGTTCGCTTTGGCTTTGCGAATGGACCAAACCATTTCATGTAAATAGAGGGGGGGGGGGGGGGTTCTACCGTACTCGCAAGCCGTTCGCTTTGGCTTTGCGAATGGACCAAACCATTTCATGTAAATAGAGGGGGGGGGGTTCTGTGGTCGTTACTGCCACGTGGTTTCAAAGTTTTTTTTTGTTGTTGTTGTTTGCACGCATGTTTTTTTGCACCCACGTACGGGCACGCCCTAGTAATTTAAATAAACATAAATGCAAATTTCGCATGTGGAAAAAGTAAGTACACCCTTGGCTCTAATAGGTGGTATTGCCCCCTTTGGCAGAAACAACCTCAAGTAGGCTTTTCTTATAACTGTCTACCAATCTCTGACATCGACTGGGAGAAATTTTTGCCCACTCCTCCATGCAGAATTCTTTCATCTGTGCGATGTTTGAGGGGTTTCTTGCATGCACAGCTCGTTTCAAATTCCCCCACAACATCTCGATGGGATTTAGATCCGGGCTTTGACTTGGCCATTCCAAAAACCTCCATTTCTTTCTTTTCAGCCATTCCTTGGTGGATTTACTGGTATGTTTAGGGTCATTGTCATGTTGCAAGGTCCACCTTCGGTTGATCTTCAACTTTCTGACAGATGGCCTCACATTATCCTCAAGCACCCTTTGGTACAATTAAGAATTCATAGTGGATTCTATGATGGTGAGCTGCCCAGGCCCTGATGCAGCAAAACTGCCCCAAACCATAATGTTTCCACCACCATGCTTTACAGTTGGTATCAGGTTCTTGTGGTCAAATGCTGTCTTTGGTTTTCACCAAACATGACTTCTGGTACTGTGGCCAAATAGCTCTACCTTTGACTAATCTGTCCAGAGCACATTGTTCCAGGAGTGCTGGTCTTTGCCAAGGTGTTCATTGGCAAACTTTCGTCTTGCCCTGATGTTCTTTCTGGACAGCAAAGGTTTCCTCCTGGCGCACCTCCCATGTAGATCAAATTTGTGCAGCCTCTTTCTAATGGTAGACTCGTGCACTTTGACATCAACAGTGGCAAGAGCTAGCTGTAGGTCCCGTGATGACATTCTGGGGTTCTTAGAGACTTCTTTCACCATCTTGCGGTCTGCTCTTGGGCTGAACTTGCTGGGGCGGCCTGGCCTGAACAAGTTGGCAGTTGTTTGGAATATTCTCCACTTGTAGATCATTTTCCGGACAGTCGAATGATTGATTTCAAATTGTTTGGAGATATATTTAAATCCCTTCCCAGACTCGTAGCCATCTATAACCTTCTTTCTGAAGGCCTCAGAGAGCTGTTTTGATCTCGGCATCATGACGCCGCACACTTCAACAACAAAGAGCAAACCAAACTAAATGAGGTTTAAATAAGACAGGTTCCTCCACGATCATCTCTAATGACGTTCTACTCATTTGCACCTGAGCTGGTGCACCTGATTCTAATTTTAGGTATTTGAAGTAGTGATAAATGTAGGGGTGTACTTACTTTTTCCACATGCGAAATTTGCATTTATGTTTATTTAAATTATACAATGGACTACAAAATGTAAATGTTTCATTGTATTTGTTATATTATATCACCTTTATCTGTCAATATTGTTGAAATAAAGATCTAATAGCTGTATGTTGAAATATGTTGAAAAAGTCAAAACTTTACATGGGGTGTACTTACTTTTTCACGTGACTGTATATATACATATATATATATAGTGTTTAAGTCAGCAGTTTTTGTTTCCAATGTTCTTAATTTCTGGATTTAGCTCTGAACCATGCTGACCCATGGTGTGAGCTGGAAACAATATGGTTTAGTTTTTAGCAAAACATGATATACTCAGCAAAATATGATATTGTTTATTGTTTCTTGCCTTAACTTACTCGATCATATTCACTGAACATTGAATAATTTGATGCTTTGCAGGCAGTGAGCTATATTGCAAGGTGTATCGTCCTTCGGATCATTGAGCTGGGGACCCTATTACTAGCTTTAGCTGGTGGAAGTTAAATATCCCACAGTTAAAAAAAACAAACAGTCGATGAGTTATTATTGACGCCTTCAACAAATTCCAAAATCCTGTTCTAACCTAGTGGTGTAACTGCAACAAAGGTATAATCATACCTGCTTCCCTCACCCAAAATGATTTTACTTGCAGGCCAAACTTATACTTGTGTCCCGTCCCAATACGCACATTATACAATACAATACTGGCTCAGAACACCTGCACACGCTCCAAAGATGCGGCCGTACGTCTTATCATTGGAGTAAGCCTCAAGTTCCCAAATGATATCTTAGAATAACTCACTAATTTAAAATGTCTTATGTACTTTCTGCCACCATGATAAGATATTGATGTCGTTGCATTCAGCATAAAGGCGTTGGTATATAACCAATAAAAGCGAGCACAGTGAGGAATCGTGTTTGCGGCGAGAAATCCTTTGCTCGCTGAGGCCATAATAATGTTGACTCTGATAATGAGCAAATGATCAATAACGTGTGGCAATGGAAGTCTGTATTACAGCTGCTCCTTGTAAACCTCTCCACCGTTTCTTTAACTAACTGAGGATCTTTGCTTTCACCTCTGCGATGATGATATTTTATTATTTTAAGGTCAACTACTCATATGACTGTCTGAGATGTCTGCTGGTGGCTTATCGGTTAAGGCGGTTGGCTTATATCGAATCTTAGGGTCCTGAGCTCAACCCCCACCTGTGCCAAATCAACACCAGATGGGTCGACTCACTCCAGTCATCCTTTCGAGGTCGCAGAAGTGAGTACCAGTTTGCTGAGGTTAACAGTTGATTTAATAGCAGTGGTGTACTCCCTACCCAAGTGGTAGAAGCCAGTGAAAGTGGAGCCTTACGGTCGCCCCTGACGTCGGTAGACACCTTCCTTACCTTACCTTACCTCATATGAGTGCAGATTTTACTGTGAAGGATTTGCTCGTTTTGCTCTGATCTCTCTTCCTGCTGTTGATCTTGTGACCTTTGTAAACCATCAGATGTTCCCATGGTATGTATTCCATTTTGCCAACCTGCAGAGTTGTTTGTAGAGTCATTGTTGGTTGAAGCAATATCAAGGGAAAAGAACGAACACCTACACGGCTCATTTCACTGCATAAGCTAATTTAGTACACTGAATATTTCTCTTCATCCAAAATATATGATTAATTGCTTGCCATGACCGAACCGCTTTTTTGAATGAATGAATGAATATGAATGAATAAATATGAATGAATGATCGTTTTAAGGCCATTTTTCCCCGCGAGAGCAGGGGTTAACCTTGCAGGCCACATGACAATCATGGTTCCCTGTTTGAGACAATCTTTTTATGGCCGGATGCCCTTCCTGACGCCAACCCTTAGTCGCCTCTTACTATGCGCAGGGATACAAAAAAAATAATGAATGAATGAGCGTTTTAGGGCCATTTTCCCCGCTAGAGCGGGGGTTAGCCTTGCGGGCCCCATGACAATCATGGTTCCCTGTTTGAGGCAATGTTTTTATGACCGGATGCCCTTCCTGACGCCAACCCTTAGTCGCATCTTACGATGCGCAGGGATACGGTGCACCTATTCTAAGCTGGGGTACACACTGGGATCATTCATCCCAGCATGCTGGTACTCAATTTGCCGACCTCGGAAGGATGACAGGCTGAGTCAACCCCCCTGGTGTTAATTTAGCGATTGACTGGGATTACGAACCCAGGATCCATAGGGTCCTAGGGTCCCAAGCCGGCACGCTAACCGCTAAGCCAACACCAGGCCAACACCAGTTCTTTATTAAACACAAAAATAATAATAAAATAGGAGGGATACGGAGTACCTATTGTAAATCAGGGTACACATCATTCATCCCAGCAAGCTGGTACTCAATTTGCCGACCTCAGAAGGATGAACAGGCTGAGTCAACCCCTCTGGCGTTAATTCAGCAATCGACCGGGATTCAAACTAAGGATCCTAGGATCCCAAGCCGGCACCCTAACCGCTAAGCCAACACCAGGCTAGATTTTCTTTTTTATTGGACGCTTTTTTATTGGACTAAAATGTGCAGCACGTTCTCAGGTAGGCCAGTTCAGCTCAGAAATGGGTATTATGAAGCAACAATACAAGACCAGATGTGTAACCTTCTACTTTCATAATAATTGTAGGAACTTTCCTGTTTGATAAATCTGAGTACAATTTGAACTTCCCGTCTATTGACTCGACTCGCAGACAAAACCGGCTGATTTTTGCCGTCTCAACACTTTGCAATTTTGCTGAAGGTCACGCTTTGGTTTGGAAGCAGTGAATCTGTTGTTACTATACGCCTATTTGAGGAGCTGCCACCACATTTGCCATCTGGCTGAACGACCTCGTCCCTGGCTTTTTGCTAAGTTGCAGGAAAAGTCGCATTTCTGCTGCTTCCCCCTCAATGGACGTCACAAAGTGTGTGGAGATTGCCGAGTGTCTAAACGAGTAGAATTGAAGTGTAGTATTTGGTCGATTTTGCGACAGCCTTAACAATGTTGTATTTGAACTGTTATATTGCAGTTGCAATTACTCCCTTTTTAATACTCGTGTTGATGCTCAAGGAAGAGCAGAACAACAGGGAGGAAAGGGTCAACGGACAAAATGTAGCAAAGGTAAACAGGACAAGAATGCACGGATGGACCACAGCACGAGGAGGGGAGTTCTACGTGAAACAGGGAAAGACTCTCAAGAGGTATAGACGGGTGCAGCAAAACAATTTCCTCCGATCTCCTGTCTACATCCTTTGCCTTAAATCTTTATCATCCTGACCTCCTCTCTCTCTTTTTTTTTTTTATCAAAATTTTCTCCCACCACACCTTTCTCCATACAGATGTAATATGTAGATAACTTTGATTTAACCTGGCAATCTCTGCTCATGTGTTGTAATCCAGACCTACACAGAGGTGCCATTTAGAGGGGTGTTATCACCTTGGAAGTCGTACGTATCGGGTTGCAAAAGTAGCGATGAAGAATGAAGTTGATATGTCAGGCACCAAGGTATTTTGCGATATCATCTGAATCTGCAGTACGCCGAGCAGGCCACACCGATGCCAGCAAGACACGCACGAGACCATGACATAACCACGGTGAGAATGATACTTGTCTACCGCCAAACCCAAGTGTTTCCATCCATTAAAAATACGGGGAAAATGTTCTTTGTAGGAATGATGAGAGGTGCGATTTGAATAAAAGTACATGAAGTGTTCAACTTCATAAGTTGAACAGGATATAGTGCAGTTTTGCAGTGCTCTTCCCTTCCTTCCTTATCCAAGTTTCCTTTTCTTTTCCTTCTTCCCTTCCTCCTCATACCTCCGAACTGCCTTTTTCTCCTCCCATTCTTTGTTTTTCTTCTTCCAGTTCACATTGCCCCCTTTTACATCCCAACATTTATCATTTGTTTACAATGCATCGCACAATCCATGATGCAATGGAAATGTAAAGTGTTGCTGCTTTTCTGCATACTCTCATTACCTCCTCCACCGAAGGTTGACAGAGGTTATGTTTTCACTCCTGTCTGTCTGTGAGTAGGATAGCTTAAAAAAGTTGTGGACAGATTCGGACGAAATTTAGTGGATAGGTTGGGTGTACGACAAGGAAGAATTGATTCAATCCTGGTGCAGATCCAGATCCGATCATTTTTAAGTGATTCTTCACCATTGAGAGATAGGACTAGATATACAGCTAAATACAGTATGTAGCATATAAAATGATATACAGTATAGCACTATATTTCAAAAGGTATGGACTGGTTATGACAAAACTTGATGGGTGAGTAGGGTAGGTGGGTGGTGGGTGGATTCGTGTGCACCCACCCAGCTGCCGGTGGGCGCATCTGCCGCTGATGCAGTGCCTCTCTATAACCAGTTATCTGGTTACTCATTTTGCCGACCTCAGAAGGATGAACAGGCTGAGTCAACCCCACCTGGCATTCATTTCAACGGGATTTCGAACTCAGGACCTTAGGATACCAAGCCCACCACCCTAACCATTAGGCCAACACCATCTATAGTAGGGTAGGTGACAAGAACAAGCCGATTAGATTTTGGTTATGGTCGAGATGCAGATCCAGCCGATCAGTTGGTACAAAGTGTAAACTGTTCAGCCTGGCGGAGGTATGCGCTCCGCCTAGTGCCATTATTGTTTACTGTGTTATTCCCCTCAAGGGGAATAATTTACTGTGTTATTCCCCAAAACTCGTGGTTGCTCGCACGAGAAGGCAGAATACTGGAAGATGTTTCTTATCGTTAATGTGTTTATTAGAAAACAATGAATAAATGGATGTGGGGGAGGTGGGAGACAATACACCAATAAATACTCAACTGAACATATCTAGCGAACAACAGGCAAATGAATAGGTGAGTGCACGTACTTATTATACAAAGAAACTATACCCCACTAATGGTGCCAAAATACCAGATTCAAACAGGAAACAAACGACGGACATGCGAGGACTTGAGGCAGGCACGCTGGTCTTGATCCACCATTACCTGTGCAGGCATGCACCTACGTGGCTTTTATTACCTCTAGGACTAGACCTCATACATGGTGGGTCCCTCACATTGGTCACAAGTAGAAAACATGTACTCCTGTAAACCAATTTTGTGGTCGCAAAGGCTGGGGCTCTCATTTCAGTGATTCAGACTCGAGTTGTGCATTTTTAGTATCCCATGACAATTGAATCGCATTGCTGAGATACCCAACTCAACATGAATTAGCATTCGAGACTTTGAAGTTTGAACTCAAATCTTTAAACAATTGACTTCATTGGGTCCAGTGGGCGGCTACAGTTTCCGGGACTTCCCGCCCTTCTCCAGGGCTCCGCAGCTCACTACACTACTGTGGTCTGCTGTCTTTCGTCAAATGACCTGTGGCGTTTCCATTGCAAGTGCCTTCTGTTATTTGTCACAAGTCCTCCACCTGGCCGCACCTGTACAGGAGGTTTTACATGACACAACCATACTCTATTCTGCTCTATGATTTACAATCACTGCCTCCTCAGTGCACGTATTACATCCAACTGACCTCTGACAGATCCCTAATAGAGGTGGAAATCACTCGACAACAGTGACCAAGCTATTCTTAGCATATTCTATCTATGGATGGGGGGATTCACATCCATGAAGGAGGCCTCATGGAAGTGGAGGAGTGCAGGGATCCACATCACAATATACAGACTTGGCATTTAATATGGAATATTTTTTTTCTTCTTGACTTGGGTTTACTTTCTTAACTCAGTATATCAATCTGGTGAGTTTCTTTTCCACTTTGGTGATTTATTTGTTAAAAGAACCATGTCACTGATTGTCTGTCGCAGCAAGAACTCAACAACAGGATTATATCACAGGTGGCGTGGCAAAATGTACGGACAGGTGCATTTGATGATTGGCTTCACAGTCGGGTATACAAGGGTTGTTGCGTTCTGTATTAGTGGAAAACAACTGCTGCACGTCTCCAAAGGTTATTGCCGCTTCCTCTGGAGATGGTCCGTCAACTCGACAATGCTGTTTGTCATGGAGTGGTGGCTTTACGAAATTACGGCATGAAACAGCGTGCTATTGCTCGGCAGTATGGCATCACTCAAGGTCAGGTGTCAAAGATCCTGAGACGAAATGCTCAGAGGGGTGTCCCTACTCCAATACCGAGGCCAGGACGTCCCCGCAGAACCACAAGGAGGGATGAGTGCCAGCTGCACCGGTTAGTCCGCAATGGCCGTACCAAGTCAGCTAATCGGCTTAGGGCTGAGTGGCAGCAACTGACAAATGTGCCTGTATCCAGAAGGCTAGTCAACCAACGACTGGTTCAAGCAGGCTATCGTGCCGGGCGTCCCCTGAGAAAGCCACACCTGACCAGACAACACCGCCAGCACCGATTGCAGTGGGCCAGAGAGCACCATCAATGGCAGCCAGGACACTGGAATCACGTGATCTTCAGTGACGAGTCTAGATTTCTGGTCTATCGTCAAGATGGCCACGTCTGAGTGCGCAGAAAAGTGCATGAAGCCTACAACAAAGATTGTATAGTGCAAAGAGTCCAAGCTGGAGGTGATGGGGTGACCGTTTGGGCTGCTTTTCAAGCAGGGGGCAAAACTGACCTGGTTGTTCTGAATGGAAACCTGAACCAGTTCAAGTACAGGGCCATTCTGGAAGAAACATTGCTTCCATTTGCTCGTGCAGCCTTTCGAGGAAACTTTGTCTTCCAAGGTGACAATGCACGGCCTCATCGTGCTCGCATGATCCAACACTTTCTTGCTGACCGTGGTGTAGAGCATATGGAGTGGCCTGCCATGTCCCCTGATATGAAACCGATAGAGAACTTGTGGGCAGAATTAACGCGTCAAATCGACCACTTGGACCAGCAGCCGACCTCTGTGCATGAATTGCAGCAGGCTATTGTCACTGCATGGTAAGAGATTCCTGTCCAAACCTTGGCAAATCTCGTGAACAGCATGCCTCAACGTGTACGTGCTCTCCTGAATGCTCGTGGGGGTTACACGAAGTACTGAACTGTAATTTTACTGTCCGTAAGCCCAGTCGTAATTTAACTTTTGTTGTTGTTAAAAATTTTTTGGGCTAATGTGCAAAATAAAGAGATACTTCTGGAAAACGTGCAGAAGTTTAACACAGTACTGTCCATGAATTGAGTTCGATTTCAGTTTCTATCACTTTCAAGGATCAATTTATTTGTTTCGAAATGTCAAATGTGGTTTTTGTTTCTTTTAAAGGTCACATTAACAAAATCTAGAATAATATCAACATAATTCCAATGAACTTTTGGTTCTAAGTCATCTTGAAAAGTAAGTTCACCCCCACAAAAAAAATATTCCATATTAAATGCCAAGTCTGTATATTGCATTTTCATGTGAATGATGAATGAATGAGATACATGGATTTTGAATAATTATCAACATCAGGAGGAAGTGTCCTAAACCAAGTGCCTAGAGAAAGCCAAACCAAGGAAAGGCGAGTTAAACAGAAACAGGAGGAAGCCATTTGGTCCAACCTGCTGTGCTATATTTACATACAAGCATGCCCACATTTACTGCAGGAAGTGTTAATTGAACAGGTAACCCAAAGTACGATACTTGGCCACGATACCGCCACTCATTAATGTACTCTTTTTTATTATTATCATTTTATTTTAAAGATACATTCTCAACCTAAATGCAGAGTAGACAGCATCCAGACTTTTACAGGATGAAGGGTATTTTGAAGGCAATCACTATATGTGTGTATGTGTGCACAAGAGGGTAGAGAGAGAGTGTGTGTAGTGTGTGTGTCTCTCCAAGTTGCTGTTGTTGGCTGCTATCTGCACACATGGGTGGGTTTCAGGAAGTGGAACGGAGACAGAAGGTGGAATGAAACCCTCCCAGGTCTCAAAGTATTCACCTCCATGTGTGCGTGTGTGTATATACAGTATATGAGTGTGTGCACGCACGTATATGTGTGTGCAAATTGCTGTTGTTGGCTGCTATCGTCACACTTGGGTGAGTTTTAGGAGATGGAACAGAGACATACCAGATCTCGTGTGTGTGTGTGTGTGTGTGTGTGTGTGTGTGTGTGTGTGTGTGTGTGTGTGTGTGTGTGTTTGTGTTACACAAGAGATGTGGGGGAATTATCTTTTTATCTTTTTGAGATTTCAAAAAAACAAACAAATTATGTTATCTGATACATTTGACAGCAGTGGAAAATAAATGAAAAGGCTTGGAAATCGAAATCTTGGAAATCAGCAAACATTACCGCTTTACACAAGAAAGGTGCTAAAACAGATCCTTTCATCTTCAGACCAATCAGTCTGTTCCCAATAATCAGCAAGGTCATGGAATCCATCATTGCTTTGACATCAAATCCTTCCTCTTCTCCAATGGCTTGATCTCGGATCATCAATTTGGATTCAGACCAGGTCATTCCACTCTGGACATATTGCTTCTGCTGTCTCAATAATGGATGGAGGTCCTCAATGCCAAACAAGAAATCAGAGCTGTCTCCCTTGACATATCACGTGCCTTCGATACGGTCTGGCACCCCGTCCTGCTCACCAAACTCTCCTCCTATGGTATCCATGGAAACCTCCACACATGGCTTGCAGACTTCTTTTCTGGTCGCAGTCAACGTGTGGGTCTGAATGAAATTCTCTCATCTCCCCTTCCTGTTCAGGCTGGAGTGCCTCAAGGCAGTGTTCTAGGCCCTCTGCTTTTTCTGGTCTTCATTAATGATCTCTCCGACTCTCTGGAAAATTCTCTGTATCTCCGTGCTGATGACTCCACTCTCTGCCGCTCCATATCTCAACCCTCATATCAGCAGGCAGCAGCCTCTTCACTCTCTGCAGACCTGGACAAAATCACAAACTGGTCAAACAAGTTGAACATCCTGACAAATCTCATACTCTCACTTTGTCTCTCTGAAAAGACCGTCTGGACAACCCTCCCATTTACTTTCTGAACAATCCTTTTGAAGAACTTCTGTCAATCAAGCTTTTGGGTCTCACTATCTGCCATGATTTTTCCAGGGAAAACCACATTTCCAAGCTGCCCTCCAAAGCCAGTCGCCGACTGGGCACCCTCCATCATGCGAAGTCCTTTCTGGGCACTTCTGAGCTCCTCACCACATACAAAGCTTTCATCCGCAGCTCAATGGAATAATGGCCTCCCCTCTGGGCTGGTGCTCCTGCCTCACACCTAGCTCGGCTTCACGCTGTTGAAACCAAAGCTTTCAGAATCATTGGAATCTCCCGCGATGAAACTAACTCCAAGGGCCTTTCATTCTCTCACCGCAGGCAGTAGTGCAGGAACCAGATATCCATTTTGTGAGTTCCGTTCATGCATCAGTGTATATACCTGAAACCTATATAGTTTGGTAGAGGGGTCCTATGGGCAGTAGATATGCCCGGTTTTAATTCTAGAGATGTGTGCATTACTGATTTATAAGTATTTTGCTGAATCATTTGTGTACACCATTTCCACCACTTACTGAATTTGGTATAACGTATCTACATGGACAAATATACAGCATGGGTAGCTTTGTATGGTATCAAATTGACCGGAAAGACATACTGCACACATAGAGTACCACCATAAGGCCTTATCCTAGCTGTTCATTCTTCAAGCCACCAGAAACGTCAAAATTTTGTCAAAATTCCGTTTCAGTTTAGGTTCTAGTCCCCCATCATTTTGTTCATAACCCCAAAAGTATATGACCGATTTATGTGTTTGATACACCAAAATCATCCCCATTTATTACCCTTCAAAATAAGATCACATAATCAAGAAATGTATACCATTAATAAACTCTCAGTGAAGCAAAACTAAGGCTACCCCCTTATTTTTCATGAAAACGAAAATGTCCAAAAATGTGTATTAATATTTATGTCGGTTGCTAAAATTAAATTAGGAAGGATACTGGAGCTTGTCTGAATCATGAAAACAAGAAATAAACCAAAGAATTATTGCAATAATTAAACAAAACAGATTGTTGTTGTTGCAGGCCATAAAATGACATTTAATACTCTCAAACAATCCTTATTTCACAAGTATGATTCGAAGGTGAGATACCTCCGCCCCGCCAGAAGGAACAACTATGTTATAATAAACTGTTATAATGTAATTATAAGGCTTACATGGCTTTATAGTAGTAAAATTATTAATCTTGTAACTGTAAAGTATATTATGGAGCAAATTTAACACTCCTATACTAAACTGATATAATCTATCTATAATTCCAGTAATCTCTGTGTGTATGTATGTATGTATGTATGTATGTATGTATGTATGTATGTCTGTGACCGCTGTTTCTCGACAACCACGGGTTCGATATACTTGAAACTTGCCAGGTATATTGCTGGGGACCCGAGGATGTGCCTTTTCAAGGTTTCATATTAATCGGACAAGTAGTTACCGAGCTATGTCCAAAAAACGATTCAACCAATCAGAGAGCAGCGAGCTATCACGTGTGCCGAACGTGCCGAACAGACTCTGCCTCGGACGGCACATTTGAGAGCGTATTCATTTATTTCACGTTGGCAAACTATGTTGCCGCTATGTTGGCGTTAAACTATGTTTTAAAACTAATTAAAACTAATTTGCGATTCTTTCGCTTTCCTGCGCGTTTGTGCACGTTATGGCGATTTCTTTACCAAACTCCGCAAGCCGTTCGCTTTGGACCAAACCATTTCATGTAAATAGAGGGGGGGGGATTGTCACCGTACTCGCAAGCCGTTCGCTTTGGACCAAACCAATTCATGTAAATAGAGGGGGGGGGATATAATTTTAGATATATATATAGTACGGGCATGCCCTAGTGTAACTAAAAGACTTACATAGCCTTACAATAGAATATTAAATAAATGCAACTATAAGGCTTACCTAGCCTTACAATATTATATTAATCTTGATTATGTAACAAACAATTTTCTAATAAACTGATATCCAAAGGTTGAGGGTCATGTACTTGATTTGTGACAGTGATTGTAACTAAATATTACACAATACCATAGTAACTTGAATCCCACACATTTAAACTTTATATGTTTAGCTAAGAAGATAAATACATGAAACAAAAGTACTGCCATTATAGAGGTTACTTAGCTTTACACTCGTATATTTTAATCTCGATTATGAAATCGACATGTTATTTGCTTAGCTTTGATTATGTTAGCCTTATTATGTTATGTTAGACGAGTAGTCTCGTTATATCATTAACCAAAACAAGAAAATAAACACATTTATCTAATGTAGTCAAATAATGCGTGATATAAAAGCCACTTATTTGTACTCAGTCTTCATCGGAATTGTCCTCGTCTGACAAGTGATGACTATTGAGGCACTCTTGTCGGCATCCACAAGCAGCACTACATAACAGATTGAACCTCCGGCATGTACAATGAAGGGATGTACATTTTGTTTTGCACCCACATGTCAACAGTTCTGTGCACGCTGAAGGAACAGGTGGCAGGGTCATCAGTTTTGGTGATAATCCTGTTTCGTCTAATTCCCATCCACATTCCTCTGGTTGGGGTAGATCAGGTTTGGACACAACTGCACTGTACCACACCATGGCTTGGTAATTGCATCTTTGAATGTGCAGCAACAGAGAATCATGAGTGGGAGGTAACTTTTCTGGGTCATTAATTCGATGGAACAGTTCGACGCGAAGATCATTGATATAAGTCGCAGTTGTAGTTGAACTGTCCAACTTGATGACAAAGAGCTCGATATCTGTCGTGTCAACATTGGGGTTGCGGCCAAGATTCTTGAGTAGTTTTGGATTCTTCAAGTATGTTTTCCATGCGGTGCGTTTTCCATGGCCGCAGAACTGACTGGTTGAGTCTGATCCTGTCAGAGCATGAAATCCCAGAATATTGCTGATTACTTCCTGCTCCAGACTTGCACGTACAAGGCTCACTGGAATGTAATGTTTTTCTTTGGCGGTCCCACTGCTTACCCATACGTCTTGGGCAACATCATGATGAATCATCAGAAGGATTTCAGCTTAGTTACTACTGTATGCAAAGCGTGCAGGAAATAGGATTCGTGACTAATCTCATCACTTGTACAGCTTTCTTTACATGTAGAAACCTATATCTGCTGTCTCAGCACTGTTATAAAAATCTGTTGTTTTGCAATCATCGCCCCAATAGCATCTTCAGTGGTAGTGGCTGCAGGAATCAGAAGCAGAGGTTGGTTGGCTAGTCGCTGTTTGCGGAATAGAATTCGGTTACCATAGTGCTTCTGTAGTTTGTGTTTCAAGACGTGTGTCCGGCATGATGGATTGAGAATTCCAGATCGTGTCATAAGATAAATGTATTTATCGGTCACAATGTCCATGCTATAGATGTGGCCACTCTGAAAGCCATTGCCTAGTATCTGTATCAGATCTTCTAGAGCGGGGTCAGTTGTAATCCCAGTGATTTCACTGGGGTGAATGGAACGGCTGATTTTGTCTGCTTTGTGTTTGCAAGAGGAATGGTAATGTGCTTCGTACGCTATCAAATCATTTCCCCCAATTTTGCATTTGAGGTTTTGATCATTCTTTGCCTGACTGTGGATGCTTGCAGCTACTTCATCTGACTGGACTTGGTGTACTTTTTCACGCTTACGACTCTGGCAATAAATACACTGCTTCCAGTCAACCTTACATATTACTGGGCGTGTCAGTGGTTTTGTGCTTGAACTCGCATCACCCGCATCTACTGCAGCAGTGGCTTCCATGTAGCGTTTCTTGACAAGGTCAATGTTGGTTTGGTTTGTGAATGAAGCATAACAATTTTTGTGCCATTTTGCCTGTTTATCACTGAGATTTGTTGTTGTTGCTTCTGATTGCAGTCGTTCTGTAATGTCAGTGGTTTCAATCTGAATTCTATCTTGAAGGGCTGAACATACTTTCGCAACGCCCTGATGACTAGCGTTAGACAAACCGTCAGTACCTTGGCAGAATAGGCATTTTAACCAATTCGTCTGCAACTTGCGCCTTTTAACAGGCATCACCGCTGTAGGCTCAATAATCTCCTCCTGTTCCGTGTTAGACGCCATGGTTACGAGGGAGTAGGATTCATCAGCAGCAGAGCAGCAGGACACCGGTTTCAACGTACTGCAATACAAACGAAAAGTATAATAATAAACATATCTAGGTCATTGATTTACAATTAAACGAAAATTTATTCACCTTTTGCCGCTGATAAAAAATGTAATTAGATTCTAAAGAATAAGTAAAATGAATACACAGGTTAGTATGTGATAGTCTGGAATGAACCGGGCGCCAGATCTGAAAACATATGTATACTGAAACGCAAAAGAAACTTACCACCTTTGAAACCTTTAAATATCAACAATAACACTGCGTGTAGTAAATGTGTGAACTTATTTGTGGACAATAGTGTCCTCACTGTCAGACAAAACGGTCACGGATGGTCACTTGAACCTTCAATGGTCACTTCATAGCACAGCTGTTGAACAGCCGTTTTGACTGTCAGTGATTAGCCAAGGGGTACGGGATGATTTTAATGAGCTGCACGTGATGTCTTGATATTGGCTTTTAAAAGGCCAGTGAAAAATGGGCATTTCAATAAACATGCCACGATTGTCAAGGGATCAATGGCAGCGTGCCCTGGGCATGCTGCAAGGCGGACTGAGCTACCGTGAGGTGGCACGTCGCCTTGGCTGTTCACACCAGATGATATCAGCCCTGGTGGACAGAGACACCCTCCACAACTCTGCAGATGACAGACCTCGATCAGGGAGGCCAAGAGTCACCACTGCAAGGCAGGACAGGCAGATGGTCCGAAGTCACCTGCGGGATCGATTCCGTCCAGCATCCCGCACTGTGGCAGAAACTCCGGGGCGTGCAAACCCACGGATCTCCCATGATACTGCACGAAGACGACTGCATGACTATGGTCTGACTGCCAGAAGACCATACAGAGGCCCCGTGATGACGGCTGCCCATCGCCGCAACCGACAGAGATGGTGCCAGCAGCATCAGCGGTGGACCTTGGCGCAGTGGAACGAGGTCGCTTTCAGCGATGAGTCAAGGTTCTGTTTCAGCGATGAGTCAAGCGATGAGTCAAGGCCGATATCGTCTGGTGTGAACAGCCAAGGCGACGTGCCACCTCACGGTAGCTCAGTCCGCCTTGCAGCATGCCCAGGGCACGCTGCCGTTGATCCCTTGACAATCGTGGCATGTTGATTGAAATGCCCATTTTACACTGGCCTTTTTAAAGCCAATATCAAGACATCACGTGCAGCTCATTAAAATCATCCCGTACCCCTTGGCTAATCACTGACAGTCAAAACGGCTGTTCAACAGCTGTGCTATGAAGTGACCATTGAAGGTTCAAGTGACCATCCGTGACCGTTTTGTCTGACAGTAAGGACACTATTGTCCACAAATAAGTTCACACATTTACTACACGCAGTGTTATTGTTGATATTTAAAGGTTTCAAAGGTGGTAAGTTTCTTTTGCGTTTCAGTATATATACATGATATATGTATGCCATATGGACATTTTCGTTTTCATGAAAAGTAAGTGGGTAGCCTTAGTTTTGCTTCACTGAGAGTTTATTAATGGTATACATTTCTTGATTATGTGATCTTATTTTGAAGGGTAATAAATGGGGATGATTTTGGTGTATCAAACATATAAATCGGTCATATACTTTTGGGGTTATGACCAAAATGATGGGGGACGAGAACCTAAACTGAAACGGAATTTTGACAAAATTTTGAAGTTTTTGGTGGCTTGAAGAATGAAAAGCTAAGATAAGGCCTTATGGTGGTACTCTATGTGTGCAGTATATCTTTCCGGTCAATTTGATACCATACAAAGCTACCCATGCTGTATATTTGTCCATGTAGATACGTTATACCAAATTCAGTAAGTGGTGGAAATGGTGTACACAAATGAATCAGCAAAATGCTTATAAATCGGTAATGCACACCTATCTAGAATTAAAACCGGGCATATCTACTGCCCATAGGACCCCTCCACCAAACTATATAGGTTTCAGGTATATACACTGATGCGTGAACGGAATCACTAAATAAGGCACTTTTTCCAATGTGGGACCTGCACTACAGGTTGGTGGTCTTTCTGTCTTCCACCGACTCATCTCCGGCCTTGCTCCCCCAGCTCTGTCTGTGCTCTGTCCCCCAAATATTCCTGCAGGACACACACGATCTGCCAGCAACCTTCTTCTTGTGAAACTGCCAAAATCAAGACTCTCTGCTCACCTTCACACTTTCATTCCTCTTTTCCACCTCTTGAACAAACCCCCACACTCTTTTCAATCCCTCTCCTCCCTCCAGGTCTTTAAAACAGCTGTTCACCACAATCTCTTATCTTCCCCCATCCAAAACCTTGATCTTTTCTACCCCCGTTAAACAACCCAAATCCGCCTCTTTCAATCCCAACCTCTTTCTTGAAATTCCGAGAAGTGTTAATTTGCTTTATACCGTGTACCTCTCCCTCCTCCCCAGCCCTCCCCCATCAACAGATCTACCGACGTCTCTGTTCTGTTGTTGTGCTTCTCTCTCTGTCCTCCTCTTGTCTCCTGCTCCCTTCATGTATGTTTAATGTGTCTGTGCATGTTTTCATGTTCAATGTGTTAGCTCTTACACAAGCCTCGATTCTGTATACAAAAAAAAGGAAAAAAAAGGCACTTGCTCACAAATAATTTAATAAGGTTTACCTTCCTTTCTGAGATTTATTTCTAAGCTTAATATTCCATGAATTGATGTCGGCTGCTGACAATATAATATGGTTTGTTCAAGTAAATCATAGCAATACCCTCTGTGGATAATTGCATGGAGTTTGTTTGAATCTTGTAGTAATGCCCTCTGGGCTCGACATCAATGGTTGTCCAATTGTCCGGGACTCTAATATAATCTATATCACCATGTGAACTTATGGAAATTGTGTTCAGACCAGTTTGCTCGGACGAGAAATCAGCCAGAAATGTGCGCCTGTTGTCTGGTGGACAGGTCAGTATTTCAATATTTCTGATAAACACGTCATGCATATTTGTGATACAAGTTCTGGAACGAGCCAATTAGCGGACTAAAAAGCCGAAAATCACCGAAAAAAACGCATGAGTAACTTCTAATGTATTTGAACATGGGAAGCGAGAGCAGCCTTCATGAATGAGTATAGTATCTCACTGCATGCTTTGAGCCTCGACATGCCCATCAGATTTGATTTTCATGTCCCATACTCTTTACTGGGCGTTGGTGCTGCCAAAGCATTTTTGGCAAGGGTTGTACTGGGTGGTTTGCCATTGCTTCCCAGCACTGTTTGTCCATGCTCTATCCTTTTAAATACCGAGCATCAAACAAGGAAGCAGCAGGTACCATTTCTTAAAGTCTTTCGTATGACTTGGACCGGGGTTTGAACCACCGACCTCCAAGGTCAGAGCGGATGCTCCAACCATTACATCACCGAATCGGGTATTCTATATCAGAGCTGTAACTTTGTGGACAGATGAAAAAATTTGTTTGAGTTTGTTGGCATTGTTGTCCCTACCAATATCATCAGCTATTTGTGAGAGGGGGTTTTCTGCTGTTAAGCACATCAAGTCTGACTATAGTGATTGTCTTTGACAACTGACAAGATGAATCACTTCTTGCATATGCAGTATATTTAATGTAAGGGTTGTTGAGAAGTCTATTATGCAAAACGAGCAATGTATCTGTGGGGAACAATAGGATAGAGCGAGGGAGGGAGGGAGAGAGAGAGGGACAGAGAGAGAGACGGAGACGGAGAGGGAGAGAGAGAGAGACTTGACTTTTGTGAGCTTTTATTATAAAAGTATCAAAACACACACAGAAAACACCACAAATTTGTTACAAGAAAAGGAAGTTGTACAAAAAAAGATTTAAATACAGTCACGTGAAAAAGTAAGTACACCCCATGTAAAGGTTTGACTTTTTCAACATATTTCAACATACAGCTATTTGATCTTCATTTCAACAATATTGATAGATAAAGGTGATATAATATAACAAATATCATGAAACATTTACATTTTGTAGTCCATTGTATAATTTAAATAAACATAAATGCAAATTTCGCATGTGGAAAAAGTAAGTACACCCCTACATTTATCACTACTTCAAATACCTAAAATGAGAATCAGGTGCACCAGCTCAGGTGCAAATGATTAGAACATCGTCAGAGAGGATCTTGGAGGAACCTGTCTTATTTAAACCTCAGACATTTAGTATGGTTTGCTCTTTGTTGTTGAAGTGTGCGGCGTCACCATGCCTAGATCAAAAGAGCTCTCTGAGGCCTTCAAAAAGAAGGTTATAAATGCCCTACGAGTCTGGGAAGGGATTTAAAAAGTTCTCAAACAATTTGAAATCAATCATTCGACTGTCCGGAAGATCATCTACAAGTGGAGAAGATTCCAAACAACTGCCAACTTGTTCAGGCCAGGCCGCCCCAGCAAGTTCAGCCCGAGAGCAGACCGCAATATGCTGAAAGAAGTCTCTAAGAACCCCAGAATGTAATCACGGGACCTACAGGTAGCTCTTGCCACTGTTGATGTCAAAGTGCACGAGTCTACCATTAGAAAGAGGCTGCACAAATTTGATCTACATGGGAGGTGTGCCAGGAGGAAACCTTTGCTGTCCAGAAAGAAGATCAGGGCAAGACTAAAGTTTGCCAATGAACACCTAGGCAAAGACCAGCACTTCTGGAACAATGTGCTCTGGACAGATGAGTCAAAGGTAGAGCTCTTTGGCCACAGTACCAGAAGACATGTTTGGCGAAAACCAAAGACAGCATTTGACCACAAGAACCTGATACCAACTGTAAAGCATGGTGGTGGAAATATTATGGTTTGGGGCAGCTTTGCTGCATCAGGGCCTGGGAAGCTCACCATCATATAATCCACTATGAATTCTTCATTGTACCAGAGGGTGCTTGAGGATAATGTGAGGCCATCTGTCAGAAAGTTGAAGCTCAACCGAAGGTGGACCTTGCAACATGACAATGACCCTAAACATACCAGTAAATCCACCAAGGAATTGCTGAAAAGAAAGAAATGGAGGGTTCTGGAATGGCCAAGTCAAAGCCCGGATCTAAATCCCATCGAGATGTTGTGGGGGGATTTGAAACGAGCTGTGCATGCAAGAAACCCCTCAGACATCGCACAGCTGAAAGAATTCTGCATGGAGGAGTGGGCAAAAATTTCTCCCAGTCAATGTCAGAGACTGGTAGACAGTTATGAGAAACACCTACCTGAGGTTGTTTCTGCCAAAGGGGGCAATACCACCTATTAGAGCCAAGGGTGTACTTACTTTTTCCACATGCGAAATTTGCATTTATGTGTATTTAAATTATACAATGGACTGCAAAATGTAAATGTTTCATGATATTTGTTATATTATATCACCTTTATCTATCAATATTGTTGAAATGAAGATTAAATAGCTGTATGTTGAAATATGTTGAAAAAGTCAAAACATGGGGTGTACCTACTTTTTCACATGACTGTATATCGTTTTTTAAGGCAGATATCACACCGAGTGTGTTGCATGTATTATAACGGCAGTATTGCTGGCAAAAACACTTAATTTGGGATTTTGTGCAATCCCACCATTGCCTTAAATTTAGGTAGGAAAACGTTTGCATTTCACATTCTTTAAATACCATTCTGAATGCTTCTTTGAAATGCTCACTTTGTAAAAGTTTGACATTGAAAGTCCAATATGCACTTCGACAAACTTGATGAGGTAGGCCACATACAACAACGACCATGTGATGATCAGAAAAACCAGATGGCCTTTTTCAGAATTCTTGACAGGATTTACCATATCACGGTTGACATAAATTATATCCAAACGAGCCATTGTCAAAAGATTTCTTGCGGCACAAACCCACGTGTACTGCCGGATGTTAGGGTTCTGTACCCGCCACACATCCACAAGTTGAAATTTTTAAACCAGCTGTGCCAAAGGCCTTGCACTCGGTGGATGAGGCTCAGGAGTGTTTCTATCAAGTTGTGGGTTGAGGGTACAGTTGTAGTCTCCCCCCAGACAAACAAACATAGACAGGTCAATAGTACTTAAAAGACCCGCTAACTTGTGAAGAAAAGCACTTCTTGCAGAGTTAGCACGAGGGCAATATACATTAGTCATGCAAATCTTTTGATTACCACTGACAAACTCCACAGATAGTAAATGGCCCTTGCAAATTTCTCTACATCTGATCTCCAACGGCTGAAGTCTAGGATGTAAGACTACTGCAACACCAGCCTTGGCATCAACGAAAGCACTGGAGAAAAAGTGACAACCTTTAAAGATTTTACGCCACTCAACCTCAGAAGACTGATTTGCATGCGTCTCTTGTAATATCAGCACATCAATTTTTTCATTCTGAAAAATTTGAAACACCTGGAGGCGACGCACACAACTGCGACCACCGTTGATGTTTAAGGATGCTACTTTCATCTCCATTCTGTTAACTATTCATGAAGTTCCTTACCTGCTCAAGTTACACATTTTCTTAGCCTCTGGAATTGAGGTTCTGACATGTTAACCTGATAGGGTTCACGAATCATGTTCTTTGCAGTCAAAATAAAATCATGCAGATTTGGAAAGTAGTCTTTGATTTTTACATGTCTTTTCCTGAACGTTTCATCAAGGAACTTAATAACATTTTCTTGAGAAACCCTGGTGATGGTGTTGTCATCACACGCCTCACTCTCTTGAGCACTTGAAGCACTAAAGAGTGGAGTAGAAGAGGTTTCATCAGAATCAAGTACTTCGTCTTGATCTGCACCTTTTCCTACTATTTGTTGAGCACTTAGTTTTGGAAACAGCAATTCTACAGGGTCAAGGACCTCCGCGCTCTTTGCAGACACTTCCAAATTTACGATATCCCCCTGTGGCTATAAGTATGTCCCCCACCTCATCATCCCTTTCATTTTTATCTGTCAGGGAAGGGTTAACGTTATCCTCACAGTCGCAAGGACTTTCCCCTTTATCTATTTTCTCCTCACTAGCAGATCCAGCTGCTAACTCGTCTGAGGGAGTTTGGTTATCAGGACAAGGACTTACCACATCCTGAGATGATCGACTATTTTCCGGGTCATGCTCAATCTCCGCAAGTGGTGCAAGCGAACCTTCCTCACGTACACACACTTCCAGTACCATTTCTGTTTTCGCCAAGGAGTTTCCGGTGTAGGCCTCACCCTGAAGGTCCTGCGAGCCTGACACGATCTGAATATTATTTTGTTTTTCTTTGGAATCACAGGATTCATCACTTGAACGCTTCTGACATTTTTTCCTGGTGTCCGCTACGGATACTTCCATGTTATCGTCCGCAATGTCGTGTACAGTGGACAAAATGGGAGAGGGTTCAACCACTTTCATTCCCACCTTAAGTGGAGGGGCGGGGTTAGTCACCTCACGTTCTAAATCTATCACTTCCCTCCCGGGGTGGACGTGTCTGCCGCTTTGCTCACCGCAGTAGGTGTGGTGGGTGGGTTACTCACTCGATCCACCTCCTCCCCGTCGGTGTGCGGTGAAGCAGGCACTCCTTACATGCCCGTAAGCCCCACACCCGAAACACGTCATAGCCTCCGAGGAGGCATACATTTTGTATTCAAAGCAGTTGATTTTCACACTCAACACGACATTGAGCGTTTGTACATTTGCAAGCAGTATCATGTACACCACTCTCTTAAAGGACATGACATGTTTGAATCGTTCACAAACATTTTGCATCGGCACCATCGAAATCCTCGATACGACCTTACCGAACTTGCTTAATTGTTCACGTAAATCCTCATTTCTAATAAATGGCGGGATATTACTGATGGTAATCTTTACCGTAGGGGCTTGTGAAGTGAACACAGAGAGGAGCGTGTTCGGTTCAATGAACAAGCCTTGTTCAACTACACTCGCTACCATGTGCTCCTCGGACAAAAATACGACGAATTTCTTATTCATACGAGAGGCAGCGCGAATGCTGTGTGCACCAACGATGTTTCCAATGGCGGAAAGCACATCATTAATTTCAACCTCGTTGGGAGGAGCACAAACTAGCCCGTGTTTACGAGTTAGCGATTCATAAGTATCAATGCAGAAACGTTCGCCCGCCATTCTAACTCGACCAAAGACAAGTTCGTAACCGAGAACCGAGAAAACCCAATGTTTGTCAAAACCAACAACCAGATCAGCTATAGCCTAAAGCCATTGAACACAGCCACAGAGTGAAGAAAGACCTCCCCCCGGCGGCCATAGCAGGCCGCTGGCTTAGGACCCTCTCAACACCGGACTGTGCGCTCTCTCCCTCTCTCGAAGACAAAGGTACAGAAAGGATGAAAACATAACGCCAAAGCACACAGGATGGAAAAGGAGAGGGAGGGGTAGGGCAGGAGAGGAGAAAAACACACAAAGGACTCACCACAACACAGAGCAGTTGCTCACAGCCGCCATGACGCCACACCCAAATCGCAACAGCCGGCAGGGGGCGAGAGAGAGAGAGAGAGAGAGAGAGAGAGAGGGCGAGAGAGAGAGACTTTGACTTTTGCATACCTTTACTTAAACAAGGTTAGAAAAAACAGTTAGACATAGCCAACGAACAATATCATAAAAGGAAGGTAAAAGATTATAAAATAAAATAGTACAAGTGCACCTTTAAAATGAAAAGGTGAGATCATTATAGACTACTTTACACAGTAAGGTATTGTAACACCATTTTTACGTGTTACAATTAGAGGGTTTTGCTTTAAAAGGTCTAAATTATTTAAGTTTTGGTGAAAATAAAACTCTGCACGTAGCCTGGCAATGGTAAGGGCCTTAAAAACTGTCAAAACATTGTAGTCAGAATCAGGGTTTGCAAGAAGTTTAGCTTTCCTTGTTTTATAAATTGCTAGCTTCCCTTCAGCGATACGGCAGCATTTTTTGGATTTAACAGCAAACCAAAAATGAACATACATAAAGAAAAATAAACATTCATATGGCAGCACAATTGCGATAGCAAAATAAAAAGTGGGGTCAGCCTTGCACAGTCAACATAAGCATGATGTAAATCTTTAGAGGCCGTACAAAAGGGGCATGAAACAGAATTTAAAACAATAAAATGGTGCAATAAAACATTGGTAGGTAAAATCATATGTACAATTCTCCAAGAGATATCACCAGTCTGTTTTACAATCGGCGGGGCATACATGGTGACCCATTGTGGGCAAGGGGGAGACCCCGGAGGTAACATCCCTATCAATCGGGATCCAAACCTACACTACGTGACCAAAGGTATGTGGAAACTCCTTCTAATTAGTGTATTCGGCTGTTTCAGCCACACCCATTGCTGACAGGTATATATAATCAAGCACACAGCCATGCAATCTCCATAGACAAACATTGGCATTAGAATGGGCCATACTGAAGAGCTCAGTGACTTTCAACGTGGCACCGTCATAGGATGCCACCTTTCCAACAAGTCAGTTCGTCAAATTTCTGCCCTGCCCGGAGCTGCCCCGGTCAACTGTAAGTGCTGTTATTGTGAAGTGGAAACGTCTAGGAGCAACAACAGCTCAGTCGCGAAGTGGTAGGCCATACAAGCTCACAGAACAGGACTGCCAAGTGCTGAATCGTGTAGCACGTAAATATTGTCTGTCCTCGGTTGCAACACTCACTACGGAGTTCCAAACTGCCTCTGGAAGCAACGTCAGCACAACAACTGTTCATCGGGAGCTTTATGAAATGAGTTTCGATGGATGAGCAGCCACACACAAGCCTAAGATCACCACGCACAATGCCAAGCGTTGGCTGGAGTGGTGTAAAGCTCGCTGCCATTACACTCTGGAACAGTGGAAACGCGTTCTCTGGAGTGATGAATCACGCTTCACCATCTGGCAGTCCAATGGCCGAATCTGGGTTTGGAGGATGCCAGGAGAACGCTGCCTGCCCGAATGCATAGTGCCAACTGTAAAGTTTGGTGGAGGAGGAATAACAGTCTGGGGCTGCTTTTCATGGTTCGGGCTAGGCCCCTTAGTTCCAGTGAAGTGAAATCTTAACGCTACAACATACAATGACATTCTAGACTATTGTGTGCTTCCAACTTTGTGGCAACAGTTTGGGAAAGGCCTTTTCCTGTTTCAGCATGGCAATGCCACCGTGCACAAAGCGAGGTCCATACAGAAATGGTTTGTCGAGATCGGTATGGAAGAACTTGACTTGCCTGCACAGAACCCTGACCTCAACCCCATCGAACACATTTGGGATGAATTGGAACGCCGACTGCGAGGCAGGCCTAATCGCCCAACATCAGTGTCCGACCTCTCTGATGCTCTTGTGGCTTAATGGAAGCAAATCCCTGCAGCAATGTTCCAACATCTAGTGGAAAGCCTTCCCAGAAGAGTGGAGGCTGAATATAGCAGCAAAGGGGGGACCAACTCCATATTAATGCCCATGATTTTGGAATGAGATGTTCGATGTTCAGGTGTCCGTATATTTTTGGTCATGTGGTGTATCTTTGCTCACGTAAGGATGCCGAATGGTAACACAAAGGTGGTACAGGCACTTTTTTGCAGCACTAGGAAGTGGAGAGGAAGACAGGCACTCAGTTTCTGTTAATGCAGCTAATGATAGATGTACCTGATGAAGGGAGAGAACATACATTGCAGGGTCATTGTTGTTGGCATCAAAATAGTCCCAGTCCTCTAAAGGTATGCAACACTTCTTGAACAAGCATTCTGAGTATTGCGCTGCAATACATGTCCCCTACCGGCAGTCTGTCGTCCGGAAAACTGTTGGGGAAATTACCAAAGTTCAAAGTGCCATAACTTTGTCAAAAATGATCGAAACGTCGTGAAGTTCGAACTTGATCTGTAACTTATCATGTGGAAACCACGTACCAAGTTTGAAATCATTAGCATTAAGAGTTTAGAAAAGAAGTCCGGAAAACTGTTCTTTGCGTGACGGACTGACAGACTGACAGACTGATAGACGGAGGGACGGAGTGCAAACCTATAGTCCCCTCCGGTGTACACCGGTAGGGGACTAATAATCTTCTATACTGTATAACAAAGGTGTCATGGCTAGCACGGTATATACAGGATGAGAAAATGTTCTAATTCACCCCCACCTGCGAACGGCACACTGAACAGACGGATCTCAAAAAATATGCAAATTTATGCACGGTTCATGCTGCTTTTCAAACTTGATCTGAGTTATATCTGAGTTATGCTGAGACATGCGTGTACAAAATTTTGTTGAAATCAGCCAATATTTGGTGGTTATCGCACGGAAACCAAAGTGTGACAGACGAACCTCATTAAATATGCAAATTTATGCACGGTTGAATGTGGGCGCGGATGATGTGAGACCGGGTTAGCCTGACCGGGTTATCCTGACCAGGTTATCCGCGGACCGTGGAAGCTAGGTTACGTCTGACGCGTACTGTATATACTGCTAAGAGGGCAGAGTATCAGATACATATTTAAAGAAGTATTCACGCAGATTATACGCACAGAAGCATATGGTAAAGTGACAATCCAACCTCCCTAGATGTATTGTTGATTTATTGGTAAACTATGTGAATTCAATGTATTCTTGCCTGATATGAAGAATTGTGTTTAAAAAAACCAAAAAAAAACCCACCTTTAGAGGCCATTTTTCCCCGCAAAGCGGAGGTTGGCCTTTTTCGGGAACCGTGGTTGTTGTTGTTTTTTGGTCCCCTTTTTGAAGCAATGTTTTACGGCCGGATGCCCTTCCTGACGCCAACCCTTTTTGCCGCCTTTAACGACAACCAGGGAATTACCAGTGAACTGGTACTCAATTTGCCGACCTCGGAAAGATGACAGGCTGAGTCAACCCCCCTGGCGTTAATTCAGCGATCTACTGGGATTCGAACCCAGGATCCTAGGTATCCATAAAGCCGGCACCCTAGCCGCTAGCCCAACACCAGGGTTCAGTTATTGTTAATGGAAACAAAATTCAGTGAAAACGTTTTTGACTTGATGCTTATTCGAGGAAAGCATTTTAAAGAACAGTCCACGATTACAGCATATTGTACACAAGGAATATTAACAGCTTTGACTTACCGCACTCCAAATTATAGTCCGCAAAACTGTTGGGGGAAATTACCAAAGTTCAAAGTGCCATAACTTTGTCAAAAATGATCGAAATGTCGTGAAGTTCGAACTTGATCTGTAATTTATCATGAGGAAACCATATACCAAGTTTGAAATCATTAGCATTAAGAGTTTAGAAAAAAAAAGTTCGAAAAACTGTTCTTTGCGTGACGGACTGACAGACAGACTGACAGACGGAGGGACGGAGTGCAAACCTATAGTCCCCTCCGGTGTACACCGGTAGGGGACTAATAATCTGGGAGACAGCTCTTACAGAGCGCATTCCAACAGCGGTTGCAATATGTCCTGCTGAGTGCCATGTTTCATTCTGGTTATTCTGCAGGTCTCGTATGACATGCACACCAGAACTTGTGAAACATTGTGCATAAGCACGTGATTGAGGTATTTTGGGGAAAAGTGCAATGTAAAGGATGGGCTCGTCGAGGAAGTTGGTGGTGTTGTGATGAGCCATATCTCGGTGCACCACGAGAGGATGCCAGGCATGCAGCAGGTCTTGGTAGAACAGAGGCAATGGGGAGATGTCAACATGTTGCAGGTCCACGATAAAAAGTTCCTTGTTGAAATCAAGCATGCTAGCCATTTTCAACAGGCAGTTGGCAGTGAGCCACCATGGCAGCGACGTGAAAAAAAAGAAAACGGTGAACAGTGGTGACTCGAAAAGCCATTAGTCGGCTGACAATGTCAATGAGACCATGGCCACCTTCTGCCAATGGAAGGTAAAGGACTTCAGGCTTGACCCAATGCTTGCTGCCCCAGAAGAAATCAAGCAGATGTTTTTGGATTGTCAGCAACAGTGCTTCAGGATGGTGCAAAGCAATAATTTTGTGCTACAAGGAAGCCACTACATTATTAATTACTAAGGCACGTCCTCTATACGACAATGCAGATAACATTAACCCAGTTATTTGCCATGAAAGCTGGAGTGCCAATGTACACACCTAGATAATGGATGCCTTCCTTCTCCCACTGCAAGCCTCTGGGAAGAGAAGGCAAACCAACAGCGGGGGTATGGCCAACCCATAAAGCTTTACATTTGTTCCAATTTATTGCAGTTGTGAATGCCAAATACATTTTTTCCAAATTGTTTAGTAGCATGGTGACATCATCACTGCTACACACCACAACACACATCATCAGCATAGGCTGAGGTGACAATTAGCCTTTCGGTTGGCATCACGGGAAAACCTGGTGAGCTAGTATGAATGCGAATTAGTAGAGGTTCAATGCAGAGAGAGTAAAGAATGCCCGATAAAGGATACCCTTGGCGGACTCCTCTTTCATCCGTTAGTGGTGCACATAAACTGTTATTGACTTTAATGATGCTAAAAACATGATTGTACAGCAATGAGATATAAGAAATAAAGGCTGACCCAAAACCAAACTGTTTTAAGGTATGAAAAACATATTCTTGGCTAATAGTGTCAAATGCTTTCTCTTGGTCAAGTAAAACCAGGCCAGCATTCTGTTTTTGTGCAGCACAGACATCCCACAAGTCCCAAATTAAAAAAATAGTATCATGAATAGACCGAGTTAAAATACAAAAAGATTGATCAAAGTGTATTAAAAAACTAAGAAGGGGCTTACATGGGGGCTTACAAAGAAGGGGCTTACATGCATGCTGCTTACTTACATGCTTAAGCTTTATGCTGCTTACAAGGACTTTGGAAAGGATTTTTTAATCTGCACAAAGCAGAGAGATAGGCCGCAAATTTTGTAAAGACTGCAAGTCTCCTTTCTTGAGCATAAGGCATACAATTGCACGGCGATAACTTAGAGGTAACACACCCTCTTGTGAACTATACTTAAAAACATCTAAACGTGTCGGACCGAGCAAGTCCTAGAATATTTTGTAAAATTCTACAGGTAAACCATCAAAGCCAGGTGCTTTATGATCATTAAGGCTATTAAGAGAAATTAAAAGTTAAACTACTGTAAAATCTTGTTCTAGAGAGCGCTGCTGTGATTCTTCTAATTGTGGTAGATTTTGGGTAAAATTTAACATTTCTTGTTCATTACTTTTCTTTGCAGTAAAAACATTCTTTTAAAAAGTCACTGATAAAACACTTCAACTGAGCCTTCTCCTCAATAATTTGTCCATCACTTGAACGTAAGCTTAGCAGCAAACGATGAGACTTTGTCGCTTTTTCAAAGCTAAAATAGTCTTTACAACAAGTTTCTGAAGGAGATGGACCTTTTACTTGGAGTCGTGTTAGCACTCCAAGAGCATCATCTTTAGTTAAAACATTCAGTCGGGCTTGTTTCTCGTGAAGCCGCTGGCATCGTACATCCTCAATATTAATCGTGTTTTCTTGCAAGTCAAGAATTTCTTCTTTAAAATGCATATCCTCGCTTGCTTTACATTAGTAAACTAGAACGGGCACTCGGTAGAGCGCATACCTTCGCCGCAGCTACTGTTCTGTACTTGGTAAAAATACGATTTTGACCTTTTCGTGACCTTGACCTTGACCTTTGACCCGATTGCTCCCAAAATCTAATCAAATGTGTCCCGTATAATAACCAATCATCCCACCAAATTTCATGCAATTCGGTTGAATACTTTTTGAGTTATGCGAATAACATACACACACACACACAGACATACAAATAAATACACAGCGATCAAAACATAACCTTCCGCTTTTGCGAAGGTAAATATTCCTATATTGCTGGCAGAAGACTCGGATTTGTGCTTTCACATAATCCCATCATTGGCAAAGATTGGTGAAATCATTCCGTGATTCGAGAATCCGAAGTCAGAAATTTAGAAAAGAAAGTTTAAAAAAGGAATCATTTAAAAGAGAAATATTAAAAGACCAATGAGAAGTATGCCTCAGGGCTAGGGAAAGAAAGACGCATTTTGATTTTAAAAATGGTCAGAAAACCCAGAAGGAGTAATATCAGTTAAACTTACAAGGTTTACAAGGAGAGGCTGTTATAAAATATATCAAGCCTTGCAAGCGACAAGTTGTTTAACAGGCAACGACACCAAGTAAATTGTTGAGTGTTCCCATGCTGTAGTCGCCAAACATCACCAAGATCATTTCGAGACAGGAGTGCAGACAGAGGACTAGCACTAGCTGGATGGGGTTCAGGGCTGTTCTGATCTTTGGCTGGGTCTAATGTGCAATTAAAATCACCACCTAAGCACAAAAGGGCATCAGGGGAAAGATGATTCAGGAAGGTAAAGGATTCAGTAAAGAAAGCCGCCCTGGCTGTGCTGTCACTTGGGGCATAAACATTGACGATTAGCATCCGCTGATGGTTATATAAAAATTCAATGGAAGCTAGATATCCAGGTACAATTTCTTTAAAAACAAGAGAGGAGACGGGAAGGTGTGCAGAGATATAGAAAGCAAGACCGTCATTCACCCAGGCAGTGTTACTAAAAAACCAGGTGCCTTTCAGCTTCAGCCTCCAACCTGCCATGCAACTCACAGTCGCACGAGTTTCTTGTAAAATAAGAATATCTACCTTCTCATTCTTAATCAGCTGCATAGCTTGAACTTTACGTAGGGGATTATGCCCGCCGTTTATGTTCAAACTTGTTATAATCAAAATGAAGAGAGTGGCCCACAAAAGATGTTTATGCATTTAAATGCTTCCTTACTTTAACAATGTATCTTTTCAGCCTCTTGCAAGAAGCGCTAGAAATGGCAACAGCTTCCGGGTTCTTAACAATGATTTGCGCAAATTGGGGGAAAAATCATTCAGGTTTACTCGTTTCTTACGAGTGGTTTTTTTTCAAGAAATCTAAATATATCGGATGTAGAAATTGTAGCATCAAGAGTACTGTCTGGGAGGAGCTCCTCACCAAGTGCACTTGACGCCAGAGAGGAGCAACCATCTGAATCGTGGTCGTCATTTTCCTCAGGGCCTTCACCCATTTGCTCAATATCCATGATTGTTTCAGAGTGGGAAACAAAGGATGCAGTAGGGCCAACAAACTCAGCGGTTACATGTTTGGGTGGGTCAATAGTTGTAACAATGGCGATGTTATCTTTAGCAGAGGTACTGCAAGGTTGAGGTAACTCAAAAAGTGTAGGGGCAGTAGACTCAGACTGGGGTGCACTGGTAGTGGTAGTTGGAGGTTGCAGAGCTGGGAGGGGTGGAGGAGAAGAAGAAGAAAAAGAGGGAAGAGTAAGAGGAGGGGAAGGGGGAGGGGGAGGAGGGAGAAGAGCACGGAGAGGGGGATGAGGAATGACTGGAAGAGAGAGGAGGAGGGTAGAGGGGAGGAGGAGAAAGAGGAGAGAAGGAGCAAGAGGAGGAGAGCAAGAGGAGGGGTAGGAGAAGGCAAGGAGGGGCAATGGGGAGTAGAAGGGGGGGGGGGGACAGAAAGAGGGGAAAGAGAAGAGGCATCATTAACGTCATTACATGATACTTTTGAGGCGACCAGTGACTCAGAGGAGGGACAATCTGATGACACAGAAGTACATGGGACCTGTGTTGTGGGGCGAGTACCTGCGACCACCTGAGCAAAGGAACGAATGGATGCTGAAACAGCCAGAATTTTCGATCCAGGTTCAGCGGTGCTTTGAGAAGGGGAAAGAGGTCTTTTAGTACTTTTGTTTGTAACAGCAAGAGCAGGTGCTTCATTTGAACCTGCTGGTTCTGTTTTGGACGTGTTACCTGAGGGAGGGAGATGTTGGGTTGAGGGACCTATGTTAACACTTTGATTCGTCATGTCTCTGGGGCACGATCTTTTTACATGGCCGAATTCACCACAACCAAAACATACCAGGGTTTCTATATTGACATACACCATGTAAGTTTGCCCATCGATTTTGAAGGGAAGTATCGCCTGAAACGCTGAAACCCGCAGGTAGAATCATCTTACTATAATTCACCAAATGTCTGTCCATCTGTTTGGCTGTCTGTTCGAAGGTACCGTAAAAACTGCTGAACCGATCGCAAAGATATTTTGGGTGGATAATCCTGGGATCTCCAGGAGTAAAATAGGCTATTTAGTTTTCCCAATTTCAGCTTTAGTCTCCAGCATTCTCAGGTTTGGACTCCCGCATAACATTTGCATTCGCATAACGTTCATTGTTCTCATTGTGACAATGTTGTTTTCCCAGGTGCCACACAAACGGCTGCACCGATCGAACTCGGTGACCTCGGACAAAGACCTTTTATAAGGACACGGATTGAATCCCTGCTTAAGAGAATTCTAACCCATTTCAACTGAAGGAAACACGTATCGGGAGTACATACGACATAGCGATTGTGAACACGATTAGTTTAATCTCCACATGAGAGAATTCCACATAGCTATTTGGGCGGTGACTACGCTAACAGATCGTTGTCTCCATCGATCTTGCCAAGGCCGTAACAGCTATCGGCTCAAAATCCTTTTAACTGTTGATTTGGAAGTTTTTACAATAAAGGAAACATATCGGGAGTACATACAACATCGGGAGGACTAACTGCACGCGTCTTCAGTATCAAGCTTAAATCTCTCATGGCGGATCTGAAGAGCGGAATGCTTGGAGAAGTGGTGGGCTACTTCGGCATGAAGGAGGATCAGAAACGTGGACTCCCACACTGCCACATCCTGCTGATACTTGCTCCCGCATGACGTTATTTTCCCGGGTGCCGCACAAACGGCTGCACCGATCGAGATTTAACGGATGTTTATATAAATTGTTTAAAAGAAAAAAAGCCTTCAATTTCTGATATTTAGCCTTTTCATTTGGGCCTCCCAATTGAAGCCCCGCCCATAGGGCGGGTACCGTTGCCAGTGTAGAGAATTCAACGAAACGACATAATGTGCTTGAGTTTGTCGTTTTGACTATGAAACGGAATCATTGTTATTGGACACACAACCGTTCTGTATTTTTAAAATTGGGATACGATTTATTCACTTTTAACAAAGGTGGGGGGGGGGGGGGGGGGTGAGGAGGAGGTGAGGAGGGGGTGAGGGGAGGAGTGAGGAGGGGAGTGAGGAGATGAGGAGGGGGGTGAGGAGGGGGTGAGGGGTGAGGGGCGAGGAGGGGGGTGAGGGGTTGAGGAGGAGGTGAGGGGAGGGGTGAGGGGAGGGGTGAGGGGAGGGGTAAATTTGAAATTACAACTTTTTTGCTGGAGTATCCAGGGGGGAAAAGGGAACGTAAATATCGGGGTCAAAAAAACCCCCCGCGCTCCACGACTTGAGCGACCATCCGGACTTCGGAAACGAAAAAAACAAGACGTTTGTTCATGCGAGAGAACGGCTTTAACATTCTCGATGCCGACGATCTCACCGACAGCAAAGATCAACTTCTCCATGTCGATCTCTGACAGAGGAACTCACACAATCCCGTGCTTTCGGGTTAACGCTTCAAACGAAGCATAACATGAACTTTGACCCGCCATAGTTATTCAATGGCCAGATATATGAAAATAAAACACCGAACACCGTTCAACCTTCGACGGGTCATGAGAAAATAAGAGCAATATAAACGAAAAGAAAAATTATAACGAGTAAAGAAGAGAAGGAAAAAATAAACACGATAAACTAATTATACGCAACGGTAAATCGATTGATAGGAGGCGCCGCCCAGAGCGGAAAATAACAACGTACCTAAAACCGTCGAATGCTCTTCTTTCTCTCGCTCAATATATGGGACAAGACGATAGACAGAAGGACACCAACACTTAGACTATAGCCGGAGAGAAAGAAAAGGAAGAAAGGGAAAAGCGGCACAAAACACAAAGCGAACCGACAGAGACCCTGAGCACTGGGAACCTGTGATTACACCTGTGCAGGAAAACGAGCAACAGCTGTGGAAAGTGGGAGGAGAGAGAGAGAGAGGCAGACAAAGAGACAGGTGGACAGAGAGACAGACAGAGACACAGAGAGACAGACACACAGAGAGACAGACAGAGAGACAGAAAGAGAGACAGAAAGAGAGATACACAGAGACAGAACAACAGACAGACAGGCAGACAGATACTCAGAGACAGAGAGAGATCAAGTCGTTCAAAATTCTCGCAAATGCAGATGCTCAGGATGAAAATGATCTCTTCAACATCTTGACAATGTGAACAATAGTCGATCTCAACGTACTGACTGTTCAATAGTGAGAAGATTTACTGCATCATATTCTGCTACATTCTGCAATGTGACAATGGAAGTACACATGGGGCATTCAAAGTTACATTACAATGTGTTTGTTGGTTGATCTGGGTTTGTGTCAGTGTTAAGCTTTTTTATTGCATACTAACAGTATTTCTTTTATTTGTGAGCATATATATCTGAGAAATTAGCATGAACATTGCCATTGGACACTCATTGGGACTGACACAATCTGTCAATTTCCCGACCCGGATCTCAGTCAATGGAGTATCTTCTCTTCTGGACTTGGTTATGACTAACTTCCCTGCAAATGTCTGCTGCTCTTCTTCTGCTCCAATCGGTTCTTCTGATCATGTGCTTGTTAAAGTGGACATCTCTCTGGCCATTCTCAGAGAGCCTCCTCAGCGCCGACGAGTCTGGCATTTCACTCAGGCCGACTGGCACGGTCTGCAAGCAGCCATCAATCATCTGGACTGGTCTCCCATCTCTAATGCCTCTGACATCAATTCTTCCTGGGAATTCTTCCAAAGCAAACTGCTCTCTCTCATGCACAGATTTATCCCATCTCGTCTTCAGTTGTCTTACCCTTCCTCCCGTCCATGGTACACTGAATCTTATGGTGAGGCAGTTTCCCTGAAACAACTTGCCTTTGCCTCTTGGAAGGCAAATCCAACTGAAGGCAATCTCAGTTCCTTCCACCAAGCTCGAAACAAGTGTGTGTCTACCCTCAGGAGTGCCAGAAAGCACTATCTCTCCACACTCAAGATTGAACTCTCAAACCTGTCTCCTTCCTCCAAATACTGGTGGCGTCTGGTCAAATCCATTTCTGGTGTTTGTTCCCCCTCCATCCCCTCCCTTACCTCAAATGGCTACACAGTTGACACCGCACGTGACAAAGCCGAATGCCTCAACTCTGTGTTTGCCTCAAAATCTTGTGTCCCAAACCCATCTCTCTCTGTTCCAACCTTTCCCAGTCGAACCCAACTGCTCCTGGACTCTGTGTCCTTCTCTCCTGACAAGGTGGAGAAGTTTATATCAAACCTCGACTCTGATTCTGCAACTGGACCAGATGGCATCAGCCCACAGGTCCTAAAATCCTGCTCTGCCACTCTATCTCACCCTCTCTCTGTTCTTTTCACCCTCTCTTTTACTCAAGGTCATCTGCCAGCATCTTGGAAATCAGCAAACATTACCGCTTTACACAAAAAGGTGCAAAAACAGATCCTTGCAACTACAGACCAATCAGCCTGCTTCCAATTATCAACAAAGTCATGGAATCCATCATTGCTTCGGATATCAAATCCTTCCTCTTCTCCAATGGCTTGATCTCTGATCATCAATTTGGATTCAGACCAGGTCATTCTACTCTGGACATGTTGCTTCTGCTGTCTCAACAATGGATGGAGGTCCTCAATGCCAAACAAGAAATCAGAGCTGTCTCACTTGACATATCACGTGCCTTCGATACAGTCTGGCACCCAGCTCTGCTCACCAAACTCTCCTCCTATGGTATTCATGGAAATCTCCACTCATGGCTTGCGGACTTCCTCTCTGGTCGTAGGCAACGTGTGGCCCTGAATGGATTTCTCTCATCTCCCCTACCTGTTCTGGCTGGAGTTCCCCAAGGTAGTGTTCTGGGCCCTGTGCTATTTCTGGTCTTCATCAATGATCTCTCCGACTCTCTGGAAAATCCTCTCTATCTCTTTGCTGATGACTCCACTATCTGCCGCTCAATTCCTCATCCCTCAGATCGGCAGTCTGCAGCCTCCTCACTCTCTGCAGACCTGGACAAAATCACAGACTGGTCAAACAAGTGGAACATGTCTTTCAATCCTGACAAATCTCACACTCTTACAATGTCTCTCCGAAAGGACCGACTGGAAAACCCTCCCATCTACTTTCTCAACAATCCTCTCCAAGAAGTTCTGTCGCTCAAGCTTTTGGGTCTCACTATCTGCCATGATCTTTCTTGGGAAAACCACATTTCCAAGCTGGCCTCCAAAGCCAGTCGCCGACTGGGCATCCTCCGTCATGCGAAGTCCTTCCTTGGCACACCTGAGCTCCTCACCACATTCAAGGCTTTCATCCGCAGCTCAATGGAATACTGTTCCCCCCCTCTGGGCTGGTGCTCCTGCCTCACACCTAGCTCGGCTTCACGCTGTTGAGGCCAAAGCTTTCAGAATCATTGGAATCTCCTGCGATGAAGTCAACTCCTAGGGCCTTTCACTCACTCACCGCAGGCAGGTTGGTGGTCTTTCTGTCTTCTACCGACTCCTCTCCGGCCTTGCTCCCCCAGCTCTCTCTGTGCTCTGTCCCCCCAATATTCCTTCAGGTCGCACAAGATCTGCCTGCAACCCTCTTATGGTTAAACTGCCAAAATCCAGGCTCTCTGCTCACCTTCACTCTTTCATTCCCCTTTTCTCCCGCCTCTGGAACAAACTCCCCCACTCCCTTCAATCCCACTCCTCCCTCCAGGTCTTTAAAACAGCTGTTCACCACCATCTCTTATCTTCCCCCATCCAATACCTTGATCTTTTCTACCCCCGGTAATTCACCCTAGTGTCCTTGCAGTGTTCATATGTTTTATACCTCTCCCACCTCCCCCCAAGTCCTCCCGATGTCCCTGCTCTCAAATGTTGTGTTTGTGTCCTTCCCCCTCTCTCCCCATCTTGTCTGCCGCTCCCCTTGTTTTTTGTGTTTTGTGTGTCGGTTTGACTTTTTGTGTGATTAATGTTAGCTCTTTCACGAGCCTCGATCTTGTATACAAAAAAAAAAAAAAAAATCTTAATAAGACAAGCATCACCATGTGAACAGCAGAAATTAAGGTGGAGTCGTGTTGCAGAGTAAACATTTCGGACGAGGCATATCGTAATTCAGATAAGTGGGCCTTATCCCTCACTTCCCCGAGTGACAACCAAGTTTGAAAGTTAACGTCTCTACCCCTGGTCCTCCCACTTCACCTGGTCGTGAGCTTATTTGTCGCCACGTGAAGGATGGTTGGCTCCGAGTGGTACCCCATCCCCTTTGTGACGCGGCATGGAAAGTGAATTTTGTAGTAAGATCTGATTCCATCATGGATTGATTCCCAGACACTATAGACAGATCAACGGCAAGGTTTCTACACAACGAGCTATCCTGCTGCTCCAAGACAACTCTTATTACCTCCGCCACCAAAGGTGGATTGAGGTTATGTTTTCACCCCTGTCTGTCCGTTTGACTGTCCGTTTTCCCGTTTGTTACTTGCTGGAATAGATTCCGGCAAGTATGTTGGTTGGTTGGTTTGTCTGTCTGTCTGTCTGTTTGTGCGCAGTACTACGTCTACATCGTTGCACATAGCATCGCCATACTTTACACACATATTTGCCTTGCCCTGGAAAGACTGTGCCCAATTTTTAACTCTCTAGGCCCAAGGTCAAGCTCAAGGTCGCCCAAAACGTGAAATCAGGGGGATCGAGTTTTCATTTGAAATATATTTCAAACCACTATAACTCTAAAAGTACAAGAGATATGCATACACTTACTGTTACTGACATATAGGAAGTCACATACGACCTTTCATTTGGCACCATGACCTTTGACCTTGAGTGACCTTGAAAGGTCAAACTCAAGGTCAAAAATTGTTGTTGTTTTTACTAATAACTCTGTCAAACATTATCCGATTCCCTTCTAACCAACACCCCTGAAAAAAGTACATTCCGGCAAGTCCTCGGTGTCTGACCGATTTCTAGTTTGTTTGTCCATTTGTTTGTTTGTTTGTGAACAAGATATCTCAAAAAGTTATGGATGGATTTGGACGAAACTTGTTGGACAGGTTGTGTGTGTGTGACGAGGAAGAATCGATTCAAATTTGGTGAAGATCCGGATCCAGCTGGTATAATTTTTTAAGTGATTCCTCACCATTGAGTGATTTGGCCAACCAGGCAGATGCTCTCTACTGAGTACCGTTCTAGTTTCAGCATGAAACAATGAAAAACTGCGAAGGAGGCCTCATTGATCTATTTCAAGTACAACTCCGTCATCATTCAGATGCCATGACAGACGGTTCTTAAAATAATGTCGGACTTGCTTTTGATTTGGTGACAATTTTACTTCAACATTTACCATGTGGTTCCATTCATTTGTCGAAATTACATTCCAGTGAGAGATTTGAGCATTTATTCCTTTTCCGGCACACCTTGATTGGAGAAACAATTATGGCTCGAAACTTATCATCGTTAATATTGTTACAGACGCGGTTGTGGATGTTGGTTTACCGAGCGGTTTGGTATGACCGCGTCTGCACAGTTTACCCGATTATACTCGAACGTTGGCCGAGTCGCGCTATGCTAAATCAATTACGGAAAGGACACAACGGCTGGATTAAATGACACGACACCAGGGGTACAGTTCTCAAGACCTCCGGAGGAGGTTATAATATTTCGGAACGTTAGATTACAAGGACGAGAGAGACAGCATAGGAAGGTAGGCACTTAATCACGGTCTTATAGTAACCCTGACAGACCACAGATAAACAGGACAAGACTGACTCACACGGGGATTGATGGCAAGGAAGGGCAGGTAGTCGAGGCTCCAGGTGCACCTTGGCGCAGGGGCAGAATCGACCCGGTCCGGTCCAGAGATGCGGGAGGTCTCGTCGCGCTGGAGGTGGCGTCTGTTTCTCCTTCGTGGCTGAGGCGCATCTGACGTCACGTCTGGTAAGTCGCTGCGTATATCCGGCGGGGAGTGACACGCCCTCGGCTCGTTAGCTCCGCCCCAGATGGAATCGGCCCGTTGCTTCTTATTGGGTGCGGGGGGTTACCGGGCTCCGCCCTTGACGAGGGGCCGACAGGCAGCCCCTTCGTGGTAACCCCGTCGGCGCACATGGGTAATGGCGGCTAACCGAGCCGGAGTGAGGACGCACACTCCCCGCGCGCTGTTGTGGTAGTTGTTGTTGTTGTTGTTTCATGGGGAAGATGGGAGGAGGTATGGGGAGGTCCTAAACTCACTACTGGTGCCATACAATCACATTCTGGTGCAACGAAGAGTCAGAATTAATGGAAACGAGTCCTTAACTGACATAGACTAAGAATAACTAGCAAGATGTCCAAAAGTTGTCTACGTGAGATGCGGTGGACCTGGGCACGACATTTAATGGGGGAAAAAGGGGAAGGTCGGTTCTACAGAGTGTTATTTACAGGCAATGGGACTAGGGAATGGGGGATTGGGGATAGTTGGGGGGTATTGGGGAAATAGGGGAATATTTACAAGCGGATATGGATGGAGGCCAAATCCCATATCCGCAACTTTGCACCCTTCTCTACCCTCGGGGCGTCCCGACCCGATAAATTTTTACCTACTTTAGTGTGGCACTCAGATGTAGTTCCCTCTACTATTAACTCTACCCTGAGTGCGACAGTTTTACAGATGTTCACAAATGAGTAAATATGTCCCCCTGCGACGTTGCACCCTTCTCCTCACAGAAACACACCCACAGGATAACCGAATCGCGGAAAGAATTCTCAAACTAAACATACAGCTGGTAGGGAGCATTATTTACATAAGACTACACTGATATTTACACTACGATCCAGGACCTGTTTTTGGAGGAACACATGCAGATGTTATGTATAGAGAGAGCACGCATGCCAGCATCGATACACCAACCCACGAGTGCTCTGTGGCCTTACGGCCTTTAATAATGTGCAGAGCACCCCTTCCAAGCACCAAAAGCACCACCCCATCACACAGTCAGCACCATCCGGTGCACCAATAAAATGTTCAATAATCATGGTGTGGTGTCGCAGCCGGCCGATGTTCTGCCGCTGGTCTTGCCTTCGTGTAGTGCTTGGCCTTCTAGCTTCCTTAGAAAATAAAGAAAGGCGCCAACCGCGTCCATTTCCTTATTGTGGCCGTCAGGGGGCCAACTATTAGTGGTTCACCTGTATGGCATAGGTGCCACGTTGACCCAGAGGTCCATCCACGGGTGGTGCTTGGCCGCAAAAGAACTGCGGTCCACGGTGGGCGGCCACAAACATTGCGGTCCATATGGTGTATCGATCCAGGCAGCAAGCAGCGAAAGTGCAGGCCCACAACTGCGGAGCCAGCACCTCTCTCTCCTCTCTCTCTGCCCCAAAGCCAGATCCTCGGAGGTGGGAGACAAAAGAAAAGACAAGTGAGTAAGGTGGTAAGGGCGCAAAAGTGCACGCAATACAAGGTGATGCACACTGGGGGCACATAGGAACCAGGTGAGACAGGTACGTTCCTACCGTACGCCCCCCCCCCCCCCACCAGGTAACCTACATGGCCCCTCCCTTACCCCTTACTGTATCCACAAAACACAACACTACCCATAAACATCTACTTTACAAATCAACAAACGTCCCTACTGTCTTCCCCGTTCCTCCCATAAACCAAATTCGTCTTCTCTCCCTCCTAACCAATCAAATTTGCCATTTTCAACTTTCATCAAAATTTGTCATCACCAATTCATCATCAGTCCCTCCTAAGGAGGGAGAGATGGAATCACCCCAATGTCTCATCCACGTCGTGATGCGTCTCACAAATCCTCAGCAATTCTCATTTCTGCAACACAAACAAAGAAAACACAGGTGTGGAGTCATCACCACAGGCAAGTGGCTGCGTATGGTGCGACAGGTTCATCAATCCTAACTATTTCCTAAATGACTTTAACAACTTTACATTACCCGGGGTCTTTCTCTTACCAAACCATTGGCCCTCTTACACTATGGGTTCTAAAAACCAATTCCCATTGCCCAAACTGTGGTGCTTTTCAATTTGGGGTCTCACTCCCCCGATTCATCTCCCGGTGCCCTCGCACAATTTCTGGGCCGCGACGTGTACCTCTCCTAGCGGGTCTACCCACCTGCACACCCCCACCACTGCAGTTGCCTCCGAGCTTACCTGCTCCTTACCCTAACCTAACTACCTGGGGAAGGCCCTCTGGCGCTCTCCCCACTCGGTGCCCTCTCTGGCACTGGGCTACCCGGGTCCGTCCTCCGGATCCTCGGGCCCCACTGACACTAACGGCTCCCAGAGCCCACCTGCGGCCTCACCTGGCCGACATCCTCACAGTGGTGGAGTGCCCAACCAACTACACACACTAACAGGCTACACGCCCAGCCATTTCCACAACACTAATGCACCCATCCACAATACCATTCTGCAACCGCACCACAAATGCCAATATCCAACCACAATTTACCTATACCCTCTACCTAACACTTACACTACCCGCCCCGGGTACTCGTGAAAGGGGTCCACTCTTCCCCCATCCACACCTTCGCACCATGCACATCACTCCGTACCACTTACTCCAACTCTCTCCACACCACCTTTACTTGCACACCTGTGCTCTCACACCTGGTGCCACCTGCACCCTTCTCTCCCCAAGCGCATTCGCGCTGATCCACACACTCACTACTCATACACTGCTCCACACACCTGTCCAGTTGCACACCTGTGCAATCACACCTGTTCAATTCTCACACACACGGCATCATCTCAGCTAACTACTCCCTTCTGAAACTTGCGCTTCCCAGTCGCCCCTTTAAACTATTGCGCTCCCACGTCATTATCATCCACACTAATCTACCTGCGTCCCCACTACAGGTATCAGTCACTAACTAACCTTATCGTCACCTAATGTCATCTTCTAGGGCCCTATCAATATCCTAACCCACCCGGGCTAGTTTTCACTGCCATACACCCCATAAGCTATTGCGCATTTGCCCCACTATGGGAAGGGTGGCAGGGATGCCACCCTTACCCACCGGGCCCATCACTCACTACCAATTTTTCACATCAAATTTCCACAAATCAAAAATTTGCCAATCACTACCCATCATCTGCCAATCATTACTGCCACTCCTTTGCCAATCATCAAATTTTGTTTTTCTCTAATTTTGGGGCCAAAACACTAACCTCATCACACAGTCTACTCACTAATGCCTCTCGGTGCGCCAATTCCTATCCAAAGCCCGGCTTCGTAAAGCCGAGCAATGAATGCGGGTTGTTCCGTGCCAGCGGCTGGATGCGTCCGGCATTCGGTGCAGGGACGGGGGCTTACCCGTGCCGAGATCCCACGCACCATCTCGGCACGGAGCCATCCAATGTCCCGCTCTCGACCTGCCAGAATGCCTCAACAAAAAGTGGTCGCCATGACGACCCTTCCTATCGGGCTGCCAACTCCGCCTAGTGGAGCACGGACGCGGCCGTTCAAAGCGAGGCCCAGCACGCACCGAGGGCCCGATTCGGCTAAAAGTCGCTCTAACCGCTAACCCGTTTAACGTCGATGCTTCACCTGCACGCTTACACCCCGCAGCCCGTTCCTTGCTCACACATCCAGCCGTTCCCATGCTCCTCGTACCTTTCCTTACACACCCAGGTACCCTCATTCCACTCACAGCCTTGGTCACACACCTGACCACCGAACACTTTGGCACACATTCGTTGGTCGCACACCTCACCAACACACCTCTTCGCGCCCCCTCCTCGGTCACCTCCTCTGTGACAATCACAGGTGTGCTCTCATTCGCACACCCAACCACGTGCCTCACTACCAATTCCAGCGTGCATTCCCACTCACGCTCTACCATTCCAGGTGTGCTTCCTTTCTCACCTGTCACAACCAACTCACGCTCCGTGTCACTCTTACTACTCTCACCTCCACTCTTCACAGCGCACTCACCCTTACTCTTGACAGCGCACTCTTTCCTCATGCACCTGTCCGTTACACACCTTTCTCGCGCACACTCTCCCGTTACACCCTCTGTAACACTCACCACAGGCGTGCATTCTTCCTTGCCTTTGACAGCGCACTCTTTCCCCATGCACCTGTCCGTCACACACCTTTCTCGCGCACACTCTTGCGCACACTCTCCCGTCACACCCTCTGTAACACTCACCCCACCGCGCTTCCATGTGCTCCCTCGCACACGCGCTACGACCGACTCACTCTCGCCAGCACCCTCACTCCTTGGCACGCACTTTTTCCTCACACACCCCAGAGTCGGACTTTCTCGCACACCTCCTTTTTCGCCCACCAGACCTGTCGCACACTTCACCAACGGCCTCTCACGAACACCCGGGTCCATCTCGACCCCCAAGCTTATTAAATCCCCTGGCGCATCATACGCACGACCATATTGGTCACCACTTACACCGGGTCCTCTTCCTCTTCGCTTTTCCTCCATCACCTGCGAATCCCTCATCCGGTTAATGAGCACATCATCACGATCCAAACACAGACTTTGGACCAATTCTTTTATCTCCTCTTTTATCTCTTTCTTATCCCCTCTCCGTCGCTTCTTAATTTCGCTCACCCCTTCTCGCACTTCTTCTAATTTCTGCTTCACCTCCTTTATTTCCCGGTACGTCTCCTCAAGCTCATCCTCTAAGGCTACCTTGACCGTTTCCATGTGCGTCCTCACCTGCCGGTCCTTCGTCTCCATTACCTCTATCACCTCGTCCAACCTCGTTGTCAGTCCCTCACGTACCATCTGACATTCCCTCTTCGTCGCTACCAAGTCATCTTTTAGTTCTTTCTGTGTCGCCTTTAACCCTCCTAATACCGCAGTGTTCCTTTGAACCTGCTCCGTTAGTCCTTTTTGTCCCTCCGTCAGCTGTTCCACCTCCTGCGTCAGGTCCTCTATGCCCCCTTGTAACTTTACAGTCCCCTTTCTCACCTCCTTCTCCATGTGCTCCTTACAGTGCCTCACCTCCTCGCGCACTCCTCCGACCTCCTCACTCACTCCTCTTCTGATCTCTTCTCCCATCACTTGCATCTCCTGCCCAGATGCCACCCTCATCTGCTCCATTTCCTCCCTGTGAGCATCCAGTTTGGTCTCTACCCCCATTCTGACCCCCTCTATCTGCTGCCCCATTTGTTTAACTTCCCTTTCCGCTTGGTCCCTCATGTCCCTCAATTTGCCTTCCATCCTGTTTTCTAACCCCTCTAACCCCTTTTGCATCCCTTCCATTTGATTCTCTTGAGCGGCCATTCTGTTTTCTACCCCCATTAACCCATTTCTCACCTCTTTTATCCCGTTGTCTAACCCCTCAAAATTATTGTCTAACTTCCCAAATTTCTTGTCTAACTCCTCAAAATTATTGTCTAACTTCCCAAATTTCTTGTCTAACCCCTCACCAGTACCCCTCGCTTCGTCCCTCATTACCCCCATTTGGCCCTCTAATCGCTCACTATCAGCCCTCATTTGCTCACTCTGAGCATCCATCCGGTTCCCCATTACCCCCATTTGGCCCTCCAATCGCTCACCCTGAGCATCCATCCGGTTCCCCATTACCCCCATTTGGCCCTCCAATCGCTCACCCATTTGTTCCATAAGGGCCCTCATTTGCAGGAGGAAAAGGTTCGAATCCACCAGACCAGCGGCGCTACCACGGTCGCGGGCGTAGTCGCCGTGGCCATGTGCGAGGCGCCATTTCGTGCGTCTGCTACCCTCACTGCTTCGCTCTCCTCATGTCCCTCAATTTGGTCCTGGATCGACCCTGCCTCACTCTCCGCTACCGGAACCCAGCCGTCTTGGTCTGCCATAGCGCGACTTTCAAAATTCGGGTTTTTATTTTCGTAAAACAAAATCAAATTTCGCCGTTATAATTTCGAGTGCGTGAAACGCGCTCCGGATCGAATTCCACTTCCCGACACCAAAATGTTACCCTAATGGTACAATTGGTGTTCCAAAATTTGGGCCTAACTGAATTTAGTCCCAGGTCCGAATCCAACTCCTCGACACCAAATGTTACAGACGCGGTTGTGGATGTTGGTTTACCGAGCGGTTTGGTATGACCGCGTCTGCACAGTTTACCCGATTATACTCGAACGTTGGCCGAGTCGCGCTATGCTAAATCAATTACGGAAAGGACACCGGCTGGATTAAATGACACGACACCAGGGGTACAGTTCTCAAGACCTCCGGAGGAGGTTATAATATTTCGGAACGTTAGATTACAAGGACGAGAGAGACAGCATAGGAAGGTAGGCACTTAATCACGGTCTTATAGTAACCCCGACAGACCACAGATAAACAGGACAAGACTGACTCACACGGGGATTGATGGCAAGGAAGGGCAGGTAGTCGAGGCTCAAGGTGCACCTTGGCGCAGGGGCAGAATCGACCCGGTCCGGTCCAGAGATGCGGGAGGTCTCGTCGCGCTGGAGGTGGCGTCTGTTTCTCCTTCGTGGCTGAGGCGCATCTGACGTCACGTCCGGTAAGTCGCTGCGTATATCCGGCGGGGAGTGACACGCCCTCGGCTCGTTAGCTCCGCCCCAGATGGAATTGGCCCGTTGCTTCTTATTGGGTGCGGGGGGTTACCGGGCTCCGCCCTTGACGAGGGGCCGACAGGCAGCCCCTTCGTGGTAACCCCGTCGGCGCACATGGGTAATGGCGGCTAACCGAGCCGGAGTGAGGACGCACACTCCCCACGCGCTGTTGTGGTAGTTGTTGTTGTTGTTGTTTCATGGGGAAGATGGGAGGAGGTATGGGGAGGTCCTAAACTCACTACTGGTGCCATACAATCACATTCTGGTGCAACGAAGAGTCAGAATTAATGGAAACGAGTCCTTAACTGACATAGACTAAGAATAACTAGCAAGATGTCCGAAAGTTGTCTACGTGAGATGCGGTGGACCTGGGCACGACATTTAATGGGGGAAAAAGGGGAAGGTCGGTTCTACAGAGTGTTATTTACAGGCAATGGGACTAGGGAATGGGGGATTGGGGATAGTTGGGGGGTATTGGGGAAATAGGGGAATATTTACAAGCGGATATGGATGGAGGCCAAATCCCATATCCGCAACAATATAATGTGTTTCTCAGCTGTACATTTAAGAAATATGTGATTTTTTGAAACGAACAGGAACGCATGAGTCGCACTGGGAAAGCATGGGTAGCCGCACGTCCTCCTACGTCCATGTGCGCAGTGCAGGGTTCGAAGGTTTGGCCAGAGTTCAGGAGCTGGGAGGTGGGGATCACGGGGTTACTTGCGGGAAATGGCTTCACTAGAGCATTTCCGTCCTGGCCGAGAGCATTGACGACAAACAGCGTGGACAACAGGCTTTTCCCAGCACAGGAAATTAAGGGACGGCACGGTGCAGCGCACCAACAGTGGAAACCTTTCGAGTTCAATATCCAATAACTGCTTCAAAAGTTGAAGGCAGATTTTAATCTCTTTCCATACCTATCTATGAACATGGGAAAGTTAAAAAAAAACCTGTGAACAAGGTAACAACAATGATTTGTCAGTATTTTTGGCACTTAAATTGTTTTTTAAATAGACGTATCTGATGGGAAAATCTGGACATCCAGTGGATGTTAAAGCATGGGAAGAAGAATCATCATATCTTGAGTTGCAATTTATTTGTTTTTCGAATTAAAGGAGGAAGAATCACCAACTTAATTACGCTAGAACATGATGTATACAGTATTGTGAAACTCCCACACACACACATGGTGGAGTGGTGGTTGGGGGGAAGGGGAGGTGGGTGTGGGGGGTTCCTACAATAGATTATTTATAGCCAGAAGACTTTTGAAAACTTTGCAGTTTAAGGAATAATACTGTTTTTGAACTGGGATTTATTAGCTTTCCAGGCGGGTTTGGACCCCGTGGGTTTGGACCCCGTGGGACAATCCAAGGGCTATGTGATGGGAGGGAAATCCAATAATTATTTTGATTGTATCAGCAACATGAGGGACAAACAAATTGTGCAGTTCGGGAATGGCAAACGAAGTCTTCTTTGAATGCTGAAAGTTGGCACGAAATCCTTGTTTTTGGCAAAAGTAAGGAGATCTGGGTGTGTGCACAGCTGCTCCTCAAAAATGGAACTTTGAGACCTTTGCAGGAAAGTCATTCTTTTTGGTTTCAACCTTCTTTTGTTGGTGGTTGTTTTGCTATCCACCATCACTCCACCCAATTATTATCAAATGGAGCATCATGAGAGGCTGAATTCCTGGGTTGGCGAGTTATGTCCATGTTGCCAATTTGGCGGAGGCTTGTCTTTGAGATTACAGATTCTTTTTTAATTTATAGGCAATGATATGACTACTCGTTACCTGAATCCCAATGTTTGTGATTGAATGGGATGGCATACTATCCTACTTCTCACAATCACAGGTCTCTATATGCTTTGAGTTGTGTAACCTCTGTATAACCTTTGATAAATATTATTTACTTTATGCAGAGGGATTAATCTTTGTCCGTCTGTATCCTAGGATTACTTAGGTTTCCTTATTGACATTCAAGATCTGCCATTCTCACGAGATGAAGTTTTCACCCTATTTGGGAACATTGAAGACATCTATGAGTTTAATAGGTGAGATGAAACATCACAACATCCTTGTAACATAATCGTGATTGGTGTTGCCCCACTCACATTACCCAAACCCTCCTTGCCTCCCTGCACAAAAGTGTAAGTATTTGCGTTTTCACTGTTCTCTATCAAGTTGTCCCTTGGTGATTAGATTACACTGTACATTATCATTTGTTTCAGGGCTGGGAATTTCTCAGGAACCAGGTGGCAGACATATCCTGTCATGGGCTTGTGGAGATTTAGTGATTTCCGTTTGCTGTGCTCGATTGAACCCTGTGGATGATACCAAATGAACAATTAACATCAACCAAAAGAACATTAATGCTTCGACAAAACTTTGAGCGTTCCATCATTGTGGGGATATCGAGGCAGAATCTGCGCTGGTAACTGTCCTGCTCGATTACGCAGTCCCTGTTCAGGAAACAGACATTGTCTGGGCTGGAGTTGAAAGGTGTAGATTTGAAGAGATTAGGCCATAAAGAGTTTGCCATCTAGTGGAGGCAGGAAGGCTAAATGATCAACCTCACCATTGTATTTGTGTAGAAGAAGACTTTAAGCTTTGAAGTACCGAATCTCATTAGATCATGTAAACTAAGCAGAATAGAGCCTCGTTTGTACATGGATGGGTATGTTGTCTGAACAACAGCAAGATAGCTCAATTTGGGAGCATGATTTATTCGTAGCTGTATCAATCAATGTAGGTTTCTTCTCCCAAGGACTCATATCTGAATAAAACTGCCTCTTTAGTACTGTATCAGCAGAGGGTGTTGCATTTCCAAGTACATCATCTGTTCAACAAACAAACAAGAAAGAGCAATCAGGGATTGCACACCCATGCCAGAACGTGTTTTCGTGGCTTTTTAAGGCTTTTGTGTCAAAACAAATATGGCGACCGAACCACGTGACCGATGACGTCATCATCTTTTTTTTCTCACCAATTTATCCAGAGGATGACGCTCAAGAAATTTTATCTTGATCGGATTAAGTTTTGTACTTGTCGAGTTATGACGTCAAAATGGAGGAACCTATGACATCATCATTAACATATATTATTCCCCATGGAGAGTTCTTTACAATGAGCCATGTCTCCATTTTTTCTATGCAGAGCTTTCGGAGATATAGAGGTGCAGTTTTTTTTTTCCAAGATGGCGCCTGTACCACGTGACCTATGATGTCATAATTATCATTCAAAAAATTATACAGGTGGAGTTGCTCCTATGGTGATAATTTCCTGTCAATCAGACCAACAGTTGCAGAGAAAATCATATTTATTCTGTGGGGACAGACAGACAGACAGACAGACAAACAAACAGACGTATGAAAAATCATTCAGAGCGACACTTTAAAAAAAGAGAACAAAGTAGAATTGCACTCAGTAGAGCATCCTTTTGACACCAAAAATAATTAGTGGTTGAATTCAATGACCTGAAATGCAAATCGTCTTCAAATTTTTCGTTATTCAGATGAAAATTGACAATTTTAGAAACTTGGCCTATGTTGACCTTTTGGCCTATGTTGACCTCAAAAATAGTTGGTGGTTGGTTTCAGTAAGCCGACATGCAAATCGTATTCAGATTTCAAGTCAATTGGATGAAAATTGAGGATTTTAGAAATTTGAAAAGGTTGTTGACCTTTTGGCCTATGTTGACCTTTTGGCCTATGCTGATCTCCAAAATAGTTGTTGGTTGAATTAAGTTAACTGATATTAAAATCCTATTCAAATTTCAAGTCAATCAGATGAAAATTGAGGATTTTAGAAATTTGAAAAGGTTGTTGACCTTTTGGCCTATGTTGACCTTTTGGCCTATGCTGATCTCCAAAATAGTTGGTGGTTGAATTCAGTTTGCTGATATGTAAATCCTATTCAAATTTCGAGTAAATCGGATGAAAAATGTGGATTTTAGAAATTTGAAAAAAAGTGGCTGACTTTTGGCCTTAATCGACGTTTTGACCTTTTGACCTCAAAAATATATAGGATTTTGTCGGACCATGAACTCCACCATTTGGTGACGTTTCGTGAAGATCGGTTTAAAATTGTGTCCTGTAGGCAAGTATAAGTGAGCGGACAGACAAACAAACACACACAAACTGGAATGATGAACATACTTACAAAAAAAAATTTTTTGGCAAGTAACAAACAAACAGAATCAAATGCAATACCCTCTCCTCTGGCGAGGGTAATAATAGGTCATTATTAGTACATTTGAGTATGGGGAAAGATTTATTCTTACTGTAAGATATGAAAACTTGTGCTCGTGTGAAACGATTTTGTGTCACAAAGGCTGTGCCACTCGATTCAGTGACTCAGGCTCGAGTTGTGTATTTTTTGCATCCCTTGACAATTGAATTGCATTGCTAAGAGACTTAACTCAACATGAATTCAATTTCGGGCCTTTGAACTCGAGTCTGAGGCCAAAAACGTCCCCCAGCCAACCCCTATCTCTCTGTGATGTGCAATACACTTCACAGAGCGTTGTTGCCACTGAAGCTGCTTCCTTAGCAAGGACGTTATACTTTAAACAGTTGGCTTTATTGGGTGTCCTTCCAGTTTCTAGAAATATTGATGCACACTTTATATAACTTGTGGAAAAGAGGCTTGAAATAAAAAATGAAAGATAACTCGAGCAACATCAATGCTTCCAGGTAGGAGCATGTAGGGTTTAAAAAAGGAAACATTATACTGGACCCTTAACACTTGTAATATGAGTTCCCTTCGGAGGAACTTGAACACAGGAAAAAGCCATCAGGCCCATAAAAGCTCGTGCCTAATCTAGGAATAAATAAGTTTAGAAAACAAATAATGATGACGTCATTGGTCACGTGGTTTGGCCGCCATCTTGGAAAAACCGAAAAACTTTGCACCTCCATATCTCCGAAAGTGCTGAACAGAAAAAATTGAGACATGGTGTTACGGGGTCCTCCCGTATTTACCTGGTCTCGGTGACCTCCGAACCTCGAGGGGAGCCCCGGCAGAAAAATATGTTATCCTTGGGGAAATCAATCGGATCATTAAGGAGACCACACCAAGGGTTATGAACGAACAAGGATATATTCACCATCCCAAACACATAAAGGGTGAGTACATCAATTCACAATTACAATCACAATATTTAAGATGGTACCACCTTATATATCCCTCTAACCCAACTCACAGCACTTCCCCCCAATGTCTCTGTACTCCTCCAAAGCGACGTCGAGTCGCTCCGGCGATCGTCGGATCAATGGCTGCTCAAAGGCAATTGAGCCTTGGACGAGTGAAACCACCCCGAGATCACGTGATCCAGTTCCCGCACAATGGCGGTGGTATGGGCGCTTTCCCAAGACGCTCCAAACATGCACGTACACCGTGCAGCCACAAACCGCACCGTCTCCTTCAAGGGCCGCTGGCGCGCACACACGTCCTTGGCAACCCACCGAGGAAGGCGAACCCAGCAGACGCGGCAACCTTATTCTGCGAACGCCGCGCGAGTCCCAATGGCGGCGGGCTTGTACTTGCGGCGAACTTATGCAACTAGGGTTCATCTGAATCCGACGTCGACGTCGATCTGACACGCAGATGTGAACAGTCCCAGCGATCACAACGCTGAAGGCCGGACTTCCTTTATAGGCTCAACCGCACCATCTCCTTCGACAATGCTTGCCACGGAGCTTCAACCACCACGTCTCTTGTCGATACTTCCCACCTCCTTTTCTTCGCTCCACCTCTTCCGGTCTCGATCCGGATTTTCCCACCACATTTTATCAGGAGCGCTTTTAACCCTTTTAACCATAACAAGCATCATCTGGAATCAACCATGAACAAGAACCACCATAATTAGGGCCGGTATCCGTAACACTTCCCCCCCTCAAGAAAGAAAGTTTGAACATAGGGAAAACTTTCGTTGCAGGCAAAATTCTTTACACCAACAAGAGTAAGCTCACCCCCAAATCATCAATTCCTGTGAGCAACCACCATCCATAGTTCCCAAAAATAAAGCAACAAACTTTTCACACCCCCCACAGAATTCCCCAAAATTAACTCACTCTGGACAACGCGTCCGCCACGACATTGTCCCGGCCCTTCACATGTTCAATTTCCAAGTTGAACCCCTGCAAAGCCAAACTCCATCTCATCAACCTCTGATTTTATTTTTCATTTTTTGAATGAAGGTTAAGGGGTTGATCAAAATTCCAAAGTTACGCATCTCGATAGCCCTTTTTCCGGGAGGCCAAGCCGAGTATTCACTACATGGACGCCTTTAGGAAGGTGGAGTTCACGGTTAGTCTGGGGAGGAAAGTTCACTCCATGGACGCCTTCAGGAACGTGGAGTTCACGGTTAGTCCGTGCAGGAAAGTTCACTACCTGGACGCCTTTAGGAACGTGGCGTTCATGGTTAGTCCGTGTAGGAATCTGGGCTCGGCGGCTCTGCCGCATTCCGTGCTTCCACTTCTCTGGACTCCTAATAATTACGGTGGGACCACTTGTCACAGTAGTCACGGGAATAGCGGTCTCCCTCTCGGCTGCTACCCTGATAATCATTCTTTCGGGAGATGCCATAACTCTGGGAGCCTCCATAGTAATATCGGCTGCGGCCACCACCAAAACTACCGCCAAGTTGTCCTCTTCTGTAGACCTCTCGACGCCTACGAAATGCCTTCCCTACTGTTATGGTCCGACCCTCCAAATCCTTGCCATTCCAATTCTTCTCTGCCTCTTTGGCATCCTTTGTGCTTGCAAACGTGACAAAGCCGAACCCTCTTGACTGTTGCGTTTCCCTGTCTTTTACCAACCGCACTTCCACAAGCGGTCCATATTTGTTGAAGACAGAGGTCAGAACTTCCTCCTTTGTTCTGAAGTTCAGTCCACCTACAAAAAGCTTGCCAACTTTGCCTCCATCCCTGACTGGTGAGGTGTTATTTCCCATATCGGACTTTTTCACAACCATCAGGTGACTAGAAACTTGACCCCCAGCCAAATCATTCCCAACCACAACTGATACTCCCTCTACAGGAAGAGTGGCTTGCAACCCCACGGTGACCGGTCCTGACACCAAATCAGACTCGAGATTGATGACATGAAGGGGAGCGCTAACCCAGCCACCGATCCCTTGTAACCGAACACTATCACCAGTTGCTGTACTCTCCGACAATGGCAAAATGCCTTCAAGCATTAAGGATTGATGTGCTCCTGTGTCCCTCAATACCCTAACAGGTCTTGGGTTAGTCGAGTCTCCCTCCAGTGAGACAAACCCCTCATAAATAAATGGTTGGTAACTCTTCTGTGGGCGATTTCTCACGTTTGCCATCGCATTCGGAGTTGTACTAGTCGGACTCCGCTCCTGATTTTCCTTTCCCAAAGCATGACAGTGGGAAATCAAGTGTCCGGGTTTATGGCAAAACGCGCAAGTAGGCCCGGAGGAGAACCTCGTGGTCTGCCTCGAGGTCCACGGAGGATACGTCTGCCTTGAAACCGTTGACTTCTGACCCCTAGAAGTCGTAATATCAGAGTGGTCCTCCTCTCGAGGCCGCCCCCATGAATTTTCGTTCTCCGCCCCTGCCGTACCATAGCTCCCCTGGCTAAGTCTAGGCGAGAAGTTAGGGTTGTGGAACCCCATCCTGTGGGTTAAGGCATAGTCATCTGCCATGGTCGCTGCCTCATACAACTTTGGTACTTTCCTTTCCTCCAGGTGTATTTTAATGTCCTCGTGGGCACACTGTTGGAATTCCTCCACCAGGATCAATTGTCGCAATAGTTCGAAGTCTTTCCCAACTCCTTTCGAATCGCACCACCTATCAAACATGGTTTCTTTCAATCTGGCAAACTCCACGTGGGTCTCACTCTCCCTCGTCCTGGCATTCCGGAATTTCTGCCGGTAAGCTTCCGGGACCAATTCATAGGCTTTGAGAAGGTGTTTCTTCAATATCTCATAATCTGCACACTGGTCAATCGGTAAAGCCGAATAAATCTCTTGAGCTTTACCCACCAGAACACTTTGCACCAGTATGGACCAGTACTCCTCAGGCCAGTTTAACTGTCGAGCCACTTTCTCAAAGTGTGGAAAAAATTTGGCTACCTCCTTCTCATTGAAGGGTGGGACCAGCCTCACATGTCTGCCAACATCCCAGGTGTTCTGACTAGGTGTCGAACCAGTCAGCGGGGATGGTACCTCTCCCTGTTCTCTTATTAATTCCAGCTGCTTGACTTTAATTTCCTGCTGACGCGCCAATTCACGGTCCTTTAACTCCCTTTCGGCTCTTCTCTCCTCTGCTTCGAGGTCTCTTTCCACTCTCCTTTCCTCTCTTTTTTTGTCTTCTAACCTTTCCTGGAGTTCTCGTTCCTGTGCTTTTTCCCTTTCCTGGCTCTGTAATTGCATCTCCAGTTTCCGGAGCTGCACATTTTCTTGTTCTTCTGGTAACCAATATCCAGGCTACCCTTTCCCATGCTTCTAATCCCACCATAGATTGTATCACCACTGTCTGCAACTCTGCCTTCTTCATATTAATTCGGACCTCCAAGCTAAAATGTTTGGCCAATTTCCAGAGGTCCGATTTTACGAACGCTCTGAACTGTGCTTCACTCGGGGTCACCGTAAACTTCTCTGCGTCAAACGCCATAGTGACTACGGGTAACACCTGTTAACCTTCACACAAACAATTTCTAACAAACAAAAACAAAAGTATTATTATTATTATGTTTTTTGTTGTTTGTTTTTGGGAAAAATTTGGGAATGTTGGAAAAAGTTCCAAACTTGGGAATTCTTTCCTGGACTAAATTTAGGAATTTTTTTAGATCCAGGACGCAGACCCAATTGCGAGTCCACGAATATCAATTGGACGAGCCCCCAATTTCTGTTACGGGGTCCTCCCCTATTTACCTGGTCTCGGTGACCTCCGAACCTCGAGGGGAGCCCCGGCAGAAAAATATGTTATCCTTGGGGAAATCAATCAGATCATTAAGGAGACCACACCAAGGGTTATGAACGAACAAGGATATATTCACCATCCCAAACACATAAAGGGTGAGTACATCAATTCACAATTACAATCACAATATTTAAGATGGTACCACCTTATATATTCCTCTAACCCAACTCACAGCACTTCCCCCCAATGTCTCTGTACTCCTCCAAGGCGACGTCGAGTCGCTCCGGCGATCGTCGGATCAATGGCCGCTCAAAGTCAATTGAGGCTTGGACGAGTGAAACCACCCCGAGATCACGTGATCCAGTTCCCGCACAATGGCGGTGGTATGGGCGCTTTCCCAAGACACTCCAAACATGCACGTACACAAGCCACAAACCGCACCGTCTCATTCAAGGGCCGCTGGCGCGCACACACGTCCTTGGCAACCCACCGAGGAAGGCGAACCCAGCAGACGCGGCAACCTTATTCTGCGAACGCCGCGCAATGCGCGCGAGTCCCAATGGCGGCGGGCTTGTACTTGCGGCGAACTTATGCGATGAGGGTTCATCCGAATCCGACGTCGACGTCGATCTGACATGCAGATGTGAACAGTCCTAGCGATCACAACGCTGAAGGCCGGACTTCTTTTATAGGCTCAACCGCACCGTCTCCTTCGACAATGCTCGCTACGGAGCTTCAACCACCACGTCTCTTGTCGGTCTCCTCCCACCTCCTTTTCTTCGCTCCACCTCTTCCGGGCTCGATCCGGATTTTCCCACCACATTTTATCAGGAGCGCTTTTAACCCTTTTAACCATAACAAGCATCATCTGAAACCAACCATGAGCAAGAACCACCATAATTAGGGCTGGTATCCGTAACACATGGGTCATTGTAAAGAACTCTCCATGGGGAATCAAATATGTTAATGATGATGTCATAGGTGCGACCATTATGACGTCATAATTCGACAAGGACAAAACTTCATCCGATCAAGATGAAATTTATTGAGCATGATCTAGGAATAAATTAGTTTAGAAAACAAATAATGATGACGTCATCGGTCACGTGGTCCGGTCGCCATATTTGTCCAAAATGGCCGATAAAAAAAGTATATTCCGGCAAGTCCTCGGTCTCTGACCGATTTTTCATTTGTTTGTTTGTCTGTCTGTTTGTCCGCACAGAATAAATATGATTTTCTCTGCAACCGTTGGTCCGATCTACAGAAAATTTTCACCATAGGTGCAACTCCACCTGTAGAATGTTTTAATGATAATTATGATGTCATAGGTCACGTGGTTCGGCCCCCATCTTGGAAAAACCGAAAAACATTGCACCTCTATATCTCCGAAAGTGCTGAATAGAAAAAATTGAGACATGGCTCATTGCAAAGAACTCTCCATGAGGAATAAAATATCTTAATGATGATGTCATAGGTGCCTCCATTATGACGTGATAATTCGACAAGTACAAAACTTCATCGGATCAAGATTAAATTTATTGAGCGTCCTGTAGGCATAAATTGGTGGAGAAAAAAAAAATTGATGACGTCATCGGTCATGTGGTTTGGCCACCATCTTGGAAAAACCGAAAAACGTTGCACCTCGATATCTCCGAAAGCGCTGCATAGAAAAAATTGAGACATGGCCCATTGCAAAGAACTCTCCATGGGGAATAAAATATGTTAATGATGATGTCATGGGTGCCTCCATTATGATGACATAATTTGACAAGTACAAAACTTCATCCGATGAAGATGAAATTTCTTGAGCCTAGCTCGGAATAAATTAGTTTAGAAAAAAAATTTGATGACGTCATCGGTCACGTGGTTCGGCCACCATATTTGTTTTAACACAAAAGCCTTAAAAACCACTGAAAATACATCCTGGCGAGGGTTTGCAATCTCTGATTACTCTTTTCTTGTTTTTCTTTTTAAATGTAAAACACCTTTAGACTGCTTTAGAGTGCCTTATTTTGCACCTTTAGACTGCTGAGACCCCTTATATCTTTGAATAACTTTTAAGACCCCCCAAGACCCTTAAGACCACAAAACCCTTTAAGCCCTAAAAGACCCAAAATACACCAAGGACGACCCAAAAGACATCAACAACCCAAAAGACCCTGAAGACTCCGAAGACCCAAAAGACCCCGAGGACCCCTAATACCCAGAAGAGCCAAAAGACTCTGAAGACCCAAAAGACCCCGAGGACCCCAAATACCCAGAAGACACAAAAGTCCCCAAAAATCGAAACGACCCCGAAAACCCCCAAAAAACCCTAAGACCCTTAAAGACCCAGAGGACGCAAAAGATGCTGAAGACCTTTAAGACCCAAAAGACCCATAAGATCCTTCTGAACCTTTAGACCCCTGAGACCCTTAAGACCCCTTTTACCTTGATGCCACTTTCAATACTTTAGATACCTTTATATCCCTTCACCCTTTTAGACCTTTTATACCCTTTAGACTCCTAGAGCCTCTAAACCCTTACACCCCTTAAGTCCCTTTTGACCTCTTAGGCCTTAACACCATGCAGACCCCTTACACACTTCAGGCAGATTAGATAGCTTGGACCCTTGACCATTCAGAGCTTTAGACCACTTGGACCATTTTAGATTATAAATAAATTACAAATAAATAATATCACCGATGTGACAAATAAATGTGTACAAAAGAAATGTTTTTATTTGATTGGTGTAAATCATATCAACACAGCAACTCACATAGTCATTATCCTCAGTTAAAACAAGCCTGCGCCTCTGTCGCGATGTGTGGTGAGGTGAGCGTAGCGAGCCGTTCCACGCCAGCAATAAAATAAAACTGACTGTAATGAAGCTTAAATCAAGAGCAACTGCATGCCCATCACATTATCTTCCTTCATTGAACACTGTACATATACACAAAATATTAGTAATCTAGCGATGTAAGATGAATAAACATGGTCATCATCATCATCATTATCATCATCAGCCTGTTTTTGGTCCACTGCAGGACTAAGGCCTTCCTCAACTCACATTGGTGGGTATTGGCATACTTGCCATGCTTGCCAAGAGCTGGTTGCCAGGAGAGTTTGGGCAGGAATTTGTAATTTTGATCCAGTGTGCCTGTGATAACTCACTTACTCTTCATAAAAGGCTGTGGGATCTTCATCATCCACCAGATATTGCCAGCAGGTGGGATACCATTTTTAACGTCCATCCAAGGGACGACACACATTGATGAATCACCCCGCCTTAAAAAGAAAACACCAGGATTACAGTTTATACCTGGGCCGAGATGTGCAACCAGGATGAACATCTCAGAGGCGAGTGTGTGCATCGATAGGCTATCCTGCCAGCCGCATGGTGCTCTGCCTTTATACACGCCACGCGTTTATACAATCTTTTATTTTAACAATATGATATGGATCATGGTTTGGAAAGTGAACACCTGTGAGACATGTAAATAGTAGCTGTTTATAACTGCCTGCTGTTCTCATGGTTTACAACCCTGGATGCCATGAGATGAACTAGAAAGATCAATCAGAGATTACAGACCCTCGCCAGAACTTGGTTTGTGTGGTGTGGTGTTTGTGTGGTGTTTGTGTTTGTGTGGTGTGTATACGATGCTTTGACGATGCAGATTTATGTTTATACAGCGGAAAAACAGACCTTTTCAATTTTATTGTATGGAGTATATGGACTATCAGTGAACACACCCCCTGGGTGGGTCGAGTTTGTGCATCACTTACTGGAAAAATGTTTAGTCTGTGTTTTGCAAGAAGACTATAGATGTTTGTGTGGTGTGCAATTAAACGGTTCTAGATGGTCTAAAGAGTACATTCCAATAGTAGTTGGTGTCTAAGGGGTCGAAAGGATCGAATCTCTCAAGCATGTAAAAAGGGTCTAAAAGGTGCAAGTGGTCTAAAGCTCTAAATGGTCAAGGGTCCAAGCTGTCTAATCTCTCTGAAGGGTGTAATGGGTCCAAATGGTGTCAAGGTCTAATGGATTTAAAGGGACTGAAGGAGTCAAAGGCTTTATGGGTCTAAAGGTGTGTAAAGTGTCGAAAGGGTCTTAAAGGTAAAAGGGGTCTTGAGGGCCTTGTGGTTGTTGGAGTCTGAAGGATCTTGGGGTCTTAAAGGTTCTTCTGGATCTTTGGGGTCTTAAGGGTATTCAGGGTCTTAAAGGGTCTTGTGAGTCTATGGGGTCTTAAAAGGTATTGGGGTCTCTGTGGTATTTAGAGGTTTTAGGGGTCTTAAGGCTATTTAGGGTCTTTGGGGTCTCTTTGGGGCCCCCCCAAAGTAGTTTATTGTTGTTTGTTTAAAGTCTTGTGGTTACATTAGTATGATTGTACATGCTGCCATGTCACCTAGCAACCATTGAAATTAGTTTAAAACACCGTGATACTTTAAAAAATACCTTTAGTTGGTGTAGTATACTGCTTTAGTTTACCATGTGAGTGCCCAGAGGTATTGTCCCTATTTTTCCTTTTCAGAAGGCCGTTGTGATTACACTTCGGATATGAATAAGTTGTATGTTTAAAAAAAAGAAGGAATTTTAAAGGAGAGTTGATTATCCTCAGGACTGAGGCCATGAATGTAACTATTCATTTGAATATAATGTTAAATTATAAGAAGGTAATAAATGATGATGTGTATTTTAAATGAGTCTTCAACTTACTCTGCCCTTCACTCTTCTTTCTGCTGTATTCTCTCTCTATCCTGCAGTGACCTGCTCCTTGACCTGGAGAACTGTGACAGCAATCCTGTTGCTGTAGCTGAGTGTTTTGTCATGAAGGTGGGTTCACATCATTCCTTCCTTATCCATAGCCTTGGAACCTTTGCTACATATGATTGTTTTGCCTTCACTTTATTATATCTCTCCTCCTACAGGGAGGGGGAATATATTGTTTTTCCTTTCTTTCTTTATTTTCCTTTCTTTCTATCTGTCTTTCTTTCTTCAAATTTGGTGGGGAGGTGCACCTCGGTCCAATAGACCCCGACTCCTTTTTAACCTTGTTTTGGGGTCTAAAGGGTCAAATTTTAAGCGGTCAAAGGTGAAACTAAAAATCCCACATTTTTTCCTTGCTGTTCGTTTCCTTGTATTTTAGTCGCTAGAGATGTGATTCTAAACAACCTCTGCATGGTGCACAGAAATGTTTTGGATTGAAGTCGTTTTTGGGATTATATGAGGGTCAATGTTCAAAAATGGTTGCAAAATGTAGGTTTTTGGCCTGCTCAGCCTTTCTTGTTTAACCAATGCGGACAAGATCTGGCACAAATATACCTTGCCACAGCGCCTAAAGAAAAAAATGCAGGCAGATATTGATCAGGTCTTCCTCTCAATTTTGCCGGGGTCAAAGGTCAAAGGTCAAAGTTAGTCGCACAATAAAGGGGTTTAACTTGCTGGGCAAACCAGACAAACCTTGACAAAGAATTACGTTGTCAAAGTACCTATAGGCTAAAGCAGGTAAACATTTGTCCGGTGTCTTTCTTTTAATATTGCAGCTGTGTCAAAGTGGATGGAGTTAGGTAAGGGTAGGAAGGGATTTTTCATGCAATATGTTGTTAATGTTCAATTGTACAGAAATGTACACTAAAAGTTTTATTCAAATACAATAAATTTACAGTAAAATTCTCAAACCATTGTAAATATTTATTATGACATGTAAGAAATGCCACGAATCAGTGATTATAGTTTTACAAAAGACCTCAGAATGCACCAAAAAGCCAGAATAGGTCTTCACACCTCAGATGATGGTTGTGAATAAGGTTTGACAATGTGTTTATGGTCTCCTAAAGTATCTGTGCACATACCCATTACTGATTATAAAAAACATTTTTTTCTTGTAATGTTTCCTGAAATAAATCTTGCATTAAAATATTAAATCTTACACAAAATTGAAAAATAACTAGACACCAATGCATAAGGGGGAAGTAGGCAGGTCTGTGGTTGGCTTTTAGCATGGAAGAAAAGACGTCTGAGATGTTTGGATTTCGAGTCAATTTTTTTATTCACCTGCTGTGGTCCAACCCACCCATCCTTATTCTGGGAAAACCTGTACCGGATATCCCCTGATAAACCTGAGCGTAAGCATATTTACGTATTATAAAAGACAAGGCAAAATGATGCCGATAGTCTTTTTTTTTTCTTTTTTTTTGTATACAGAATCGAGGCTCGTGAAAGAGCTAACATTTATCACAAAAATAAATCAGTGACAAACAAACAAAGTATATTAAAAGGGGAGCGGTAGACAAGATGGGGAGAGAAGGGGAAGCACATAAACACAACATTTGACAGCAGGGACATCGGGAATGTGTGGGAGGGAGAGGGATTGGGGGAAGGCGGCGTGGGAAGGGGGGGGGGGGGGGGGTGGGAGAAGTATAAACACAAGGACACCAAGGACTTCCAGGAAAGAAGTTGGTATTTCAAAAAAGTGGATTTTGGGTGAAATTAGCGGGGGTAGAAAAGATCAAGGTTTTGGATGGGGGAAGATAAGAGATGGTGGTGAACAGCTGTTTTAAAGACCTGGAGGGTGGAGTGGGATTGAAGAGAGTGAGGGAGTTTGTTCCAGAGGCGGGAGAAAAGAGGAATGAAGGAGTGAAGGTGAGCAGAGAGTCTTGATTTTGGCAGTTTAACCATAAGAGGGTTGCAGGCAGATCTTGTGCGACCTGTAAGAATATTTGGGGGACAGAGCCCAGAGAGAGCTGGAGGAGCAAGGCCGGAGAGGAGTCAGTAGAAGAAAGAAAGACCACCAACCTGCCTGCGGTGAGTAAGTGAAAGGCCCTCGGAGGTAGCTTCATCGCGGGAGATTCCAATGATTCTGAACGCTTTGGTTTCAACAGCGTGAAGACGAGCTAAGTGTGAGGCAGGAGCACCAGCCCAGAGGGGGGAACAGTATTCCATTGAGCTGCGGATGAAAGCCTTGTATGTGGTGAGGAGCTCAGGTGTGCCAAGGAAGGACTTGGCACGACGGAGGATGCCCAGTCGGCGACTGGCTTTGGAGGCCAGATTTGAAATGTGGTTTTCCCAGAAAAGATCATGGCAGATAGTGAGACCCAAAAGCATGAGTGACAGAACTTCTTGGAGAGGATTATTCAGAAAGTGGATGGGAGGGTTGTCCAGTCGGTCTTTTCGGAGAGACATCGTAAGAGTGTGAGATTTGTCAGGATTGAAAGACATGTTCCACTTGTTTGCCCAGTCTGTGATTTTGTCCAGGTCTGCAGAGAGTGAGGAGGCTGCAGACTGCCGATCTGCTGGATGAGGAATGGAGCGGCAGAGAGTGGAGTCATCAGCAAAGAGTTAGAGAGGATTTTCAAGAGAGTCGGAGAGATCATTGATGAAGACCAGAAAAAGCACAGGGCCCAGAACACTGCCTTGGGGAACTCCAGCCTGAACAGGAAGAGGAGATGAGAGAAACCCATTCAGGGCCACACGTTGACTACGACTAGAGAGGAAGTCCGCCAGCCATGTCTTAACTGCTTGCAGTTGCTTGTGAATGTTAAAGACCACACTTGCCTTCTGAAAAGAGTATATTATTGTGTAATGGTGCTGTGGTCTAATTTCTGGTTAAGCAATTGGTTGACTTCTGTCTGTCTGTCTGTCTGCCTGTCCTTCTGTCTACAAATGTCAGTTTATGATTGTGGAACAACGTAATTTCAGTTAAATGTTATATTTTGACCACAAATCGGAGCATGAATAGGAAAACACTTGTGTAGTTTCGCCGTAATTTGCCTCTGAATTTTTCCCGATCGTGCTTCCGCAGATAAGAGTGAGATAACGTTTTTGTCTGGCAGCCAAACAAAATTGAAAATCATTCCAAACAGGAAATTTACTGTTTTTAAGGACGCCATAAAGGACATAAACAAAAGGCATGAATAATGACTGTAACATGTTGTTGTTGTTATTATTGTTGTTGTTGTTATTATTGTTGTTGTTATTATTGTTTTTGTATAGCCCCAGACAGTTTTCTTGAACAAGCCCGTGGCACGGAGACAGCCGATCGATCTCCCAGGTGCGACCCAGAGATCCCCCACATCTAGGATGGTGTACCCTCGCCTTCACAAAGTCAGGGCCGAGAGAGAGAGAGAGAGAGAGAGAGAAAGAGAAAGAGAAAGAGAAAGAGAAAGAGAAAGAGAAAGAAAGAAAGAAAGAGAAAGAATGAATGGGGAAGATTTGGCCCCTGACTTGCATTGGGCAGTACAACCACCACGAAGAGGCATCCCTGATAGTTGTTAATGTAACATGTTCAATAAGGTGGTGTAAAAGACTGCATCAAAAGACTACAGCGGTAAACTTACGGAAGTTTTTTTTACAACCTTTAAAATCTTTATTTTATTTCGATTGAATTATATACTTGAAAACTGTAGAACTCAAATCACCTTTTTGACACTTTCAAATCCCTTCCGCTTAGCAGTATTTGGGCAAAATGTTACGTCGTCACCATGAATGAATGAATGAATGATCGTTTTAAGGCCATTTTTCCCGGCTAGAGCAGGGGTTAGTCTTGCGGGCCCCATGACAATCATGGTGCCCTGTTTGAGGCAATGTTTTTTTTTATGGTCGGATGCTCTTCCTGACCCCAACCCTTAGTCGCCTCTTATGCCGCAAGGATACGGTGTACCTATTCTAAATCGGGGTACACACTCATCCCAGCATCTGAATGATGAAATCGTTCATCCCAGCAAGCTGGTACTCAATTTGCCGACCTCGGAAGGATGACAGGTTTAGTCAACCCCCCTGGCGTTAATTCAGTGATTGATCGGGATTTGAACCCAGGATCCTAGGATCCCAAGCCAGCACCCTAACTGCTAAGCCAACACCAGGCTTCACCAACACCATGACCAATCAAATTTGCTGCTCATCGACCCCATTTCTCAAGACAGCACGGAGTAATGTGTTCTATGTACTCTCTAGTTTATTCTGTAGTTGAGAGCTTTTTGATAGCATTGTACGATGGTTGGGTTACCATATTTGAATTTCAAAAAAGAGGACAAAGAGGCCAAAAAAGAAGAGAGGGGGTGTATGATATCTGTATCAGTATCAACCAACCCATGGTGTATTGATGTTATTTATACTGTGTACAACATGTCATCTACATTGAGTATCTATAAATAAGAACAAGTGTTAGGGGCTGACAAATCAATGTTATAATTTATCAGTTCGAAAATCCCATGGAAAACCAATCGGCCAAATCCCATAAAAATCCCATTGGAAATTGGACCAGTCAGATCTATTGGTTTCAATAAGGAAAGTGAAATACTGGACCAGTCGAAAATACCAATAAAATAGGACCAGTAGTAGACCAATACAATACAATATATAAAGGAACAAGATTGTAAATAATCAATCAATATATGTGGGCAAATTACACACCCAGACAGCAGGGAATCAAACCCTGGTTCTCTGGTAAACTGTATACCAGTACTCTGCCATTTGATATATGTGGGTGGTGGCAGATGTATATTGCGGTGGGAGTAATTAATCAATGTCAGAGCACTCTCACTACGGTTTTACGGGAAGAGGAAGCGTGAGTGTCGATGTTCGAACACGTTCATTACGCCATGACGGAGTAGTATAGACTTGTACCAAGCTGTCCTGGGTCCAAACATTACATAACCACATTTTATCACTGTAAGAAAATGCACAAAAATGGTTTAACCATTTAAATAAGGTGAAAAAAAGTATACCAAATCTTAAAATTGATCCCTTTGAAAATGAAAAGGCAAAAAATGGCAAAATCCCAGACATTTTTAGGTATTTAAAAAACCTGGCCAAACGGAGATTTAAGAACCAAAAAGGAGGACATGTCTCAGAAAAACCGAACGTATTGTGACTGTATACAATAGAGTAGCAACCTGTCCATGGGCAATTCTTAGCACTGAAACTCACAACTTCTCATGATGCTCGTTAAGATTGTTATGGGGTTCAGGGGGATTTGCTAGACATTTAGTTTTTAATAATGAACTCCCACAAATGGTAGTGAGCCAGAAGCTGTTTTCCAGGATGTCAATTATGTGTATACTTTTACATCTTTTACAGGGTGAAGATTTTGATATTTACACACAATACTGCACAAACTACCCCAAGTGAGTACTGCTCTCTTTAATAATAATTGGTTCACGACCTATCAAGTGACCACTATATTCGTCATGTGTGTGTGTGTGTCTGTGTGTGTGTCTGTCTGTCCGCAGCATATAACTACCCGATGATATCATCCGATCTTGATGAAACTTGGGTGGGAGGTTGATATCATGATATAGTTGTGTCCTGCCTAGAGTGGGCGTATTGTGCACATTGTGGGCGGAGCCACGCCCGAAAAAGATGTATTTTTAGGGGGTAATCGAGTTCAAGCTACATCTTCTCCGAGGGGTTTGGTGGAATCTGACAGGGGTTTCGATATTTGGTTAGGCCAATGTCATGTGTCTAGCCCCACGGAGCTCGATTTATATATATATATATTTTTTTGTTGTCATTTCATTTTTTCACCGAATTTTCGGTATTGTGTAGCTAACTAACCTCATAACTGATTATACATTATTTTCTATCTCATTTCAAGGTCAGTAACCTTCGTTTTGACATTTCCGGGCCTGGCTTGTCCGGGCCTGTTTCGGTTATAGTCCGTCCTTTCTCATTGAATACCGCTCGCTCGTGAACCATCGTCGTCTCCTGACTTGTAATAATAATAATAATAATAATAATAATAATAATAATAATAATGATGATTAATAACAAGAAGACGTCAATTTAGCACAATGCTTGCATAATCCACCCCTCTCCCAAAAAAGGTTGCCATGGATACTTCTTCTTGTCAATTTCATTAAGATTAAAATTGACGATCTTAATCAAAGCTCGGGTCAATCGAATTAATATTGATGATTTTTCAGATGAAAATTCATGATAGAAGGTTGACCTTGAGTTGACATTTGATCTTTTGACATCAAAAATAGTTGTTTTCCCAATTGAGTGAGGCAATATGCAATTGCTGTTTAATTATCAAGTCAATGAGATGAAAAATAACAATTTTAGAAATTTGACCTCAAGATGACCTTTGACCTCTGACCTCAAAATCAATAGGCTCCTTTCTTATGACCATCTCTACCATCTGCTGAAGTTTTGTGAAGGTCGGTTTAAAATTGTAACATGTAGGCGACCGACAGACTGACAGACACACAGAATAATGCACAAGACCAACCAATATACTTGAAAAATCTTCGATTCTCTGATCGAATCTTCGATTTTTCAAGTAATAATAATAGTAATACTATTAATACAATAATAGGAATTCCCTGATAAGGAACTTAAATTCCAGAGGAGGCCATTAGGCCCATGCGCTAGTATTGCCAACTTGTGTTTGTTTGTCCACTCTCTATCCTTTTAAAATGTTGAGCATCAAGCAAGGAAGCAGCACATTCCATTTTAAAGTCTTTGTTATGACCTGGCCTTTGTTCAAACCGACCAACCATCCAGACTCAGAGCAGATGCTCTAATAGTTACACCACCGATCCTGATCCACATAGTCGTATGGAAAGACATCAAGCTGATATGACAGATCGTAGGCATAATCGCCAGTTGTTGCTTGAAATACTCGACACAGTACTTTTTTTCTTTTTTCTTTTTGTATACAGAGTCGAGGCTCGTGAAAGACCTAACATTTATCAAACAAACAAATCAAACAAACAAGCAAACAAAGTATATAAAAAGGGGAGCGGTTGACAAGATCGGGAGAGAAGGGGAGGAAGCACACAAGCACAACATTTGAGAGCAGGGACATCGGGAGATGTGTGGGAGGCAGAGGGCCTGGGGGGAGGCAGGATAGGTATAAAACGCAAGGACACCAAGGACTTCCAGGAAAGAAGTCAAAAGTCACCTCAAAAAAGTGGATTTGGGGTGAATTAGCGGGGGTAGAAAAGATCAAGGTTTTGGATGGGGGAAGATAAGAGATGGTGGTGAACAGCCGTTTTAAAGACCTGGAGGGTGGAGTGGGATTGAAGGGAGTGAGGGAGTTTGTTCCAGAGGCGGGAGAAAAGAGGAATGAAGGAGTGAAGGTGAGCAGAGAGTCTTGATTTTGGCAGTTTAACCATAAGAGGGTTGCAGGCAGATCTTGTGCGACCTTTAGGAATATTTGGGGGACAGAGCCCAGAGAGAGCTGGAGGAGCAAGGCCGGAGAGGAGTCGGTAGAAGACGGAAAGACCACCAACCTGCCTGCGGTGATTAAGTGAAAGGCCCTCGGAGATAGCGTCATCGCGGGAGATTCCAATGATTCCAATGATTCCAAACTTGAGAACATTATTGGCGCTGAGGAAGCGCCTCTAGCGAATGACTTCCAGCCAGTGTAACGCTAATTCCTGTCACAGGAATTCTGAGATCATATAAGTGGGCGTGGCAGTTCCTGATTGGTTCGTGTTGGGGAACGCCTTCTCGCTGCCGACGTGACGTAAATTCGCGCACGCGCACTGGTGATTGGCGCTGAGGAAGCGCCTCTAGCGAATGACTTCCAGCCAGTGTAACGCTAATTCCTGTCACAGGAATTCTGAGATCATATAAGTGGGCGTGGCAGTTCCTGATTGGTTCGTGTTGGGGAACGCCTTCTCGCTGCCGACGTGACGTAAATTCGCGCACGCGCACTGGTGAAGCTTACTCGATCTTACTCGATCCCATATTACATGTACTTTCATTGCATACAAATTATACTTCCTCCTAGAAATTCCATGCCCGAACCTCAGCGCAATCCAAGAGGATTCACTTGTTCATGTTAGCAGCATTTCTGTATACTTAACGAAAAAATTAGACACCTTTTCTGTCGTCTATCCTTTATTGTGGGCCACTAATAAAATACAAGCCAGTCGTACACTGAGGCATGCAAATGTCCGGCGATTCACAGCATTGTCATTGGGGTTGTGTTGCTTCATATTTGAGTGCATGACAAATCAAAAAACAACTTGTTTGGCACAAAATTTGGCTCCAAATGTGACTGAGTGAATTCACCGTGGAAATTGCCTGTGAAAATTGCTTCTGAAGCCTTTGACGTCACGTCCGTGTTTCTCACGTTATCCGTAAGAGCTTTGCGGACAATGGATTTCACCCTCAAATCTTGCCAAGTCAAATGGTATGGTAAAGTTGTCTGCTTCTCATCCATCAAAAAGCAGCAAATTTTACATATTTTAAGATCTTACGTTATACACCACACTTGTAAATGCGGGAAATGATTTCAATGCATTTTAAATTTTGGTGCATGATGCCCAGGATTCATGGCAGAATATGTTCACGTTACTGGCAAATATATGGTGAGCATGTTAATCACCTGCAAATAATTGCCTGAGATTAAGAGAGGATGGCTGAGAGAGAGGCTGGCTTAATGCCTTATTTAGGCTTACGTAAAATCCATGTGCTTTAAATTGCTGCAGCTCGATTGCGGTGTTGGCTGCTTGGATGCAACGCTCACCTCTGGCGAGATGCTTGCGTGAGCGGCAGGCAGAACTCGGGCATAGCCTGCCACTGGGCTCCTTCCTTCTCAAACCTGTCCAGAGGATTCTCAAGTACCACCTGTTCCTGCAGGTTAGGAAGCAGCCAGGGATGACACGATCACATTGCTTCGGTTGTGCAAGATTATAGCTTAAAAGTTAAGATACAGCGAGAGCATGATAATGACACCAACTACAGTCCGGGATGGTGATAAAAATTGAATAATGCTGAAGAACATTAATTTTGTCTTACTCATGACCTTTGTGCACCAGGAAATGGCTCGAACACGAGAAGCAGGAGCTGAGGGAGCTGACGTAGTGATGGAATCACTGTCAGTCATGCACAGTGTAGCCTGGCATATCAATGACATGAAGCGGAAACACGAGCATGCCATTCGACTGCAGGTGAACATTTTATTAAGATAATGATGCTTGCAAAGCAATGGCAAAATGTTCAGTTAGTGGTGTGTTTGCCATTACGTTGTCTTGTCTTGCTTGCTTCTCTGCCCGAGGGTTGAATGCAACAAAAAACTAGAAAGAGCAATCAGAGATTGCAGACCCTCGCCAGGATGTGTTTTCAGTGGTTTTAAGGCTTTTGTGTTAAAACAAATATGGCGGGCGAACCACGTGACCAATGACGTACGTCATCATTATTATTTTTTTCTCCACCAATTTTTCTCTAGATGATGCTCAAGAAATTTCATCTTGATCAGATGAAGTTTTGTACTTGTCGAATTATGACGTCATAATGGACGTCATAATTCGTCAACTCCACCAATTTATCCCTCGATGAAGCTCAATAAATTTCAACTTGATCGGATGAAGTTTTGTACTTGTCGAATTATGACGTCGTAATGGAGGCACTGATGACATCATCATTAACATATGTTATTCCACATGCAGAGTTCTTTACAATGAGCCATGACTCAATTTTTTCTTTGCAGTGCTTTCAGAGATATAGAGGTGCAAAGTTTTTCGGTTTTTCCAAGATGGCGTGCGAACCACGTGACTGAGGACGTCATCATTAATTTTTTTTTCTCCATCAATTTATCCCTAGATGACGCTCAATAAATATCTTCTTGATCGGATGAAGTTTTGTACTTGTCCAATTATGACGTCATAATGGAGGCACCTATGACATAGCCTGTCATCATTAACATATTTATGTCCCATGGAGAGTTCTTTAAAATGAGCCATGTCTCAATATTTTCTATGCAGTGCTTTTTTTGGTTTTTCCAAGATGGCGCCCTTAACATGTGACCTATGACATCATAACTATCATTAAAAACATAATGCAGGAGTTTCACCTGTGGTGAAAACTTCCTGTCAATCGGATCAACGGTTGCAGCGAAAATCATACTTATTCTGTGCGGACAAACAAACAAACAGACAAACAAACGGACTCATGACTCAAATGCAACTGTCATTCTGATGAAGTGCCAGCAGGGGGTGCTATGGCTTTAACATGTTGTATTTTTTACACCATCAATTTCTTTGCATTGACTGGCCTGGATGAAGGTCATCTAGCTGCCTTGATTCCTGGTGCTTTCTCTCATGTAAAGTATTGTTGTCCCTTTGTTGTTTTTTTTCTCAGTTACTGCCGAATAATGTCAATCCTTCTCAAGCTTTCTTTCCCTCTGTTTTGCAAACGAATATCATAATTGGGATACTTGTCGGCTTCATTTGGGTCACGTGACCAAACCAACAATGTTGTCTGTGGTTATTGCTTTCCAGGTTCTCTCTTAAATACTCGTTTTTCATCTTCTGTAATCATGATACACCCTCACAGTGTCTTTAGCCAATTCATTGTGTCATCGGTATCTTTCATTCATTTGATTTCTTCAAGATCAAGGACTGCAGAATTGTAGAGAAGTTGGAAAATAACCTTCATCTTGCATACTCTTCTTTTTTGTTTGGACCAAAATGCTTGTACTTTGGTTCGGGAAGAGGAGCTGTCTAACCTATTGAGGTATTTTTGAGGTATATTTGAGGTTGGGTATGTTAAAGATCGAATAGTGTTATGGCCATCGGTCCGTTCCAGTTGTCCAGTTCGAATCCCGCATATCGTGTCAAACCGACGCAACGGTCGACCAATCCGACGACAGCCACTTCCTCGCTGGATCATGTGTCTAATGTCATGATACCATGCGAATGGGAAGTCGAGAAGTGGTTCAGCATCATGCTGATAGGCGTTACATGACTGGATTCAATTTAGGCCAAGCAACTTAAGTCACGTGACAGGGTCTTAAACGGTGTGGAGACCGTGGCCAATTTTTCCGTATATGGGTCTGTCAAACCACCAAATGAGGCCACCACCACAGCCAGCATTCAGGAAGATACAATAAGCAATACAATCAAGAAGAAAGAGCAATCAGAGATTGCAGACCCTCACCAGGATGTGTTTTCAGTGGTTTTTAAGGCTTTTGTGTTAAAACAAATATGGCGGCCGAACCACGTGACCGATGACGTCATCATAAAAAAATATTTCTCCACCAATTTATCCCGAGATTATGCTCAATGAATTTCATCTTGATCGGACGAAGTTTTGTACTTGTCGAATTATGACGTCATAATGGAGACACCTATGACATCATCATTAACAGATGTTATTCCACATGGAGAGTTCTTTACAATGAGCCATGTCTAAATTTTTTCTATGCAGCGCTTTCGGAGATATAGATGTGCAAAGTTTTTCAGTTTTTCCCAAGATGGCTGCAGAACTACGTGACCTATGACGTCATAATTATCACAAAAAAAATTATACAGGTGGAGTTGCACCTATGGTGAAAACTTCCTGTCAATCGGACCAACGGTTGCAGGGAAAATCATATTTATTCTGTGCGGACAAACCAACAGACAGACAAACAGACAGACAGACAGACAAACGGACTCAAATGCAATACCCTCTCCTCAGGCGAGGGTAATAATAACAATCCGTTAACCTACTACAGTTCATACGTGCCGACGATGCCATCCAACAAACGGGATGCCAAAATTGTCTGTTGCCTTAATTGGGCCCACATTCATACCACGTGATATAGACAGTTGGGGGCAGACAGGGCAGAAGAATCGTTATTGTGGGGTTAGCCGGGGGAAAGTATTTGGCTCAAGTTTTCATAAACCCGCTGGCCAGGCCTGATGTTCAACTAAGTAGTTAGGGTAGGAATCTGTACTTTGTTCAGGGTGCCTGAATAGCTCTCCTACTCTTCACAAATAATACCGTAGGATCTTTAACATCCACCAACATGCTGGCAGATGGCATATTTTGGTTTTGAGGTTTTGTAGTTATGAGGACAGAGATGGGGTTTTACAATCACGTGTGTGTGTGTGTGTGTGTGTGTGTGTGTGTGTGTGTGTGTGTGTCTGTGTGTCTGTGTGTGTGTGTGTGTGTGTGTGTATGTGTGTGTGTGTGTGTGTGTGTGTGTGTGTGTGTCTGTGTGTGTGTCTGTGTGTGTGTCGCCCGAGCTATAACTGTTTTACCATTTGAGTTTTTATCATCGAATTTTCAACAAAGCTTTATGTGAATATGGAGAATACAAATGAATAATTTTGTCTACAGGTCAAAGGTCAGCATCACGTAAAATCATTAATTTTCATCCAGTTGGTCTGAAATTTCAATTTGCCATTTGAGCTGTCATCAAATTTTCAACATAGCTTTATTATGAGAATATGGAGAAGTCAAATTAATGATTTGGTCAGAAGGCCAAAGGTCAGCGTCACATAAAATCATCATTTTTCATCCAATTGACCTGAAATTTTAATAATTTATGTATCGGGTCACTAAATTAGTTCACCAATCAAATGCTAGAAGCCAATTGTTTTTTTTTTAGATCAATAGGTCAAAGGTCAACATTGCATAAAATAATAAATTTTCATCCGATTGACCTGAAATTTTACGAATTTGCATGTTAAGTCACTGAATTGGTTCATCAATCAAATGCTGAAAGCCTATTATTATTTTTTAGATCAAAAGTTCAAAGGTCAAGGTTGCATAAAATAATCAATTTTCATCCGATTGACCTGAAATTTTAAGAATTTGCATGTTAAGTCACTGAATTGGTTCATCAATCAAATGCTGAAAGCTTCTTTTTTTTTTTAGATCAAAAGTTCAAAGGTCAAGGTTGCATAGAATCATAAATTTTCATCCGATTGACCTGAAATTGAAAGAATTTGCATATTGGGTCACTGAATTGCAGAGTTGTTGACTCGAGTCAGTAACTTGGACTCGAGGCTGACTTGAGTCACATTTTTTGACTTGTGACTTGACTTTACTTTCAGAAAAATGACTTGACACTTGCAAAATTTTGACTTGGGACTTGACTTGACTTGTAAACATTTGACTTGCCAACATTAAATAGTCATTAAGTTTGAAGACCAATGATTTGACGCTCAAATAAGAGGGATTTCTGCCGATATTCACGCTTATCCAAATCATTTTGCATAAAACAGCAAGAAAGCAAGCCCTACAAACGTTGGTAAATCCATTGTGAAACGAGAAAACATCAACGTATAATTGAAATGGGATTTTTGTTTTATTACGTGTGTTATTCCAGCTCATTTGTGCATGCGCCTGATAAAGGCCCACAGCCACAACAAGACATTCGCCAATTTGATCTTTCTCAAATGCAATCATTTGTTTACGTAAGCTTAAGTCATAACTTACATAAGCAACACAGTTTCTTATTATTTATTCCCATTCATTTTGGTTATGTGCATTGATTTATTGTGATATTTTTTGTTGTTGTTGGTGTTGCAAGGATGGGTAATGTCACGTTCAACAGCTACAGTCGTGACCAAAAATATTGCCACCCTTACCCTTTTTTCAAATAACTCACAATTTTCTTTAAAAATAAGTTGAAATTGACAAAAGTATTTGGTCTCTACAATTCTTTATTTCACTGTTAATATTACAGAACCTTTGTTTTTGATTCAGAACTTAATATATCCTTTTAAATCAGAAAATAAAAAGAAATGGCATTGACAAAATTATAGACCCCCTAGACTTAATATTTGTTAGCACACACAGCCCATGGACAAAATATCTGCAGTCAAACGCTTCCTATAGCCATGAATGAGCTTCCTTCACCTCTCTACTGGGAGTTTGGCCCACTCTTCTTGTGCAAACTGCTCCAGTTCTCCCAAATTTGAAGGGTGCCTTCTCCCAACTGCTGTTTTCAGATCTCCCCACAGGTGTTCAATGGGATTTAGATCTGGACTCATTTCTGGCCACTTCACAACAGTCCAGCGTTTTGTCTTGACCCATTCCTGGGTGATTTTTGAAGTGTGTTTGGGGTCATTGTCCTGCTGCAAGACCCATGACCTTTGACAGAGACCCAGCTTTCTGACACTGGGTTGAACATTGCGCTACAAAATGCCTTGGTAATCTCCTGATTTAATGATGCCATTCACACATTCAAGGCACCCAGTGCCAGAGGCTGCACATCAACCCCAAAAAATCACTGAACCTCCTCCATGTTTGACTGTAGGGAAGGTGTACTTTTCTTTGAAGGCTTCATTTTGTTTTCTGTAAACATAGAGATGATGTGCTTTACCAAAAAGCTCTAATTTGTCTCATGTCCACAGGACATTCTTCCAGAAGGATTTTAGCTTGTTCAGGTGTGTTTTGGCAAACTCCATTCGGGCTTAATTATGTCTCTCTCTCAGCGGTGGGGTCCTCCTGGGTCTCCTACCATAGAACCCCCTTTCATTGAGTTGGCGACGGATGATGCGAGTTGAAACTGTCGTACCTTGTGTCTGAAGGTCAGTTTGAATCTGTTTGGCAGTTGATCGAGGTGCTTTGTCACCATTCAAATAATCCCTCGCTGCAATCTTCGATCAAGTTTTCTCTTGCGGCCACGTTCAGGGAGGTTTGCTACAGTGCCATGGGCCTTAAACTTTCTGATAACATTGTGTACGGTGGACACAGGAACATCAAGGTCTCTGGAGATGGACTTGTAGCCTTCAGAGTGTCCATGCTTTGCTACAATCTTGTGTCTGACCTCCTCAGACAATTCTCTGGTTTTCTTTCTTTTCTCCATGCTCATTGCGGTACAGACAATGACACAAAAGAGCAGAATGTCTCCTTTTCTCCATTCAAACTGGTTGAATGAGTGATTTTTATATTTCAGGCACCTGCAACTCACCATAGGTGAGTTCAATTCCAATGTAAAGGAGAATCACCTGCTTGAAATCTAATTATTTCTAACAACTTCTAAAAGGTGCCAATAATATTGTCTGGGCCATTTTAGGATTTCTGTGTGGAAAAAGCTTAGATTTAGTAATTTTTTCACCTTTTTTTTTTATTCCACTGCAAACCAAAGAAATACAAATGTGGATACCTAAAGATTTTTTAATTTCAACAATTTTCTGGAAGAAACTGTGCATTATTTGAAAAAAGTGGAAGGGTGCCAATATTTTTGGCCACAACTGTAAGTATGTCCAATATGCTTGACTAAATGGCCTAGTCTTTGTGAAATTATGTCAAATTTGTTATTTCATGAGAGTTACGGTTTTAAGCCCTGAGGTGTACAATGGGTGATCCCAAAGCATCAAGTTTCATAGAGAGCTTCATAAGCGGACCTCTATGGCAATTGCATGTATATGTAAATCCATTCAAAATTTCACTGTCATTCCCCATTCCCTTGGGAACAAAATTTCATGTTGTCATTGCAAATGTCCCTTCCATGATCCGCCATCTTGTCACTTCCATGATCCGCCATCTTGTCCCTTCCATGATCCACCATCTTGCTCACGTGATCTTGCTTTGGTCTGGCGCGACCAATAAATTATTTTCACCTGGTGATTAAAATCAATAAATTACAATACAGTACTGTACATAACGGATTTTGAATTTGAAACCGCTCATCATTTACGCCAGCTACACCGACTTCTTTTTTCCGCCAGCTACACCGGCTTCAGTTTTCCGCCAGCTACACCGACTACAGTTTTCCGCCAGCAACACCGACTTCAGTTTTCCGCTTCGTAAGCGAACCTCTATGGCAATTGCATGTATATGTAAATCCATTCAAAATTTCACTGTCATTCCCCATTCCTTTGGGGACAAAATTTCATGTGGTCATTTCAAATGTCCCTTCCATGATCTGCCATCTTGTCCCTTCCAGGATCCGCCATCTTGCTCACGTGATCTTGCTTTGGTCTGGCGCGACTGATAAATTATTTTCACCTGGTGATTAAAATCAATAAATTACAATACAGTACTGTACAGAAGAGATTTTGAATTCGAAACCGCTCATCATTTACGCCAGCTACACCGACTTCTTTTTCCACCAGCTACACCGGCTTCAGTTTTCCGCCATCTACACCGACTTCAGTTTTCCGCCAGCTACACCGACTTCAGTTTTCCGCCAGCTACACCGACTTCAGTTTTCCGCCAGCTACACCGACTTCAGTTTTCCGCCAGCTACACCGACTTCTTTTTTGCACCAGCTACACCCGCTTCAGTTTTCCGCCATCTACACCGACTTCAGTTTTCCGCCAGCTACACCGACTTCCGTTTTCCGCCAGCTACATCAACTTCATTTAAGCCAGGTACACCGATTTCAGTTTTCTGCCAGCTACACCGACTTCAGTTTTCCGCCAGCTACACTGACTTCAGTTTTCCGCCAGCTACACCGACTTCATTTAAGCCAGGTACACCGATTTCAGTTTTCCGCAAGCTACACCGACTTCATTTAAGCCAGGTACACCGATTTCAGTTTTCCACCAGCTACACCGGTTTCAGTTTTCCGCCAGCTACACCGAATTCAGTTTTCCGCCAGATACACCGACTTCATGAGACGTGTCAAGAAAAATGGTGCTGCTGCCACCTATCGGTAGAGTAACTAAATTGCGGCGTCCGCCTGCCATCTTGCGTTGGTCTTGCGCGACTGATAAATTGGATAAATATTTTAACCCCATGTGATTAAAATCAATAATTCCTACATGAAAAATATTCCGTTTCAAAGACAAATACAAAAAATACCTTAGTGATAAAGTTTTTATGAAACAAATAAGTTACCGGTACATGCACGGTCGAAAATGAAAAGGACACTGCACTGTGGCGGACACAAAAGCCCACTGGCGTGGTGACATCATTCCGCGCACCAAGTGGGCGGTGGCCACGCCCGAGGGGTAGGCGTGGCCTCATGATATACACCGGGCGCGCAGCCCGGAGCGCGCCAGTGTTACAGTGAGCTCCTGAAATAAAGACGCTTATAAGTTACCGCTTGTCCGCTTCCTCCTTGCTCGCAAGCAGCGCGCGTAACGCCGCGCTTTACTGGTGACCCCCCTGACGTTGGATCTGCCGGAGCGATCCTTCCACACGCGACGCCATTGCCATGGCCAACTTCATCAAACTTCCCGAATTTTGGGAGGCTCAGGCCGAAGTCTGGTTCGTCCAGGCCGAAGCCCAATTTCAGCTTCGGCGCCTCACCGGCGATGACACGCGCTATTGCCACGTCGTCGCCTCCCTCGGGCCCGGCACGGCCGCTCGAGTTGTGTCCGTCCTTCGCCACCCACCGGACGGCCACAAGTACGAGGCACTCAAGCGGCTACTCCTAGCCACGTTCGGCCTCACGGACGACGCACGGGCCGACCGCCTCCTGGATCTCCCCGAGCTCGGTGACACGCGCCCGTCGGTCCGAATGGACCATATGCTGTCACTGTTGGGCGACGAAGCCCCCGGTCTCTATTCCGGGCGCTTTTCCGTCGCCAACTTCCAGCGCAGGTTCGCCTCGCGTTGGCCGGGACCGGGCTAACGGAACCCCGAGCATTGGCAGCCGAGGCGGACAAGTACTTCGCCGCTTCGGACACGCGGGCGAGAGTCGGCGTGGCCGTCACGGCCCTCGTGGCTGATGCTGCTGATGCTGCTGCTGATGCTGCTGATCCACAGCATCAGCTTATACAGCATACGCAGCATGCTGATACGCACCTCTTGACCGCCGCCACGCCCTGCCCACCGCCGCGGCGAAAACCGCCACCGCGGGGAAACCCGCCAACTCCACCGGCCTGGCGGAGCCAGCCGCGCTCCTCCAGCTCCACCACCTGGTGCTGGTTCCACGCCAAGTTCGGCCACGAAGCTCGGCAGTGTCATCCGCCATGCTCCTTCAACAGGTCGGGAAACGCCTGGGCCGGCGCTCAATAGTGGCGATGAGCGCCGGCCGTTCGAGCAGCCTGCTGTTCATAACGGACACCTTCTCCGGGCGCCGTTACCTGTGCGACACGGGAGCGCAGGTGAGTGTCATTCCCGCCGGCACGTCAGACAAGCACGCCGCGGGTGGGGGCCCCACGCTGCTTGCCGCGAACGGGACGCCCATCCGTACGTACGGAAAACGCTGCCTCTCTCTGCGGTTCGGAGGGCAGGTTTTCCGATGGACGTTCGTCACCGCCGACGTGGCCATGGCACTGCTTGGCGGGGACTTCCTGTGCGCTAATGGGCTCCTGGTCGACGTCAAGCGCAGACGTCTTGTCCAGGCCGAGACATTCAGCTCGCTCGCTTGTGCGTTGCCCAGCTCAACGAGCGGCTTGCCAAGCGGCTTGCCGAATGGTTCGGTTCCGGCCACGTTGGTCTGTACGCTTCCGGCAGCGGACGCATTCACCCGCCTCCTCGCCGGCTTCCCGGCCCTCACGCGGCCCACCTTCTCGGCGGGGGCCGTCAAGCACGGGGTGGCCCATCACATCCCCACCGTCGGGCCACCGGTCTACGCCCGGGCACACCGCCTCGAGCCGACGAAGCTGGCGGTGGCAAAAGCGGCGTTCGCTACCCTGGAGCGACTCGGCATCGTTCGGCGCTCAGAGAGCGCTTGGGCGTCGCCGCTGCACATCGTGCCGAAGCCCGGCGGGGGATGGCGACCGTGCGGGGACTATCGCCGTCTCAATGACGCCACGACTCCCGACCGCTACCCCGTCCCCTACATTCAGGACTTTTCCGCCCGTTTGGCGGGCATGTCCTTCTTCTCGAAGGTGGACCTCATACGCGGCTACCATCAGGTCCCCGTCAGGCCGGAGGACGTCCCGAAGACGGCGGTCATCACGCCATTCGGACTCTTCGAGTTCCTGCGCATGCCCTTCGGTCTGAAGAATGCGGCTCAGGCGTTCCAGCGACTGATGGACAGCGTCCTGCGTGACTTGGATTTTGTCTACGTGTACCTGGACGATATCCTCGTCGCCAGCGCGTCCCGTGAAGAGCACCTACGCCACCTCCGCACGCTCTAAGAACGCCTGGGCCAGCATGGCCTGATTGTGAACCCCGCAAAGTGCCGGTTCGGCGCCACCATAATTGATTTTCTGGGGCACCGTGTCACCAGGCACGGAGCCGTCCCCCTGCCGGCCAAGGTGGAGGCGGTGAAGGGGTTTCCGCGCCCCCGCACGATCAGAGGGCTGCAGGAGTTCCTGGGCATGGTGAACTTTTACCATCGGTTCCTGCCCCGTATCGCCCAGCTCCTGCGCCCCCTGCACGAAGCTCTCCGAGGTAAGCCGGGCAAAGGCGACGTTACCTGGACCGAGCAGATGGACACGGCGTTCACGGGCGCGAAGCTCGCCTTGGCTAACGCCACCATGCTCGCGCACCCGGCGCCCGATGCACCGATCGCCCTCACCACCGATGCCTCGGACTACGCGGTGGGCGCGGTGCACGAGCAATGGGTGCGTGGAGCTTGGCAACCGCTGGCGTTCTTTAGCCGGCAGCTTCGCCCGCCCGAACGCCGTTACAGTACCTTCGACCGCGAGTTGCTCGGGCTTCACTTGGCGGTCAGGCACTTCCGCCATCTGCTCGAGGGCCGTGCGTTCACTGCCTTCGTCGACCACAAGCCGCTGATCTTCGCGATGGGCAAGGTCACCGAGCCGTGGTCGGCCCGGCAGCAGCGTCACCTCTCGGCCGTGTCCGAGTACACGACGGACATCCAGCACGTCGCGGGGAAGGACAACCCGGTGGCGGATTGCCTTTCCCGGGCCGTCGCCCACGCAGTCCACCTCGGCATCGACTATGCCCGGATGGCAGCGGACCAGGCTGCTGACCCCGACGTCCAGGCCTTGCGGACCGCCGTCACGGGCCTCCGCATCACCGAGGTGGCGTTCGACGGCGCGGGCGCGGCCCTCTTGTGCGACGTCTCCCTCGGGTGTCCTCGCCCCATCGTGCCCGCGGGCTGGCAGCGCCAGGTGTTTGACGCCATCCACGGCCTGTCCCACCCGGGCGCGAGGGCCTCCCAAAGGCTGATCGCCGACAAGTTCGTCTGGCATGGCCTCCGGAAGGCCGTCCGCGGCCGGGCCAGGACGTGCCTCGCGTGCCAGCGCGCCAAGGTGCACCGGCACACCCAGGCCCCGTTGGCCCCGTTCACGGTGCCGGAACGCCGGTTTGACCACGTCCACGTGGACCTGGTGGGACCTATGCCCCCCTCGCGGGGTTTCACCTTCGTCCTCACCATGGTGGACCGCACCACCCGGTGGCCAGAGGCCGTGCCCTTGGCGTCGACAACGGCGGCCGATGTCGCGCAGGCTTTCATCGCCACCTGGGTCGCCCGGTTCGGCGCCCCCTCAGACATCTCGTCCGACCGCGGCCCCCAGTTCACCTCGGAGCTCTGGGGGGCGGTCGCGCAGGGGCTCGGGGTCCGGCTGTACCGAACCACAGCCTACCACCCCCAGGCTAACGGCCTGTGTGAGCGATTTCACCGCTCATTAAAGGCCGCGCTCCGGGCCACCCTCCGCGACGGCGGCTGGGTCGACAGGCTCCCCTGGGTCCTGCTGGGCCTCCGGACGGCGCCCAAGGAGGACCTGCGTGCATCCGCGGCGGAGTTGGTCTTCGGGCAACCGCTGCGGGTGCCGGGCGAGTTCCTCCCCGACTCCACGGCACCATGGTCCGCGGCACAGCAGCGCTCTGCTCTGCAAGAGACCGCCCAGAGGTTCGCCCCGGTGCCAACGGCATGCCACGGGCACCCACCGACGCACGTCGCCCCGGAGCTTCGCACGGCGGAGTACGTCTTCGTCCGCCACAATGCCCACCGGACACCACTGTGGCCCCCGTACGACGGGCCTTTCTGCGTGCTGGAGACCGGGGCGAAGCACTTCACCCTGGACATCGGCGGTACTCCTGACCGCGTTTCGGTAGACCGCCTCAAGCCGGCCCACCTCGACGTGGACCATCCACCGCCAGTGGCCCGACCCCCACGTCGGGGCCGCCCCCCTGCGGGCGGACCCCCGGCACCGCCCAGCCACGCCGCCCCCCGGTCCTGCACCCATCCCAGGGGCAGCCAGGGGCATCCCACCTGGCATCCCTGCACCCCGGACGCCGCCGATCGCCAGGGGGCGCTTCGGCCGGGTCATTCGTCTGCCCCGCAAACTGGCCCTCCAGGTGCGCGGGAATTCTGGGGGGGCACGTGTGGTGGACACAAAAGCCCACTGGCGTGGTGACATCATTCCGCGCACCAAGTGGGCGGTGGCCACGCCCGAGGGGTAGGCGTGGCCTCATGATATACACCGGGCGCGCAGCCCGGAGCACGCCAGTGTTACAGTGAGCTCCTGAAATAAAGACGCTTATAAGTTACCGCTTGTCCGCTTCCTCCTTGCTCGCAAGCAGCGCGCGTAACGCTGCGCTTTAGCACCATCAATCAAGCTCGACCAGCACAACCGAGAGCTGCTGCCACCTATCTATCGGTAAAGTAACTAAATTGCGGCGTCTGCTAGGATGCGAAGACGGACGACGAAGATTGCTTGAGACGTTGCATCTCCTCTATTTCTCTCATATTTTGTTTAAATTACGAGTAGTACGAAACTTCACTGGAATTCTAAGGGTGCAATTGTACTGTGATCAATTTTAAACATTTCATCTCAACTAATTTAAAGCATTTTGCCTGTCACAACCAAGGAAGACGTCTCTTCCGAGTCCCACCCTGGTCCCATCCACTCAAACTTTCCCGGCCCAGCAAGTAGACTTCACACACATCATGCACTGTCTTCTAATTTATCTGTCCTACTGTTTGCATTTCTTCTGTGATCCAAAGACATTTAACGATAAATTTAGCACTTTTAAAGCATTTTGACCTGTCGGTGTCACCAACCGTCCAAGGCATCTCTTTTCCCACACACACCCCGGTCTTCTAAAAATGTCCTGGCAAGTAGGGCCCCGTTAGGCCTAATATCTCTGTCCTATACTGTTTGCAGTTCTTCTGTGATCCATAATAGACATTTAAAAATAAATTTAGCACTCTAAAGCATTCTGTCACAACCAAGGCATCTCTTCCCACACCCCAGTCTTCTAAAAATTTCTCAGCCAGTATTTTGGATATGGTGTAGCCAGTATGGATTAATGGATAGCCAGTATATGGTCCCAGATCAGCCTGGGATAGTATTTTGGCATTTTCACCCCACTGCAGCATGACCAGAGACCAAATTTTTGAGAGGACACCAAAATAGTAATACCATTAGAAAACAAAATACCAAAGTTACCACTCGTAATGAGCTTTGCACCTGCCATCCATGATTATTTCAAAACCAGAAATACACAAAGATGCATGAGCCCCACAGTCAGTGTTGCACTGAACTTTCTGAAGCAGTTTAGTCTGGCACACCAAAACGTCTCTTTGATCGAATGGATTGATCGAAAGACTCAACTCTCAAGAGACAGTGCTCAGTGCCAGTGGCTACGCTGAACGGCCATGCTGAACAGCTGAGCTGAAGCATGCACAACCGGACCTATATACTAAGTACGTACCTGCCAGTCGGACCTACGTACCTGGTCCAGTCGACTAGAAGTCTAGACTATATAGCCTACAGTAGGTAAGTCCTGCATTCTATCCCAATCTATCCATTCAATAAAATTAATTTGAATTTAAATTATAAGACCAAGATCAAATAACCTAGCCTAGCTAGGACTGGGCCTACAGATGTTTGCAAGGGCTGCGTACTCGATCGACTGACCATTGACGACGAAGCTCTCACTCTACGCAATGCGTATTCATATTAGTTTATTAAAATACTAATTTACTAAACACACTTAGCAAGTTTGAAAGTTGATTTAACAAAATTAATCTGGTATAAACTTTCCCTTAACCAATCAGTGACCAAGCCATTTTTAGAGCTGATTAATCACTATTTAACACTTTAAGACTTCCGCTTCCTGTTCTGCTGGTGAGGTAGTGTTCTTGTTCTTCCAAGCTTCCACATCATCAAAGTTAAGTATTTTCCTGTTTGTGTTTTTGTCAAAACTGTACTGTTTATTTTGCTGTTCATGTGTCTACTGTGTGTTTCTAGTAAGATCTCGGTTTTTAAATCTAGCATATCTGTGTGTAATAGTCGTTTTGTTTGTGCCGTGTTTGGGGCCTGGTCCCTCAAGGCTTCCCTGTCTCCTCGGTGGTCGTTTAGTTGTCTATTTACATTCGTTTTCACCTTATTGGTTTTTTCTTTGTCTTTCATTTCACCCCATACTTCCACCGAACACCTTACCCTTTGTTTAAAGTCTTAATACAAAACAAAATAAGAAAAATAAAATCTTAATAATAATTTCCTTCTCTCTTCATGGTTTCTCATTCTTCCTCAGATCCACTTTCACCGAACCTTAATATATTAACGAAAAAAATATATTAACGAATAATTTTATAAGTTGGCCCCTCCTTCCATACTAACACGATTGCTTATACACCTGCCTGTTCCTTCGGTCTCTACTCACCTGGCTGCCAATCTTCTATTCTTCTGTTCTTCCTGAACCTGTTCTGAAATCCTTCATCTCCCTTTGCCTCCCTTTGCCTCCATGCCCTCACTTCAGGGAATTTCCCAGATAGTTTTCATTGTTTTGTTTAAAAATGTTTAAACTTTCCCCTGCAGCGTTGTATTCTGTTGTATATTATAACACACTTTTCTTCTTCCTCTTTAAACGGCTGTCTTCAATTTCGTCAATTTTGCTCAGTCTGGCATTTCACACAGGCCGACTGGAACGGTCTTCAAGCAGCAATCAATCATCTGGACTGGTCTCCCATCTCTACTGTCTCTGACATCAACTCATCCTGGGAATTCTTCCAAAGTAACTTGCTCTCTCTCATGCACAGATTGATCCCATCTCGTCTTCAGTTGTCATACCCTTCCTCCCATCCATGGTCACTGAAGCTTGTGGTGAGGCAGTTTTTTTTTTTTTTTTTGTATACAAGATCGAGGCTCGTGAAAGAGCGAACATTAATCACACAGAAAGACAAACCGACACATAAAACATATAACATCGGGAGCGGTAGACAAGATGGGGAGAGAGGGGGAAGGACACAAACACAACATTTGAGAGCAGGGACCGAGAGACATGGAGACATCGAGAGATCTGTGGGAGGGAGAGGGCTTTGGGGGGGGGGAGTGGGTGGGAGAGGTATAAAACATATGGACACTGCCAGGACTTCCAGGAAAGAAGTTGGAATTTCAAACAATGACCTTCCAACAGAAATCAACTGTGAGGGTCTGCTGAGGGCGGGGCTATGCGGAGGTGCTCCAATTGGCAACTCGGATTGAATCAAGGGCTCGTTTTGATCCACTTTCAGGCCCTGCCCTCGCTATGGGATTATAAAAGCACCGTGGGCGAAAGCTCACTCTCTGCATGTGCATTGGTTTTGGCTCTCTCTGCGTGCATTGGTTCTTGAAACAACTTGCCTTCGCCTCATGGAAGGCTAATCCAACTGAAGGCAATCTCAGTTGCTTTCACAAAGCTCGGAACAAGTATATGTCTATCCTCAGGAGAGCCAGGAAACAATATCTCTCCACTCTCAAGACTGAACTCTCAAACCTGTCTCCCTCTTCCAAATCCTGGTGGCGTCTGGTAAAATCTGTTTCTGGTGTTTGTTCCTACTCCATCCCCTCCCTTACCTCAAACGGCTACACAGTTGACACTGCACATGAAAAAGCCGAATGCCTCAACTCTGTTTGCCTCAAAATCTTTTGTCCCAAACCCGTCTCTCTCTGTACCAACCTTACCCAGTCGAACCCAGGTGCTCTTGGACTCTTGGTCGAACCCAGGTGTCCTTCTCTCCCGACAACATGGAGAAGTTTCTGTCAAACCTCGACTCTGATTCTGCAACTGAACCAAATGGCATCAGCCCACGGGTCCAAAAATCCTGCTCTGCCGCTCCATCTCACCCTCTCTCTGTTCTCTTCACCCTCTCTTTTGCTCAAGGGCATCTGCCATCTGCTTGGAAAACAGCAAACATTACCGCTTTACACAAAAAAGGTGCAAAAACAGATCCTTGAAACGACAGACCAATCAGCCTGCTCCCAATCATCAGCAAAGTCATGGAATCCATCATTGCTTCGGATATCAAATCCTTCCTCTTCTCCAATGGCTTGATCTCTGATCATCAATTTGGATTCAGACCAGGTCATTCTACTCTGGAAAATGTTGCTTCTGCTGTCTCAACAATGGATGGAGGCCCGCAATGCCCAACAGGAAATCAGAGCTACATACATCAGAAAGCTCCCTTGACATATCTCATGCCTTAGATGTGGTCTGACATCCCACCCTGCTCACCACCTCTCCTCCAATGGTATCCATGGAAACCTCCACACATCGCTTGCCGACTTCCTCTTTGGTCGCAGTCAACGTGTGGCCCTGAATGGAATTCTCTCATCTTCCCTTCCTGTCCAGGCTGGAGTTCCCCAAGGCAGTGTTCTGGGCCCTGTGATTTTTTTTGGCATGGGGGCGGGGCGGTGTACTTTGAATTAATTATTTGGCATGGGGGTGGTGTACTTTGAATGTATCTGTACTTGTTATTTATTTATTTTCAGTATTAATCACTTATTTGTTTTCTTTCTCATCTGGGCAATATCTCAGGCACCTTTTGAGTGAGGAAGCTGATATTTGGACACGACAATGACCAAGTGATTTCGCTGTAAACGATATTTTTAGATAAGTAATCGTTTTCAATAATTAAAATAGTAAATCAAAAAATCTCAAAAAATCAATCAATATAATCAATCAAATAATCAATCAAATCGATCTCAAAAATAGTAAATCGGACTTGTGTTTCCAATTCTTTTTTAAAATTATTCTCAAATCAATATTTCAGATAAATAATCGATAAGTAATCGTTTACTGCAAAGTAATCGTTTTCAACGGTGTCAAAATGGTGGCATTCCTAAAAAAAATGAATGGCGTTCAATTAGAAAACATGACTTGTGACTGGAATTGACTTGAGGGAAAATGACTTGCTGACAACTCAGCTGAATTGGATCACTAATCAAAAGCTCGAAGCCAATTGTTTTTTTTAGATCAAAAGGTCAATGTCAATGTTGCATAAAATTGTCGATATTTGTCCAATTGACCTGAGATTTGAAAAATTTGCATATTGGGTCACATAATTGGTTCACCAATCAAAAGCTATAAGCTGATTGGTTTTTTGTTAGATCAAGAGGTCAAAGTTCAAGGCTGCATAAAATCGTCAATTTTCATTTTGTATTTTTTTTTTCGCTGTTTTCGTCATGCTGAGTATACAGAAGAAGAAGAATAATAAGAAGAAGACGTCTGAATACAAGGCGGACGCGGTTTGTTGCATTTTCAGATGCTTTCTAGTTATTTATTAGAAATCCTGTTCAGTTTTTTCCCCTTTTCTTCCTCGTGTTCATCCCTAAACAGGAGCTCCAAGGGCTCCTAGTGGACAAAAAGGTGTTGGACTTGAGTGTGCACGGTGAGCTAGTGCTGGAGGACTGCTTTCGCCTGGCTCGATCGCGCAAGGAGCGCACGCTGTTTCTGTTTCAACACGCTCTGCTCATTGCCAAGCGCCGTGAAGATGGTGCATATGTCCTCAAGGGAAAGATCCCGGTTTGTGCTATTTGCTTCATTTCAGTGTCAGCCATAGTAATGCTTTTCCCATGTTGGCAATGAATATACTAATTGGCCATTTTATAGGCTGTGTGAACATTAATCTTGTCTTTTTCTAATAACATTAAATTTCAAAATTGATAGGAACCAATAGTGCAGAGTTGGATCTATGGTGGGTGGGAGGAGGGGGAAAATGATTGAGGTAAGGGATAGTTACGTTTGGTCAGGGGAATAACTTGCATTATTATGTGATGGTCGTTCAAGGTTTATGTAAACTTTTTATTCTTGAAAATCCAAAGGTACAGAGGAGTTGATGAAGCATCTCCTATTTCTCAGGGTACTCCCTGATGCAAGTACACCCTTGCCCCATTGATTTGTTAATGCCTTGATGCCATCTGCTTATAAATCTTTGGGATGGCATTACAGCGATTTCAGGGCACCTTTGCTTTGAAGTTTTTTTTATCATTCATAAACATAATGCCACCTAGGTGTTCTTTGAGTGGTACAGAGACATACTCTCTGTCTTGGCTTGTCTTGTCTTGACATACTTGGCTATTGTCTGTTTCTTGCCTTTCTCGCCTCATTGAATAACAAGCCACTGTAGTACTTTATATTGATGGTTTCCGATTTTCAAATATTGCGCATGGATTAAGCTATTAAAGTGCCAAAACTGTTTCCAGCAGCTTTACGGCTGATTGCTGAACCTAAAACTTATTTTAGTAGTGGGGACCAGGAACGTTTCTACTCCCAGCAGGTTCACTATAATTATGGTGTAAATTGATAGACCCAGTTCTTATCATATATATCGTCTTATTCAAGAAACCATCTTCCTACCTCTATTAATGTTCCATGAGCTCTGTTGCAAAGGTCACATGAGTTGCCTTTTTATCAAGAGTGGGATTCTTTGGGACCCACCTTAAGCTAATCCTTTAAAATTTGAAGTGAGAATGAACAATTGTTTCCACCCGTCCAATACTGATATGCAGTACCTCTTAAAGAGCATAGTAAAATGGAAATTGTCCCAAATTAGTTGTTCAACACATTTATTGCTTGTGTGATGTTCAATTGGCTGCATGTGACAATGTTCACAATCGCTCTTTGATTCAAGAACATTTTTGAACTTGCTTCAGAATTTAAACGACTTGAAAGGCATACATCAAACTATTGTGCAGACAGTCTAATGAACCACAGAAACATGCCATTATATGCAAGAGAGTTTATAAAACCTGTATCAGACTGGTATTGATGCATGGAAGGAAAATCCGAATTGAAGATGTAAAAATAATGGAAAGCACAGATGAGAATGATATGGTGGATGAATGGATTATCTCTGACAGAAAAAATTCTGAGCTCAGAAATCAGGAAAAAAAACCATCAATAAGTTCAAATACATTCAAAGTACACCGCCCCATGCCAAATAATGAAACATCCTCCAGCGTGGCATTGTGCAGCTCATAGAGACTGTATTGGGAGGGAGAGGTGTACAATAATTGATTGATTAATTGCATAATTAAAATCAAAAATAGAATAATTAATCAATTGGCTAATATCATACCTAAACCACCAGTGCTTCATCCGAAGCTGTAACTTTTAGAAAATTAATTAAATAAGTCATTAATCGGGAAAAAAATTGATTTAATAATCAATAAATAATTAATTGATTAATTGATTAATCAATAAATCAAAAATATCCTTTATAGCCACATCACTTGGTCACTATCATGTTAAAATATTAGCTTCCTAGCTCAAAAGGTGCCTGAAATATTGCCCATGAGTCAACCCCCCGGCGTTAAATCAGCGATCAACTGGGACTCAAACTCAGGATCCTAGGATCCGAAGCCGTTACCCTAACCGCTAAGCCAACACCAGGCAACACCAACACCAACACTTAATTAATCGATAATAATTCAACAACAAATCAATTAATTGATTAATCAAAAAACAAAAAATGCAATTTTTTGCCCAAGCTCTTTCTCTCTATTGTGCCGAAATTTCAGCTTCCTAGCTCAAAGAATGGATGAGATATCGCCCGGACAAACAAAAACAAGAAAACAAGAAAACAAACAAACAAGAAAACAAACAAGTACAGATACATTCAAAGTACACCACCCCCATGCCAAATAAATAAATAACTTCCTCCAGCTTGTATAGACTGTATTGGGAGGGGGAGGTGTACAATAATTAATTGATTAATTGCATAATTAAAATCAATAAACAGTAATTTTATAAATAATTTCTTAATCAATTGGCTAATAGCATACCGAAACACCAGTGCTTCATCTGTAGCTATAACGTTTTGAAAATTAATTAAATAGGTCATTAAACGAAAAAAAATTAAATAATTAATTGATTAATTAATAAATAATTAATCGATTAATTGATCAATCAATAAATAAAAAATAAATAAATAATACCCTTGACAGTCAAATCACTTGGTCATCGTCGGGGCTGCCTCCCCCACAGAGCCTTCACATTCTCCTGACACATTACACACAATTTCACGGTGCTTTCAATATCCTTGTTGATATTTGGCCACCACAGGTATCTCCTGGCCATTTGTTTCATTTTTACCATGCCTGAATGTTCAGCATGTAAATCAGTGAGTAGAATCTGCCGAAGCGATGTGGGAATAACCACCCGAGAGTTCCACAGTACAATATCGTCTTCCACAGAAAGTTCCAGCCTTTTGTTGTGATAAGGCCGAATCACCTTCTCCTGATTCTCATTCCAACCATGTTTTGTGAAATTAAGTACCTTGCAGAGAACTGGATCCTTCTTTGTTTCAGCCGCGATGACAGCGGCATTCACAATTTCATCATTTTTCACCAGAAGTACTTCCACAGTCACTCGTTCAGGCTTTGTAGGATGACCCGGTACGGGTTTTCGTGAGGGGAAATCCGCATAAAAGTTTTTCTTGCCTGTATGATGAACTGTATGGTGTAGTCGTAAGCCGCCAACAGTAAGGACCATCTCTTTATCCTTGCTGACGCTAACTGTGACACGGGTTTGTGCTCGTTAAACAGAGTTACCAGAGGCTTATGATCTGTCATTAGCGTGAAATGTCTCCCCAGGAGGTATTGCCGAAACTTTGTCACTCCAAAAACTATTCCTGAAGACTCCTTCTCAATCTGGGAGTAATTTTTTTCGACGTCGTTCAGAGTTCTCGATGCGTAGGCCACCGGCTCTAACTCACCCTCTGGACTGGGTTGAAGTAGGACTGCCCCTACACCCACGGAGGATGCGTCCGCCTGAAGGACCAAGCAGGCATGAGGGTTTCTAATGACATAGTACCTGACTGGAGCACAAAGCAGCTTTTATTGTTTCAAATGAGTTACCCTCGGCTTTTCCCCATTTCCATTTCACCTCCTTTTTAGCAGCTTGTACAAAGGAGACATGATTTCGGCAAAATCTGGAACAAAACGACGAAGGAAATTTGCGAGGCCAATGAATGACTGTAATTCACCCACGTTTTTGGGAACCACTGCCTGCTGGATAGCTTCAAGCTTCTGTTTTGTCGGGAATACCCCCGCAGCGGAAATAACAAATCCAACATACTCGATCTCGTCCAGCATGAGGTGGAACTTGTCATGTTTTAATGTAATTCCGTTTTCCTCCAGCCTTTTGAAAACCCTGTGAAGGTTTTTTAAATGGTTGTCATCACTCCCTCCCGTCACCAGGATATCATCAATGTACACGCATTGATTGCATGGTGTTGGATATACGATTTATAACGGGGGTATAAAAGGTAAATCATTGCACCCGGGAAGGTCTTTTAGCAAATTCTCCATGGTACGTTGAAAACTCCATGCATTTTCAGAGAGCGCATTTACGAACAACTCCATGCATTTTCAGAGAGCGCATTTACTAACAACTCCATACATTTTCAGAGAACGCATTTACTAACAACTCCATGCATTTTCAGAGAGCGCATTTACTAACAACTCCATGCATTTTCAGAGAGCGCATTTACTAATAACTCCATGCATTTTCAGAGAGCGCATTTACTAACAACTCCATGCATTTTCAGAGAGCGCATTTACTAACAACTCCATGCATTTTCAGAGAGCGCATTTACTAACAACTCCATGCATTTTCAGAGAGCGCATTTACTAACTCCATGCATTTTCAGAGAGCGCATTTACTAACAGCTCCATGCATTTTCAGAGAGCGCATTTACTAACAACTCCATGCATTTTCAGAGAGCGCATTTACTAACAACTCCATGCATTTTCAGAGAGCGCATTTACTAACAACTCCATGCATTTTCAGAGAGCGCATTTACTAACAACTCCATGCATTTTCAGAGAGCGCATTTACTAACAACTCCATGCATTTTCAGAGAGCGCATTTACTAACAACTCCATGCATTTTCAGAGAGCGCATTTACTAACAACTCCATGCATTTTCAGAGAGCGCATTTACTAACAACTCCATGCATTTTCAGAGAGCGCATTTACTAACAACTCCATGCATTTTCAGAGAGCGCATTTACTAACAACTCCATGCATTTTCTAACAGTTCATCTATGCATATATGTTTTCTCAGCCCTACCCACTTCCTTTAAAAACCCTGTAATTTCCTCTGGGGTCATTCCTAAACATTTATCAGAGGTCATTGGAAAGCAGCAGAAGTTATATACAGTAATTTGGTGGAATGTATGCTGATATGTTTTGAAATAAGAGAAACATGTGGCTATCGGTTCTATTTACCTTCGCCACCAAAGGTTATGTTTATAATGGAGGTTATGTTTTCACCCCTGTCTGTTTGTCTGTTTGTCTGCATGTGAACAAGATATCTCAAAAGGTTGTGGATGGATTCAGACGAAATTTGGTGGAGGGGTAGTGTATGTGGCAAGGACGAAATGATTAGATTTTGGTGAAGATCCGGATTCGGATCCGGCAAGTAGAATTTTTAAAGTGATTCTTCACCATCGGGAGATACAGGTCCAAAAACAATATATAGCAGGATATCTCAAAAAGTTGTGGACAGATGTGGACGAAACCTGGTGGAGAGGTTGGGTGTCTAACAAGGAAGAATTAATTCAATTTTGGTGAAGATCCAGATCCGGATCAGGCTAGTGGAATCTTTTAAACATAAACTGTTCACCTGGATACAAAACGTAAACTGTTCACCTGGATACAAAACGTAAACTGTTCACCTGGCAGAGGAACAGTATACTCTCTACTGAGTGCTGTTTTCGTTTCTCATGTTACACTATTATTTTGTCCCCCACAGTGCTCTAGCGTCATGATGCTCGAAAACTCGAAGGATCAAACAATAAGTGTGTGGAAGCAAAGTCAACCCAAGCGCAGGCTAACTTTCCAGGTAGGTGTATACTCTATTGGGAGCCTCTGCTATCTTAACTGTCTCTCCCTCTCCCTGAGATGTACCTTTTCTCATGTTGATGTGGGAACTGGTGGCCTGCTCTGCGTGTTTTGGGTAATTCAGTGATCGTTTCACTTCTCCGTGCTATTTTGATGTAATCCACAAGAGGGAGCTGTTCTTAAAAAAACCAACACATGGAAAAGCTTGAATAAGCGTGAAACAAATTGCACATTTGCCGAATTATTCTCCCCATGATTGGAAAAGTTGTAAGTAAGTTTTGTAAGTTTTGCAACTATTATTCACAATCCTTTTGGGGTTAAAATAATGGTAAAACATGATAAACTATCCGATTTATTATACATCTGGCAAGTGGCAGTTCTGCCTGACTCCTGAGGTTTCGTCCGCCCTCAAGCACTTTCGAAATGACATATTTACGGCCTTGAATGCGTATCATGCATACACATTACACATATGCACAAATGTCTTGTGGTAGGGCAATTGTCAGCACGTTATGGGAGGATCAGACAAGAATGCCTCGACAATATTGCTGTCATCACCATCGAACATGCCTAGCCAAACAGAACAATCGAAAATGACATGAAAAGGATTATTCACATGTAATGACATATAATTAAAACGATTATTGACATATAATGACATGTAATTAAAAGGCTTATTGACATATGGTCGCAGGAAGAATAGGCCATCCTCCTTCTTCTAAAGGATCAATTCGTTTTGATCATTCTTGTTTTCAAATTTTGTGACTTTAATCATTCGTGTGACCGGTGAATTTTTTTGACTTTTATATATATATATATATATATATATATATATACAGTACCCTCCATAAGTATTGGACAGTGAAGTCAAATTTGTTATTAGGTCACCTCATCTTGTCTTGATTCTCAAAAAGATGAACTTTTAAGATGGGTCATGATATCTGGGTGTCTGCCCATCCTTCCATCCATCCGATCGTCTGTCCGTTAACTTTTTGATATTTTTGCTATTCCTCCCTTATCACCCGGCTGATTGTTCTGAAACTTGACACATGAATACAAGACAATATCCCACACAATCATGGGAGCTCCCAGGGGGAGGGGGCGGGTGGGGGGGAGGGGGGAAGGGGACGGGGGAGGGGGGGTTGGCGGGGGGTTATCCCCCAAACTTCAGATACCTTCTCGTCCGTTATTTACCAACCGATTGCTCTGAAAGACAATGCAGCTCTTCTACATGATGGGCCGCACAATCTCTCAGTCTTCGATTTTTCAATTTCAGATCATGGGGGCTCCAAGGGGCTCACCCCCTGAAACTTCAAATCCATACTCGTCCCTTATTTACAAACCAATTGCTCTGAAACCCGATACAGCTATTCTACTTGATGGTCTGCAGGTCGCTCTCTCTTAGATTTTTCGATTTCGGATCATAGGGGCTCCCGGGAGGGGGTGGGATGGGGGAGATGTTGTTATTTTTTTGTATACAAGATCGAGGCTCGTGTAAGAGCTAACATTAATGACAAAAAACATAAACGGACACATAAAACATATAATAAAGGGAGCAGGAGGGGGAGTTACCCCCTTGGGTTTGAGCTCAACGGTATATTCTCTGTCCTGTGACTTGAATTTTCTTAATTGAAAAGTGAGAATTGTATTTTATCAATCTTTTAAGCACTTCCCTTGAACTTATTTTCTGAAATAATTTAGCTGAGCCTGTATTTTGACTATAATCACATTTTATAATTTTTTATCTCTTTTTTAAAGTAATTTTTTTTTAAAGTTTTTTTTTAAAGAAAATTAGTTTGAAATCTGTACTGGTTGCTCAACTTTGGGTATGCCGCTGACTGTCTGTCTGCAATGAATTTAGGCAATGAATCTTCAGCAACAGGTCAGGGCTGTATCTCTTGACATTATGTGTGCTGTCTGGCTCCCACCTCTGCTTGTCAAGATTTCTGCCTGTACTAACCAAGGTCTCCTTCATTTCTGGATTTCCACCCTCCTCCATTCAAGCAAATCAGCACACAATGGCAAATGGCATATTTTCATTTATTATTCCAATGGAAACTGCATTGTCCCATTGCTCAAAAGCATCTCTGGCCCTGTTTTATTTGTCATACACATCAATTTCTCTCTCATGCCTTAAGAAAGCTTATTTTCCACTTAGCAAACGAATCTACATGATGTAGTAACACATCGCATCCCAATGACATTATGGCAGGTGTGGCGTTCCTCGTAGGAAGTCTGTAAAGTATTTGGTGCTGAGCGGACACATGGGAGATTTTTTTTTGTTTACAGACTCGAGGCTCATGGAGAGGATACAACGCAGAATGGACCAGGAAATAACAGAATGAAAAGATCAGTGGAAAGGGGGGAGGCGTACCAACAGCAGCATATCGGGACAAATAGAAGGAGACTTTGAGGAATAAAGGCTATCAGGAAGAATGAGAGCAAGAGGAGGAAGACAAAGAGGGCGAACTCACTTGATACAGGCACAAACACTCAATCACAGAACTGGAAAGGAAAACTGAAGAAGAAGCAGAAATAAAACAAAAAGAAGTGTGATGTCATCCAAATGATATCATTCAAACCGGACATGTGTACTGTATCACATTATCACCTTGTTTTTCAGGAACGATTGTCTTGCAAAGCCACCTATTGCCTTTCTTGATTAACCACTGAAAGAAGTTTGGTCCCTCAAACACACATGTGTACAATCTCACTCTTTCTTCCAGGGCATAAAGAAGACAGTTTACCACCATTCCTTCTCATCATCCACCCCTACATGTAACATTTCCACCACTGTTACCCTGATCTTCCCACCTATCCCTCTTACCTGCAAGTTGGTATCCCTCTTATGTCTTTTCTCTTCTCTCATCCTTTCTAATTCATCCATCCATCTGCTTTTCTGGGTATGATTGTCTCTCAACCAGCCAATGTCAGTGCATTACATTTATAATCATCCATGACCTTGCTCTTACAAAAGCCGAGATCGTGTATCCAAAAAAGAACTGTATGTTTCTTCGGCGGGTAAAGTATCCAAATTTGTGCACTTTCAAAAATATTCAGGTCCTAACTTGGCCCTGGTAAAAAAATACATGACATACATGGAAACTACCCTATATGTGCTTCACTGTGCCACAATATTTGACCAGTCCTAACTTCTTGCATCATTGCAACCCAAAGATGTTGATATGTCCTTAATTCATTCAATACTATTCCTACCCCTTCAACACTAAGGAAACAACTTCAAGAAGCAATGTTGACAGAGCATTACGGGATTTGTTGCCTCCTCATGCTGAAAATGGGAAGGAAAAGTGAAAGAGGGTTCCCAAAAGCATTGGAGAGTCTTACACAGGAAGAAACAGTGGAAAGGGTCCCTTTGCTTGAAGAAAAGAAGCAAAAGTATTGAAAGCAGCGCAACTCCCAGGGAACGGGAACCCGTAACAGGTGGGGCACAATGCTCCGAAGAAGTGGGGAATATGCCCAAATAAAGCAACAAGCCCATTTATGTTACGAGGCGTGAAACTCGGGAGTCTAGCCCATCTACATCAGATGAGGAATTTGAAGAATGTGACACAGAAGTTTGATATGTGTGAGGTGGCAGATGTGGATGACTGGATGGCATGCAAGCTTTGTAATTGTTGGCTGTGGGAACTGTGTTCCTGCAGATCACTCCAGTGATCCATTCCTTTTTGCCAACCGTACCACATCTATCTATTGAACTGTTTGTTATCGGTTTTGCAGTTTTAAAACGGTGTAGACACGAGCAAAGCCTGAAGTCCGCCATGCTTTTGGAATATGTCTCTATGATGGATATCAATGTTTCCTTTACTTCAATCCAGTAAACCTTCATCAAGTTAGGATCAAGAACTTCAAAATATAGTTTAAATAATGTTTTTTTAAAAAGATGTAAAACTTCATCTCTTTAAATAAAGCTCTTCATATATGTCTGATGAAGGAACCAAAAACTTAATTTGTGCAGAGAATTGACTGTGCAGATGATGCCCAAATTTGGACTAGGTGGACTAATTTGAGCACCACCGAGGGCAAGAAAAATGTGGGACGTTAACCACTTTTGTCCATACAGATGTAAACAAGAATGCTACATTTCCGTTACGCAAATGCATTCGATGTATTATTCATGGATTACAGTAGTCATATGAGTAACAGACAAATTGTTACCTATGATAGGAAAACCACCAAGGTATGCCCAAATTAGGGGATTTTGCCCAATTTCCATACTTTTTGCATACGCCATCTCGGCCGGAGTTGCTAATTAAAGTATTTTCATTTCGAATCCATCAATATAAAGTTTGTTTTTCTTTCTTTCTTTAACGCCCACAATTATTTCGACCTTCTTGTCGGGTTGGCCAGGAAAGGTATTTGCCCAGCGTCGTTCACAAACCAGCTGGCGAGGCTGGACTATCAACCAAGGTCGGACATTTGACAAAGTTGGTTAGAGCAGGAATTTGGAATTTATTGAGTATGCTGGCGATAGCTCACGAAGGACACCATGGGATGTTTCACCTCCACCAACTAATGCCGGCAGATGGAACGCCCAGTGTGACGTCCATCTGAGGGATAGCACACACAAAGTTTTTTTTGTTTTTTTTGTATACAAGATCGAGGCTCGTGTAAGAGCTAACATTAATGACAAAAAAACATAAACGGACACATAAAACATATAATAAAGGGAGCATGAGACAAGATGGGGAGAGAGAGGGAAGTACACAAGTACAACAGTAGAGAACAGGGAGATCGGGAGATCTGTGGGAAGGAGAGGGCTTGGGGGAGGGGGAATGGGAAAAGTGGATCTGGGGTGAATTAACGGGGGTATAAAAGGTAAAGGTTTTGGATGGGGGTGCGGGAGCATCATTTGGTCCCTCAATCGAGGCAGCACTGTACACGATGGGCCAAAATCAAACCAAAATCAAAATCATCTAAGCTAAGAGATGGTGGTGAACAGCTGTTTTCAAGACCTGGAGGGAGGAGTGGGATTGAAGAGGGTGAGGGAGTTTGTTCCAGAGGCGGGAGAAAACAGGAATGAAGGAGTGAAGGTGAGCAGAGAGTCTTGATTTTGGCAGTTTAACCATAAGATGGTTGCAGGCAGATCTTGTGCGACCTCTAGGAGTATTTGGCAGGACAGAGCACATAGAGAGCTTGGGGAGCAAGGCCGGAGAGGAGTCGGTAGAAGACAGAAAGACCACCAACCTGCCTAAATGTTTCGCCCTACCTGTGAAACACTGGCATCACAGTTTATAGCTGGGCCAAGATTCAAACCCAGGAGACAGCTCAGAGTCGAGTCTGATAAAGTCGCATTATTAAATGTTATTTTTTATTTCTCCCTGCCATGAGAAGAACATCTGCATGCAGGTTGCTTTGCAACCCCAGCTGTCGTTTTTTCTCTTTCCGCCATTGGCAGCTTCACTAATATGCTCATGTGTGAATGTGTGATGGGTGGAATATTTTTCCTCCTTTAATCACATTCACGCTTCTCGACACTTTCCTTTCGTTTGGACTGTCAACCATCTCTTCTTATCACTTCGAAGTATCTTGTCTTTTCAGTGCACATTCTGGGAGTTTCTTTTTTTCATTTAGTCCGTTGGTTGTCTCTGGGAAGCAAACTCTCAACCACTTTACTGCTCAAGGCCATGACCTTTTGGCATGTATGTATCTATATTGGATCTTGTTCGTCGAGAACGTTTTGATCAATCATAAACCGTTTGAATGAATGAATGAATGAATGAATGATCGTTTTAAGGCCATTTTCCCCGCTAGAGCAGGGGTTAGCCTTGCGGACCTCATGACAATCATGGTTCCCTGTTTGAGGCGTTTGATATCTGATATTGTTTGCTGACTGGCATATGGAATCTGGCCTTTCCCTCGATGAGACTCTGCCACCAGCAGTCTAATTTCATGTGAAGCTGCTTTGTCAGGATTATGTTCCGTCAAACTCCAGGTGCAGTGGGAGCAGGCACACATTTTAGGGAATTTATATTGTACAGGAGATTGCATGGATAACAGCGGATCATCCTTCGGCCCCCAGTGCTGCTTTTTTACCAGCATTCCTATTGCAGCATGTCAGCCCTTTGGGAGTTTATTCTGCTTTGTTGACTAGATCCATGCTCCTGGACTCAACTTCTCTGTCAAGGTTCCATATTATGAGTAAGACTTTTGAATTCCTGCATTTCAAATTTTCTTTCTTTCCTGTATTATTGTTCTTCCAAATATATCTGTCTAAAATTAGTATTGGAAATATTTATGCAAATATACATACGCAATATTGAAATGCAGCTCGTTTGGCAAACGTATTATTGCTACAATAGATCAGTGTGCAAAATGCAAAGAATGCACAATATTTCGCACGTGAGCCCTTTGCTTTGCAAAGAGAATGACAACCTGTTCTTATGCATGCCAGACAGTTCATCTCAAAGCATGATTTGCGCAAAACTCCACAATTCGGTCAAGTTGTTTGTTTACCGGTTGACCTCGGTCCCTGCAAGAATTCATTTCTAACAATGTGAATATTCTCGTAGATCCTGATGCTAAGATGAAGCTTTTTGCTCATCGAGCTTGTTCAGAAAAGCTCCTCAATTGTAGAACCTGCTGTTTTCACACAACCTTAACCATTTGAACCCCAGCGGCCATTTTACCGGCTGATATTCAAACCTCCAGACTGGCCACCACATGCTTTGTTTATTTATTTATTTTTAAAAAGAATTTATGGTCTAAGCCTCCTTTTATACATGCTCTAAAGCTATTTTTCTCTTGTTTACAAACATATCATGAGCAACTTCCTGAGCAATTAGTGGCTCCATTATATTACACCTAATTTTCAGTTTGCGTCACCGCTGAGTAATTGCTCAGGAAGTGTGAGGGAGGTTTTTTGGAGATTTCTTGTGTATCGGAAAGCCGGGCAATACCTGCTGGTTTGACTGGCACCACAAAGTAGAATATTGGCGATAAACTCAAAAAAGAAGAAAGTAAGTCGGTGTATGATTCAAATAATCATTTATTTGTAATTACATGGCCAGAGACTTTTCAGGGATTTTTCTCCAGGGAGCCCAGGGTGTGGGAGCCACAAGTCCAAGGATCTCAGGGTTCAAAAGGTTAAGAATCACTTTTTTATTTCTCTTTAAATGCTGATCGTTTTTTTTTTAAGCCCAAGCAGCCTCAACAAAGTTTATATATTCACCTTGTGCAGGAAAAACCATGGTTACAAGTATTCATTTTGGCCTCTTTACCATCAAGATGGTTTTCCACATTATTTGCTTGTACGCTTTGGATTCTTGCCTCTGAGTTATATTCCTGAGGAAATGGCAGGATGGATCAGAGGGAATTGCGTAGTAATTCAGAATCCGCTTGTATTTTTCAGCAGTCAGGATGTCATCATTTTTGTATTGATCAGTCACACTGTCTGCTGAGATTCAGAACCAAACTTTTAATGATCCTCCACCATGCTTCACTGGTGACATACATTCATTGTGATATACAGTCGTGGCCAAAAATATTGGCACCCTTGCACTTTTTTCAAATAATGCAACATTTCTTCCAGAAAATTCTTGAAATAAAAAATCTTTAGGTATCCACATATGTATTTGTTTGGTGTGCAATGGAACAAAACAAAAAAAGCTGAAAAAAATACTAAATCTTAGCTTTTTCCACACAAAAATCCGAAAATGGCCCGGACAAGATTATTGGCACCTTTTTGAAGTTGTTAGAAATAATTAGATTTCAAGCAGGTGATTCTCCTTTACTTTGGAATTGAACTCACCTGTGGTGAGTTGCAGGTGCATGCAATATAAAAATCACTCATTCAACCAGTTTGAATAGAGAAAAGGAGTCATTCTGCTGTTTTGTGTCACTGGATGTACCACTTTGAGCATGGAGAAAAGAAAGAAACAGAGAATTGTCTGAGGAGGACAGACACAAGATTGTAGCCAAGCATGGACAATCTCAAAGCTGCATGTCCATCTCCAGAGACCTTGATGTTCCTGTGCCCATCGCATGCAATGTTATCAGGAAGTTTAAAGCCCATGGCAATGTAGCCAACCTACCTGGACGAGGTCGCAAGAGAAAACTTGATCTAAGATTTCAGCGAATGATTGGTTGAATGGTGGAGAAAGCACCTCGATCAACTGCCAAACAGATTCAAGCTGACCTTCAGACATAAGGTACGACAGTTTCAACTCGCACTATCCGTCATAAACTCGATGGAAGCAGGTTCTATGCTACGAGACCCAGGAGGACCCCACTGCTGAGAGAGAGAGAGAGAGAGAGAGAGACATAAGAAAGCCCGACTGGAGTTTTCCAAAACACACCTGAACAAGCCAAAATCCTTCTGGAAGAATGTCCTGTGGACATATGAGACAAATTAGAGCTTTTTGGTAAAGCACATCATCTCTATGCTTACAGAAAACAAAATGAAGCCTTCAAAGAAAAGAACACCTTCCCTACAGTTAAACATGGAGGAGGTTCAGTGATGTTTTGGGGTTGATGTGCTGCCTCTGGCACTGGGTGCCTTGAATGTGTTCATGGCATCATGAAATCAGGAGATTACCAAGGTATTTTGTAGCGCAATGTTCAACCCAGTGTCAGAAAGCTGGGTCTCCGTCGAACGTCATGGGTCTTGCAGCAGGACAATGAACCCAAACACACTTCAAAAAGCACCCAGGAATGGTTCAAGACAAAACACTGGACTGTTCTGAAGTGGCCAGCTATGAGTCGAGATCTAAATCCCATTGAACACCTGTGGGGAGATCTGAAAAGAGCAGTTTGTTAGAAGGCTCCCTTCAAATCTGGGAGAACTGGGGCAGTTTGCACAAGAAGAGTTTCTGATTAAAAAAGATATTTTAAGTTCTGAATCAAAAACGGATTGTTGAGACCAAATACTTTCGTCAATTTCAACTTAATTTTAGAGAAAATTGTGAGTTATTTTTAAAAAGTGGAAGGGTGCCAATAGTTTTGGCTACGACTGTACCATTCTACTCTGGCCATTGAATTAATTACCCTTGAATTCTGTGAACAGTTCAAGCTTGAATTTGTATTCAACAATACCTCTTCAGCTTTATCTCATACCTCACTATGGTGGTCTGATACTCATTCCACTATGGTCTGATGCTCATTCCACTATGGTCTGATGCTCATTCCACTGTGGTATGAAGCTCATTCCGCTGTCCGTAGAACTCTGAGATATAATTGTGAGGAGGCATAGATCCGGGGGAAAGGTATAAAACAATTTCTAGAGTGAGGTTTTTTAAATTTTCTTTGCGGAAGCTTTTACCGTTTTTTTACGTAAATTTTCATTTACAGACACTTCCTGCTGGTTCTTTAATTCTGGACTTGTTGATGACAAACTTCCCTGCAAATGCTTCTTTTCTTCCTCTGCTCAAATTGGTTCATCTGATCATATGCTTGTGAGAGTCAACAGCTCTCTGGATATTCTCAGACTGTTGCATCAGTGCTGGCGAGTCTGGCAGTTCAATGAGGCAGATTGGCAGGGACTGCAAGCAACCATCTCACTTCAGGACTGATCTCCTATATCTACTGCCCCTGATATTAACTTAGCCTGAGTTCTTCCACAGAAACCTGCTCTCTCTGATTCACAGACCCATCCAATCTCATCTTCAATTATCCTACGCTTCTTCCTGCCCATGGTACAGTGAATCTTGTGGTGAGGCAGTTGCTCTGAAACAACTTGCATTCTCTTCCTGGAAAGCAAACCTGACCGAAGGCAATCTCAGATCATTCCACAAAGCCCATAACATGTGTGTGTCCACTTTTAGGAGAGCCAGAAAACAACATCTGTCCATCCTCAAGAATGAATTTTCAAACTTGTCTCCCTCTTCTAAACCTGGTGGTGCATTGTTAAGTCTGTCTCTGTTGTATGCTCCCCCTCCATCTCTTCACTCTCTTGAAATGGTACCACAGCCTACTCTGCTCGTGAGAAGGTCGAATGCCGCAATTCTGTGTTTGCTTCCAAATATTGAGTCCCCAACATAACCCCTCACGCTCTGTACCCACCCTAACCAGGTACACCCAACTGCTCCTGGACACTGTGTCTTTTGCACGCGAGAAGGTGGAGAAGTGCCAGGCAACCTTCAACTCTGATTCTACAATTGGACTGGACAGCATCTGTTCACGTGTCCTAAAAACCTGCTCTGCCACTTTTGCACATCCTCTTTCTGCTCTTTTCACCTTATCAATTGCGCTACGTCATCTTCCATCTGCTTGGAAGTCAGCCAGCATCACTGCATTACAATAAAAAGGTGCTAAAACCAATCCCATTAACTACAGACCTATCAGCTTACTTCCAATAATTAGGAAGTTCATGGAATCCATCATCACAGTTGCTATGAAATCCTTCCTTTGTTCCAACGGTCATATATCAGATCACCAATTTGGATTCAGACCAGGTCACTCCACCTTGGATATGCTGCTCCCAACAATGGATGGAGGCCCTCAATGTCAGTCACGAGATCAGGGATGTCTCTATAGAAATATCTCGAGCATTCAATACAGTCCGGCATCCCGCTTTGCTCTTCAAACTGCCTGCCTTTGGCATCCGAAGCCAACTCCACACATAGCTTACTGACTTCCTCTATTCTCGGAGCCAACATGTGGCTCTCAAACAAATACTTTCATCTCCTCTCCCTGTCAAAGCTGAAGTGCCCCAAAGCAGTGTCCTGGGCTCACTCCTATTCCTGATCTCCATCAACTCTCTCTGACTCTCTGAAAAATCCTCTTTATCTATTTACTGATGACTCCATCCTCTGCTGTGACACCCATCATCCTTCAGATAGGCAGCAGCCTCTTCCCTCTCTTCAGACCTTGATAGAATCACAAGCAGCAGACTAGGCATCCTCTATCGTACAAAGTCCTTCCTTGGCACACCTAAACTCCTTTCCACCTACCAGGCCTTCCTTCACAGCTTTATGCAGTATGGTCTCCCCTCTGGGCTGGTGCCCCTACCTCACTCCTTGGTCAGCTTTATGCTGTGGAAATCAAGACCTTCACGATTATTGGAATCTCTCAGGATGAAGCTTTGTCTATGGGCCTCTCATGTTCTCATCACAGACAGGTTGGTGATCTCTCTGTCTTCTACCGCCTCCTTTCTGGTCCTTCCATGCTTTGCCACCCCAGAGTTCTGCAGGACTGACATTCTCTACCAACAAGCCCCTTCTGGTGAACCTACCTAAATCCAGGATCAATGCTCACCTCCACTCATTACCTCCCCCACGAAAGGTGGATGGAGGTTATGTTTCACCAAAGGTGGATGGAGATTATGTTTTATCTGTTTGTCTGTTTGTTACTTGCCCGAAAAGATTCCGGCAAGTATGTTGATCGTTTGGTTTGTCTGTCTGTTGTTCGCAGTACTACGTCTACACCCTTGCACGGAGAATCGCCAAACTTTACACACATATTTGTTTTGCCCTGGAATAGACTGTGCCCAACTTTGAACTCTCTCGGCTCAAGGCCTCCATTATGACGTCATAATTCGATAATTCGACAAGTACAAAACTTCATCCAATCAAGATGCAATTTCTTGAGCACCATGTCGGCATATACTGGTGGAGAAAAAAAAATAATGATGACCTCATCGGTCACGTGGTTCGGCCGCCATCTTGGAAAAACCGAAAATCTTTGCACCTCTATATCTCCGAAAGTGCTGAATAGAAAAAATTGAGACATTGCTCATTGTAAAGAACTCTCCTTGGGGAATAAAATATGTTAATGATGATGTTATAGGTGCCTCCATTATGACGTCATAATTCGACAAGTACAAAACTTCATCCGATCAAGATGCAATTTCTTGAGCGCCATGTCGGCATAAACTCGGCATAAACTGGTGGAGAAAAAAAATTAATGATGACGTCATCGGTCACGTGGTTCGGCCGCCATCTTGGAAAAATGTAAAAACTTTGCAGCTCTATATCTCCGAAAGTGCTGAATAAAAAAATTGAGACATGGCTCATTGTAAAGAACTCTCCATGGGGAATAAAATATGTTAATGATGATGTCATAGGTGCCTCCATTATGACGTCATTATTCGACAAGTACAAAACTTCATCCGATCAAGATGAAATTTCTTGAGCATCATCAAGGAATAAATTAGTTTAGAAAACAAATAATGATGACGTCATCGGTCACGTGGTTCGGCCGTTATATTTGTCCAAAATGGCCGATAAAAAAGTACATTACGGCAAGTCCTCGGTCTCTGACCGATTTTTCATCTGTCTGTTTGTCTGTTTGTCTGTCTGTTTGTGTGCAGTACTACGTCTACACCGTTGCACATAGAATCTCCATACTTTACACACATATTTGTCTTGCCCTGGAATAGACTGTGCCCAATTTTTAACTCTCTCTGCCCAAGGCCTGATGAGGAGGGGAGTGTCGTTGAAGCTGAAGGGAAAGGTGTATGCTGCATGTGTGAGAAGTGTTATGATTTATGGGAGCGAGACATGGGTAATGAACGTAGAGGAGCAACGATGGTTGGAAAGGGTGGAAATGCAAATGGTTCGATGGATGTGCGGAGTATCGTTGAGAGAGAGGAAGACAAATGATGAATTGCGAAAAATGATGGGAATAGAGCCTGTGATTGATGTTGTGAAGAGGAACAGGTTGAGATAGTTTGGTCATGTGTTGAGGAAGGATGAAAGTGACTGGTTGAGAAGAGTGATGGAAATGAATGTAGAAGGAAGTAGAGGACGGGGAAGACCGAGAAAGACTTGGCCAAAGATGGTGGAAGAAGAAATGCGGGCAAGGGGCTTAACAAGGAGAGATGCAGGAAATAGGGCAAGATGGAGAAGATTGTCATGGGGACCGCAAGGCTAACCCCGCTCTAGCAGGGAAAATGGCCTTAAAATGCATGTTGTTGTTGTTGTTGTTGTTGTTGTTGTTGTTGTTGTCTGCCCAAGGCCTCCATACTGACGTCATAATTCGATAATTCGACAAGTACAAAACTTCATCCAATCAAGATGCAATTTCTTGAGTGCCATGTCGGCATAAACTGGTGGAGAAAAAAAATAATGATGATGTAATCGGTCACGTGGTTCGGCCGCCATCTTTGAAAAACCGAAAAACATTGCACCTCTATATCTCCGAAAGTGCGGAATAGAAAAAATGTGAGACATGGCTCATTGTAAATAACTCTCCTTGGGGAATAAAATATGTTAATGATGATGTCATAGGAGCCTCCATTATGACGTCATAATTCGACAAGTACAAAACTTCATCCGATCAAGATGAAATTTCTTGAGCATAATCGGGTTGCCCTGGAATAGACTGTGCCCAATTTTTAACTCTCTCGACCCAAGGCCTCCATTATGACGTCATAATTCGAGAAGTACAAAACTTCATCCAATCAAGATGCAATTTCTTGAGCGCCATGTCGGCATAAACTGTTGGAGAAAAAAAAAATGATGACGTCATCGGTCACGTGGTTCGACCGCCATCTTGGAAAAACCGAAAACTTTTGCACCTCTATATCTCCGAAAGTGCTGAATAGAAAAAATTGAGACATGGCTCATTGTAAAGAACTCTCCCTGGCGAATAAAATATGTTAACGATGATGTCATAGGAGCCTCAATTATGACGTCATAATTCGACAAGTACAAAACTTTATCCGATCAAGATGAAATTTCTTGAGCATGATCTAGTTGCCCAGGAATTCTTTGTTTTCTTGTGACGTTATCGGAGCACGCGCGCAGGGCACCCTGGGACACCTCGGCCATTTTGATACCCTCTCGAACAACGTCGTCAGCGGATTCACATTAAATAGTTTTTGTTCACGACCAGTCATGCCAATTTGCGGCGTATTTCGTTGTTCAAACAGGCCAGGCGTTAGGCCAGGAGTTAAGTTTTACAAAACGCCCAAACTTCTACGGAATCAGGGTGAGGAAACAAGAAATTTAAGTGAAGAGAGGCGGCGTTTGTGGAAGGCTGCCATCAATCGCAGTGACATCCAAACAGAATCACAGTGGGATCGCACACCTGTCTGCTCCGAGCATTTTGTTAACAGTAAGTAAGAACATGTTTCATTGTATAACCATACAATTACTATAATCATTAATGATATTGAATACAATATTTGGTTTTTATGATATCAGTGATATTGGAGTGATATTGGAGTGATAGTGAATTTTATTAATACCTTGGATCGAATCAAGTGGACGTCATTCAGTTCTTTGTGTAGGATTTGTCGCACCCATCCATCTTGGTACAACCTGTATGCTTCGAGGGATTTATACTTCTTCAACTCATCTTTGGTATAGGCCGATTTGCTGAACAACAGGTAGTTGATCACGTCGATGTGGGTCACCTGAGGCCACTTGCTCACATTCTTCTCAAATTGATCATTTGATAGACCATAAGGGTCACACCCAATGACAGAAATCTTCTCTTTGTAACGAACAAGAACGTCCGGGGGGAGCGTCTCTTGGTAGCCAAGGTTGGCACTCACACTGCTAGCCATACTCAAGCCTGGATCTACCGTATCCTTACGTACACTCCAAGTCTGTTCTACAGGTAGTTGGTTGCAGGTTGACCCACTGCCCAGGTGTTCACCAGTTCACTGGTCCACGGCAAACTTAAACCGAATGTTCTGTGTTTGTTGGGCAACAATACGTAATATAAACTAGATGGCACCACACTCCACATGAACGTGACAAAACAAACAAAATTACTTTATAAAACAGACTTTTTGCGATCCGCATTCACCATAAACCAACGCAACAAATCAATATCAGCGCACACGGACAGATTAGCTTGGGTATCAAAATGGCCGCCGCGCAATGCGAGATGGGTAAACTGTGACGTCAGTGAAAACAAAGGATAGACTGTGCCCAATTTTTAACTCTCTAGGGCCTAGAGTCTCTAGAGTCTAGGCCCAAGGCCTCCATTATGACGTCATAATTCGAGAAGTACAAAATTTCATTCAATCAAGATGCAATTTCTTGAGCGCCATGTCGGCATAAACTGGTGGAGAAAAAAAATTAATGATGACGTCATCGGTCACGTGGTTCGACCGCCATCTTGGAAAAACCGAAAAACTTTGCACCTCTATATCTCCGAAAGTGCTGAATAGAAAAAATTAAGACCTGGCTCATTGTAAAGAACTCTCCATGGGGAATAAAATATGTTAATGATGATGTCATAGGTGCCTCCATTATGACGTCATAATTCAACAAGAACAAAACTTCATCTGATCAAGATGAAATTTCTCGAGCATAATCTGGGCATAAATTAGTTTAGAAAACAAATAATGATGACGTCATCGGTCACGTGGTTCGGCCACCATCTTGGAAAAACCGAAAAGCTTGATCCAAAATGGCCGATTTAAAAAAAGTACATTCCAACAAGTCCTCGGTCTCTGACCGATTTTTCATTTGTTTGTTTGTTTGTGAACAAAATATCTCAAAAGGTTGTGGACGGATTCGGACGAAATTTGGCAGAGAGGTAGCGTATGTGACAAGGACGAAATGATTAGATTTTGGTGACGATCCGGATTCGGATCCGGCTACTAGAATTTTAAAGTGATTCATCACCATTGTAAGACAGGGCCAAAAACGATACATAGCAGGATATATCAAAAAGTGGTGGATGGATTTGGACGAAATTGGTGGACCGGTTGGGTATCTCACAAGGACAAATAGATTAGATTTTGGTGAAGATCTGAATATGGATTCGGATATGATAATTATTTAATATTTAAGTGGTTCTTCACCATTGTGAGAGAGGGCCAAAAACGATACATAGCAGGATATCTCAAAAAGTTATGGATGGATTTGGACGAAACTTGTTGGACAGGTTGTGTGTGTGACAGGGAAGAATCGATTCAACTTTGGTGAAGATCTGGATCCGGATCTGGCTGGTAGAATTTTTAAAGTGATTCTTCACCGTTGAGTGATAGGTGGAGGCTCTCTACTGAGTGCCGTTCTCGTTTGATTTCTTTTTTTCTGCCTGTGGAACCAATCTCCACATTCTCTTCAATCTCATTCCTCCCTCCAATTCTTCAAGACAGCTGTGCCCCACTATCTATGATCTTCCCCCATCAAAGACCATGATCTGTTCTACCCCCTTTAACTCTGCCACCACCACCATGCCCCCTCTCCTTTCAAATTTCTAGTTTTTACCTTCCTTCTAGTTTTCTCTGTATCCATCTTGTCCACCCCTTGCATCCTCTGCTACCACTCATTTCTCCCTACATCCCTATTTATCAAAGTCTCCCTCACATTTGTCCCTCAACCCTGCTGTTGTTGTTCCCCCCTGTTTCTGCTGTTCCTTTTGTTCTGTTATGTCCTGATCCGTTCAGTGTTCCAGCAATTCCATGAGTTTTCACTACACATACAAAAAATGGGATTTATTAACAGGAAGACATGGGATGGGCAGGAAGAAAAGAGAACATGGCCGAAAACGGGGAAAAACTCAACGCAATGAAATGAACGAAATGTCCCTTGTGCCCACGGTACCCAGTACCCACCCCAGTGGTACCCACGGTACCCACCCAGTACCCGGTGGCTTAATTAGTTAAACTTGTTCTTTCATTCCGGAAACAACTAAGGCACAGCAGGATGTTGATGAGTCATATTTGAGACTGGTTATGGTATATTGTGCACTTCAGTCACCGCTGCCTTTGCATATATCGTCTTTAGTCTTTTTAATCTGCAGGTATAAAGGTTGTCTACTCTTCCTTCCTTCCTTCCTGCCTTCCTGTTTCCTCTTTACTTCCTGTTTTAGGCTTTTCCTGTGTCTGTTCACTCTTGTTTGAGTCCTCTGCTTTTACTCCTCGATTTTTCATTCCAGGAATTTGGGCTATTTGAATCGAACTCTTATTTTGTTTTGTGTGCAGGTGTTATGTGCAGTTTGCTTTCCGATTTAAACTGTGCTGTTTTGAAATGTGATGTGAAAGTTGAAATGGAGGATGACATTGCTTTCCAAATCCAGCCTTTCAAACTTTCAGCCATCATTTAACTTCAACTGTCAGTTTACTAATCAAGAGAAATTTAAAATTGAAATTATTTGTTCACACACAGACCTTTTGGAGGAAGAACACTTGTGGTATGTGCTATAATTGTGAACACAAAGTGATTTTACCATTTCTAGTTCATTGTTTTTTGTCCACCCATGTTTTTTAATAGGGGTATGTGACAGGAGTGTGTTTGAATGATGGCATGCTTTCATGTAGGCTCGGTCCGTGGAGAACAGGCGGCACTGGGCTCACCATCTCAAACGACTTATGGTCGAAAACCACCCATCTGCTGTACCTGACCGTGTAAGTTTGTTGGGGTTGTGGGTTATCTTTATATGTAACTAGCAGAAGTACCCGGCGTTGCCGGGCGGGGAAGGGGGGGAGGGGGAGGGGAGGGGAGGGGCAAAGGGGAGGGAGGGGAGGGGGGGAGGCGAGGGGCACTCACTGATGTGGTATGTCACTTAAACTCCAAAAAAACGAACTTTTTTTTTCAATTTTTTTTTTTTTGCCTAAAACACTCCCAGGCACTCACTGATGAACCTCTGAAAGTTTGATGAAGATCCGTTCAGCCATCTCTGAATAAAACGCAGACACACACACACAGACAACTCGCGTTTATATATATACACAAAGAATTAAGTTAAGCACCCCCCCCGTTTTTTTACAACCTCGCACATTACAAGTTTGTTGTCGTCAAAACAGTGTAATATACCCATGATATTGCTATATTTTCTGGAGAAGTGATATTATGGTCACATAAAAACATAACAATCATGCCGTTTTCAATATTTTATTCTGAATAATTTAAGGTGAAATTTTTTGGGAATTTTAGGCATATTTTCACCTCAATTTAAGTATGGAGCTATAGGTCCATCACGGACAGTGTGGATGACGTTTATGTTTTCTAACGTACAGTCATTGTTCTGAGAAGACCTCTAGCGATCTTTGCGTCAATAACGTGTGTAGGACCCACGTGATCGGATCACTGACTCAACCAATCACTTTTTTTCACTTTGATCACTCAATTTCATCAATGGATAATTGCTAATGTCATACCAATCATTATTTGATCTCACATACCTTAGAATATATGCCAATGTATACATATACACAAAGAATATATATTAGGGGGTGCTTACCTTAATTCGTTGTGTAGGGGTGCTTAACTTAATTCTTTGTGTATACTAGGGCATGCCCGTACTATATATATATCTAAAATTATATCCCCCCCCTCTATTTACATGAAATGGTTTGGTCCATTCGCAAAGCCAAAGCGAACGGCTTGCGAGTACGGTGACAATCCCCCCCTCTATTTACATGAAATGGTTTGGTCCATTCGCAAAGCCAAAGCGAACGGCTTGCGAGTACGGTGACAATCCCCCCCCCCCTCTATTTACATGAAATGGTTTGGTCCAAAGCGAACGGCTTGCGGAGTTTGGTAAAGAAATCGCCATAGCTCGGTAACTACTTGTCCGATTAATATGAAACCTTGAAAAGGCACATCCTCAGGTCCCCAGCAATATACCTGGCAAGTTTCAAGTATATCGGACCCGTGGTTGTCGAGAAACAGCGGTCACAGACAAACACACAGACATACACACATACACACACACACACACACACAGAGATTACTGGAATTATAGATAGATATATATAAATCGGGATTTAAATTTAATTCAAAAATTGATCCAGACGTCTATTCTCTTTCAAACATTCAAACCGACAGAGGTACTTATTTATCACAGCATCTGGAGACTTTTCACCCTTTGACTCAACTCCGTTTCGCTGTTATTATATTTGGTGGAGCAAAAAGTCAATTGAGCGTTATAGATATTGAGATACATTGTTTCAGTCAATAATTTATTGCAGTATGGTGTACAGACTAAGGTAGAGTTTATTACCTCCACCACTGAAGGTGGATGGAGGTTATGTTTTCACCCCTGTCTGTGTGTTTGTCTGTCCGTTTGTGAACAAAATATCTCAATAAGATGTGGATGGTTTCGGAAGAAATTTGGCAGAGATGTAGCGTATGTGACAAGGACAAAATGAATAGATTTTGGTGAAGATCTGAATATGGATTCGGATATGAGAATTATTAATTTTTTAAAGTGATTATTCACCATTGTGAGATCGGGCCAAACACGATACATAGCAGGATATCTCAAAATGTTATGGATGGATTTGGACGAAGCTTGTTGGACAGGTTGGGTGTCTGACAAGGAAGAATCGGTTCACTTTTGGTGAAGATCCGGATCCAGCTAGTAGAATTTTTAAAGTGATTCTTCACCATTGAGTGATATGGCCAACCAGGTGGAGGTGTGCTCTCGACTGAGTGCCGTTCTCGTTGTGATATGTATCATTATGAATGTAAACTTATTGTTGGCCATGGCCTTCATTTATTGCAAATCTTATTTCAATGAAATACAAGGATATATTGACACAGGACGAGACAAATATGTAGGTCCATCATGGTTGTTCCACATCCACATTTTCCAAACCACACCCAATCAACCACAACACTAACCACACCGACACACCAAAGCCAGTCCTACCTGACACCCATTCGATGATAAGGGTGGAGACAATCATAGGCAGGGCACAGGTGAAGAGGGATATCACAAACTGGACATCAACAACCACACATTATATGGGGATTATGAATTGTTTTTGGGGATGAGGGGGAGGCACAAATAGGGGAGGTTTCCTGAGCACACGACATGCTGATCCATAGCGACGTCCATAACTCAGCGTATGAATATCACATGATACCAAGACCGCAGTGCCAGAATTACTGGGGAGAGGCAGGGTTGAGAGTGCTTGTTAGTTTGCTGTATTAAAATGGTTTGGCTGTGTCGAAAACAGGAACGTGGGCTCTTGTCCCAAAACTAAACTTTTATTCCTTTATTAAAAGCCCCCCTACTTTCTTCCCATAATTTAAGCACTGCTAAACAGCAGCACATACACACAACGCCTGCGGGTCACTGAATTAAATTATCGTCTCCCTTCAATCTCTGCCCTCGTTCATGTACTCCTCTATCCCGCATTGCTTTCATGTTTCCCATTTCATTTTCAATGTCACCTGCTGTCCCTGCTGCTGCGGAATGCACCTTCCCAGGAATATACATCATTATCTATATTCCTGTCCTGCTCTTGTCTTTGTCCCATGGGGATTTATTTGCTGTTTCTTACATGTCCTTCAATGTTTTTAACTGCTGTTGGGCATGTATATGACAAAAGGTAACCGAAGCGGACTATCAATTATTGTATGTGCCTTTAATGGGCATGAAAAATGCAAGTATAGGAGTTGAAGGAAGTGAACTTTTGTTCAGTCTCGTTGTTTTCCTCTACTTATGCAGGCACGACAATAACAATTTTCAATGTTGATTTTGCCTTTTTGACCCCGAACTCTCTCTGATTTATGCTTACTGGTGTCGTTTCTGCCCAAAGCTGCAAATTAAAAAGGCTTCTGTGTTTAGTTAAACTTGAAGCAGATTAAGGTCCTGTAATCATTTTTAATAGCCTTTTTTAATTTTTAATTTTAATATTTTTAATAGTAGCCTGGTGTTGGGCTAGCGGCTAGGGTACCGGCTTGGGATCCTAGGATCCTGGGTTCGAATCCCGGTCGATCGCTGAATTAACACCAGGGGGGTTGACTCAGCCTGTCATCCTTCCGAGGTCGGCTAATTGAGTACCAGTTCACTGGTAATTCCCTGGTTGTCGTTAAAGGCGGCAAAAAGGGTTGGCGTCAGGAAGGGCATCCGGCCGTAAAACATTGCTTCAAAAAGGGGACCGAAAAACAACAACAACCACGGTTCCCGAAAAAGGCCAACCCCCGCTTGCGGGGAAAAATGGCCTCTAAAGGTGGTTTTTTAATCATTTTTAATAGCACGTATCCACTGCTGTGTTTACCCTCATAGCCAAACCTGCCTTTCGGTTCTTAATTCTCATTTATTTTCCCCCATCACCTTCCAACATTATGCCACTTAGCATCTTTACTGGTTTATTGTTCGTAATGTGTTTGTACACTCTGATCTAACCTTATTAATTACTCGTCCAGCCTCTTGTGTTCTCCTTTCTTGTGATGGTCCTGAAGAGTCTGCAACAACCATGACATGTAAAACCACGTTCAGATCTTCACCAAAGTCGAATCGATTCGGTCTTGTCACACACCCACCCGGTCCACCACGTTTTGACCAAATCCGTCCATAACGTTTTCAGATATCGTGCTATGTATTGGTTTTAGCCTTATCACAATGGTGAAGAATCACTTTCTGAGATATCTTGTCTCTCGCGATGATGTCTCTCGCGTGTTCATTATACGTGAAAGACAGACAAACAGACAGACAGGGGTGAAAAAATAACCTCCACCCACCTTTGGTGGTGGAGGTAACCAGACGGTATTCGGTAGAGCGCAAACCTCCGCTAGGCTAAACATTTTACGTTTTGTATCCACTGATAGGCCGGATCTGGATTCGGACCTGAACCAAAATCGAATCGTCTTGTTCTCGTCACCAAACCAACTCATCCCCCCAAGTTTGGTCATACCCCGTCCACAACTGTTTGAAATATCGTGCTGTATATCGTCTTTGGCACCATCTTTCAATGGTAAAGAATCATTTAAAGAATTTAAAAAAATTCTCCAATCCGGATCTTCACTGAAATCTTTTCCCTCACCAAAATCTTCTTCACCAAAATCTAATCAATTCGTCCTCGTCACACACCGAACCCTGTCCACAAGGTTCGTCCGAATCTGTCGATAACCTTTTGAGATGCCATGTTATATATCGTTTTTGGCCCTGCCTCTCAATCACCGTAAGAACTCGAGGATCCGGATCCGGAGCCCGATCTTCACCAAAAGGTAATCGTTTCGTTTTTCGTCCTCGTCACAAACCCAACCTCTCCACCAAATTTTGTCCGAATGAGTCCATAACATTTTGAGACATCCTGTTCACAAACAGACAGACAAGGGTGAGAACATAACCTCCATCCACCTTCGGCGACAGAGGTAATAAATGACCCCAAAGGGTATCGCAGCGACCCGCAGCGTGGATCGCTCCAACGATTGTGTAAAATATTCAGTGCGGTTTCCACCACCACGTATTCTATCACACTGGCTCTGGCATCTAGAAACAGAAATAACAACTCATTATACGTGAAAACTTGGATTTCATTTTTGATTTATGCTAATAAAGTTCGGTTTTTGCTTTAAAAAAAGAATCTAACTTGCCTTTTGCTGCTGTTGTGTGTTTCAGGCAAAGCACGTTATTTTGGAAATGGATTCCCTGTGTACGTATCACGTTTCTCTAAATGCACTTGACATCACGTCCAACTTTACAGTGCTGTGTATCTGCCGAAACGCCGGCGCTGGAGTAATGGAGTTTTCACAACAATGACGTTTTTGTGATTATTTGGAAGTGGCGAGGGTGTGGTGCCAATTTTATAGGTTCTCCACGCTTTATGTCAGAATGTCCAAATCAATATGGTGATCGTTGTAAACCGTCGCAAGACCCTCATGGATTTCCTTCTCATGACCAAAATGCCAATGAGCATGCCGATATGTAGAGAAAATGACCACCGTGTGTTCCGTTGCCATTTAAGGCCATAAATAATGAACGACCTGTACGCTTGAATCGTATCGAAGGAATTTTTTTGGAAAATTCCCCTTCCAAAGATCCCAAGAAGGAAATCACATTTTTACAAACCATGGACCAATTTCCAAACCCCAATGTGTTCATGCCCTTCCATTTGAAATCGGTCTAAGATGGATCAAGGACAATGTAGAGGTCTTATGGGCATTACGTCGAGTGTACGTTTTTAAAAAAAAGCCGGAATAGGATGGCTCAAAAGTATTGGACTCGCTGTGAGTCATGTAGTCTGGGTTTGATTCATGGCCCAACAATAAACTAGCCGTCATCCTGTCGACAGGATGACAGCTGGTTTGCCAATTGATTAGAACACGACAGCATCTAGGTGTTGCATCATTGAGTGTGCCATCCTTCTTAAGGGTGTTGAGCCGATCATCCAATCTGATAGCATTTGCTGGTGGACTTTGAAGATCCCACATTATATTTCAGAACGAGTTCGCCATTGTGTGTAGGTACCCTGGTCGAGTTCTCAATTTCTGCTCTAATTGGCACTTGGAGAGGCAATGTCAAACCACTCTGTGTGTTCTCTCTCTGGTGACTGCCAAAGCAGTCCCTACAGGGACAACGATGATCCTTTAAGGGCATAACCGAACAGAACGTTCTTAAAACCATGCAGGGAAATTTAGCTTAGAATTTTTTTTTTTTTGTATACCAGGTATACAAAAATTCTCCAGGTATACAAAATATACAAAATATACAAAATGTGTACCAGGTATACAAAAAATTCTGCATCGCTCATGTACGAGCTAACATTGATCACAAAAAAGACAAACTGACACATAAAACATAAAACATGATAAAGGGAGTGGGAGAACAAGATAGAGAGCAGGGACATCGGGAGATCTGTGGGAGGAGGAGGCATGGGAATGGCGGGGGGGGGGGGGAGGGTATGGGGTGGGAGAGGTTAAAAAAACAAAAAAACACGTGGACACTGCTCGGACTTCCAGAAAAGAAGTCGGTATTGCAAAAAAGTGGATCTGGGGTGAATTGACGGGGGTAGCACTTTTTAATGGCCACATTTGGCATTTGTTTTCACCTTATTGTTGGGTTGGCCAGGTAAATATTTGGCCATCTTTATGAACTGGTTGGCCAGGCCTGCCTGGAGCTGATTTGGGCAAGAATTAGGAATTTGTTCACTATGCTAATGATAACCCATCCATTGTTCACGAAAACCACCCTGCAAATTTTAACGTCCACCAGCTAGCAGGTGGGACACCCAATTTGACGTCGATCGAGGGTCGGTGCACTTTGTGATTCAACGTGCTGCCTGCGATTAAAGAGTCGGACATTAAACCCAGGCTAGACAGTTCAAAGGTTAGACAGTGCGCCATCTCTGTGCCATTCTAACAGACTGCAATATAGCTGAAAACACGATTCAAAAATAAAATAATGTATATTTGAGGTAACGTGCAATTGATGAGAACAGGACAGCAGGCCCAGCCCTTTGTTCAGCAGCAAAACATATTGTATTAGAGGACGAGGGGTTTGAATGCATGCAAATGGGTGGATGTGCGTATAGTCTGATAAGGCATATGCATGTACACATCGTTTGATATATGAACCATAGACCAATCAAGTTGCTGCTATAACAGTTATTTGCGGGCTCATTTAACAATTGGGGGGATTGGTGAATAGGGCACTTAAGCTTACCGTCTTTTCTCCCTTCCAGTTCCTCCTGGCCACAATTATGTGCCAGGGAGGTTACCACGAGAAAAGGCTGCGAAAACACGCAGAGAGCCCCGCAAGTGTGCAGGTGAGCAAGGAAACACTGCCTTCGGTTTTAAAGACTTCAGCATTTCACCGTATTCGTGAACATTGCATCGACTCGAGCGTTCCATCTCGGTAGTGCAGATCCTCGGCTCAATTTGAACATGTTTTTTTTAAATCACCACCACCTGCTGCTGTTATGATAACTCCGCTGCAGCAAAGTGTTTGTTTGACTCGAATGTGGTCAAGCATGTGATAGAAATAAGGTAAGGATGCACAATTACAAACTTGTTCTCGAAATGACTTTGAGTGTGTCGTTCGGCTTTGCCCATGCATGGTTCTTTAAGTAAGTTTTTCTCACTTGGACCCTTTTAACAGGTACCAGATGGGTAAAATCAGGCTCGCCAATTGTCACAGTCTCTTCTATCCAGAGTGTTTTCTAGCCCGAAGCACTTCCCTGGCTTTGCTAGTTTTACTTTAGATGCTGAGACTTGAATCCCAGAAGCGATGGCAAAAGGTACTGAGCTGCATAATAATAATAATAATAATAATAATAATAATAATAATACATTTATTTTATATAGCGCTTTTCAAGAAGCCCAAAGACGCTTTGACAGAGTACAAAAAAAACAAGTGCAAAAAGACAAAAATCAACAGGTAAATAATCAAAGCAAAAGGAAGGAGAAGGAGAAGAGATAGTCAGGGGTTAAATGCTGTGGGTTAAATGTTGAATGCAGTGTTGAACAGGTGGGTCTTGAGTGATGTTTTGAATGTGGTGAGTGAGGAGGAGTCTCTGATGGTGTGAGGTAGTGAGTTCCAGAGGGTGGGAGCAGCGATGGAGAAGGCCCTGTCCCGCCAGGATCTGAATTTGGTCCGCATGGGGGAGGGGGGGGGGGGTCAGGAGGTTGGTACCAGCAGAGCGGAGGTTGCGGGTGGGAGTGTGTCTGGAGAGGAGGTCAGTCAGGTAGGATGGGGCCAGGTTATGGAGGGCTTTGTAGGTCAAGAGGAGGATTTTGTACTGGATTCTCTGGGGGATGGGGAGCCATTGAAGCTTGTAAAGGACGGGGGTGATGTGGTCACGGGTCCAGGAATGGGTGAGTAGACGGGCAGCGGAGTTCTGAATGTATTGGAGTTTATTGATGATTATTGAGGGTGAACCAAAGAGGAGGCTGTTGCAGTAGTCCAGACGGGAGGTGATGAAGGCGTGGATGAGGGTTTCTGCAGCCGTGGAGGAGAGGGATGGACGGAGACGGGCGATGTTTTTCAGGTGAAAGAAGGCTGTCTTTGTGATCTGTTTAGTGTATTTGTCGAAGGAGAGGGTTTGGTCAAAGATGATGCCAAGATTCCGGATGTGAGGGGAGGTGGATACTGGGAAACCGTCGATGTTGAGGGCAAAGTTACGGGTGGATTTGGTGAGCGTTTTTGGGCCAATGATGATTATTTCAGATTTATCATAGTTAAGCTTGAGGAAGTTGATTTGAAGCCAGGATTTTATTTCAGTGATGCAGTTTGTCAGGATAGAGTGGGTGGCGGTGGAGATGGACTTGGTGGAGATGAAAAGCTGGATGTCATCGGCGAAGCAGTGGAATTGGAGACCATGACGGCGGATTAAGTGACCAAGGGGGAACAGGTACAGGATGAAGAGGAGGGGGCCAAGAACTGAACCTTGGGGGACACCTTGGGGGAGGGGAGCAGTGGGGGATTTGCAGTTATTGATGGAGATGAATTGGCGTCTGTCGGAGAGGTATGATTTGATCCAAGAGAGGGCAGTGCCGGTAATGTTAAAGGTGGTTTCAAGTCGGGTGAGGAGGATGGTGTGATTGATGGTGTCAAAGGCGGCGCTGAGGTCGAGGAGGATGAGAATGTTGAGGTTGCCAGCGTCAGAGGAGAGGAGAAGGTCGTTGGTGATTTTGAGGAGAGCAGTTTCAGTACTGTGGTTGGAGCGGAATCCGGATTGGAATGTTTCATACAGGTTATTGGCAGAGAGGTGATGCTTAAGTTGAGTGGCTACAGCGCGTTCCAAAACTTTTGACAGAAAGGGTAGGTTGGAGATGGGTCTGAAGTTGTTTAGGGTGTCAGGGTTGAGTCCAGGTTTTTTCAGAATGGGGGTAACAGCAGCAATTTTGAGGGATGGTTGGACGATGCCTGTAGACAGGGAGGAGTTTATTGTTGCAGTGATAAGTGGAGAGAGAGCAGGAAGGGAGGCCTTGACAAAGCTGGAGGGGATGGGGTCAAGAGTGCAGGTGGCAGTTTTCATTCCTATGAGGAGTTCAGAGAGGTCAGTAGGGGAGACTGGGGAGAACTGAGACAGGGGTTGGCAGGATAAGGGGGGGCAGGTGGTTTGAGGGGGAGCAGGTGCAGTGGTGGTTAAGCTGCTGTAGATGTTGTCAATTTTGCTTTGGAAGAATGAAAGGAAGGAGATGCAGTTGTCTACTGTGAATGACTGGGTGGTGGTATCCAGGGGGCTGAGGAGTTTGTTTATTGTAGAGAAGAGTGCTTTTGGGTTTCCAGAGCCAGAGTGGATAATTTGAGAGTAGTAGACGGAGCGGGCGCGGGAGAGGGCATCTTTGTAGTGTTGTAGGTGGTCCTTGTAGGCTTGGGAGTGAATTGTGAGACCTGTTTTATTGCGGAGTCTTTCTAGTTGGTGAGCACGAGTTTTCATCAGGCGGAGTTCAGGGGTAAACCAGGGAGCAGAATGGGTGAAAGAAACTGTTTTGGTTTTCACGGGCGCAAGCTGGTCAAGGCAGGAGGAGAGAGTGTGGTTGTAGTAGTCAGTGAGGTCAGAAGGGGTGTGGAGGTCAACGAAGGGAGAAGTGGACATTTTTTCAGAGAGGGTGGATGAGAATGAGGTAGGTGAAAGAGCGTTTAGCTTACGGAAATTGATTGTGCGATAATGCCATGGTGCTGGGGTGGGGATGTTGATGGTCATAGTGGTCAGAGAGGGTGAGGTCGGAGCCAGAGAGATGGTGCAAAACTAATCCAGTAGAGCAGACAAGGTCCAGAATGTGCCCACGGTTATGGGTAGGAAAGTTGACATGTTGAGTGAGGTTAAAGCAGGTGAGTAAATCAGTGAAGTCAGTGGTTATTGTGGAGTCAGCGGAGTCCATGTGGATATTGAAATCACCGAGGAGGAGGATTGAGGGGGAGAGGGAACAGAGCTGGGTCAGAAAGTAGGAGAGGTCAGACAGGAATGATGGGTGTGGTTTGGGAGGGCGGTAGACGACAGCCATGACTGACTGTGTGTGACCAGAGAGTTTAAAAGCCAGGTGTTCAAATGATGGAGCAGATGAGATGGAGATGAGGCTGGTCTTGATGTCCCGTCGGTGAATTACGGCAATTCCACCACCTCGGCCCTCCGAGCGTGGTTTATTGATGTAAGAATATCCATTGGGTGTAGTGAGGTTGAGTGAGAAGTAGTCCAGTGGTTGTTGCCAGGTTTCAGTGAGACAGAGAAAGTCCAGTTTATTTTCCAGAATGTAGTCGTTCAGGGTGAGGCTTTTGTTGTTGAGGGACCGGGTATTGAACAGGGTGAGCTTGATGTTGCTTTGTACGGTGGGGATGATCTCAGGTGATTTAGCCAGGGTTTGCAGACAGGAGGTTTGCAGACAGGTTTGCAGACAAGCACATAATAAACGGATTTTTGTTTTCCGGACAGTGATGTAAGGCTTATTGTTATTTTTTTTATTTTTTTTGTATACAGGATCGAGGCTCGTGAAAGAGCTAACATTAATCACACAAAAAAATCAAACAGACACATAAAACATACAGTAAAGGGAGCGGTAGACAAGATGCGGAGAGATGGGGAAGCACACAAACACAACATTTGAGAGCAGGGACATCGGGAGATCTGTGGGAGGGAGAGGGCTTGTGGGGAGGAGGCGTGGGAAGGAGGGTGGGAGAAGTATAAAACACATGGACACTGCTAGGACTTCCAGGAAAGAAGTCCGTATTTCAAAAAAGTGGATCTGTGGTGAATTAACAGGGGTAGAAAAGATCAAGGTTTTGGATGGGGGAATATAAGAGATGGTGGTGAACAGCTGTTTTAAAGACCTGGAGGGAGGAATGGGATTGAAGGGAGTGAGGGAGTTTGTTCCAGAGGCAGCAGAAAAGAGGAATGAAAGAGTGAAGGTGAATAGAGAGTCTTGATTTTGGCAGTTTAACTATAAGAGGTTATAAAGCTTGATCATGTTATAAGGCTTATAAGATGTTATAAGGCTCTAACCATGAGGCTTGATCATAACTGAGTTTCTACATAAATCACATGCAGAACGAAGACATTAGTAGACATCAGTATGCTTTTCCATGAATTTCAAGGACATTCGTGGATGATAGACAAACATGTGGCATATGACATTTGAACCTGGGTTAGATAATATATAATGTTCCTTTACAAGGCATGTTAACGCAGGATGAGGCCATTTGGACCATCAAAGCCTGCGCTATGATTGCTATGTCCCATGGATGTTTATCAGTGCTTTATCCTTTTTAAATGCCGAGTGCCAAGCAAGGAAGCAGCACATACCATTTTTAAGGTCTTTGAAATGACTCGGCTAGGGTTTGAACCAACGACGTCCCAGACTCAGAGAGGATGTGCCCATCATTATGCCACCGAGTGTGGTTTCGCTGCATCAGGAGCCTGTAGCTCAGATGATAATACAAACATGGCGACCCACATGTCACATGTTTGATATGAAAACCTTTGATATGTGGTCAATATATATATATATGTGTTTGTGCACAATGAGCTTTAGAGTGCCTCGAGTAAAAGCTTCTTCAAATGTAGCACTTTTCAATCGATGAAATGCTCTGTGAAGAGTGATGCACGGTGATGTCTGAAAATGAAGCGAGTCAAACTTTGAGGGCACACATCTCATTGTGTTGGATACCCGCTCTCAAAACATGGCTTGGCTCAAAAACATGGCAAAACATGGCTCAAAACAAACTTTGAGGGCACACATCTGCTTGTGTTGGATACCCGCTCTAAAAACATGGCTTGGCTCAAAAACATGGCTCAAAAACATGGCAAAACATGGCTCAAAACAAACTTTGAGGGCACACATCTGCTTGTGTTGGATACCCGCTCTCAAAACATGGCTTGGCTCAAAAACATGGCTCAAAAACATGGCTCAAAACAAACTTTGAGGGCACACATCTGCTTGTGTTGGATACCCGCTCTAAAAACATGGCTTGGCTCAAAAACATGGTTTAAAAACATGGCTCAAAACAAACTTTGAGGGCACACATCTGCTTGTGTTGGATACCCGCTCTAAAAACATGGCTTGGCTCAAAAACATGGCTCAAAAACATGGCAAAACATGGCTCAAAACAAACTTTGAGGGCACACATCTGCTTGTGTTGGATACCCGCTCTCAAAACATGGCTTGGCTCAAAAACATGGCTTAAAAACATGGCTCAAAACAAACTTTGAGGGCACACATCTGCTTGTGTTGGATACCCGCTCTAAAAACATGGCTTGGCTCAAAAACATGGCTTAAAAACATGGCTCAAAACAAACTTTGAGGGCACACATCTGCTTGTGTTGGATACCCGCTCTCAAAACATGGCACTTAGAATTCATTCGTCAAATGCGGTACTAAAAGCTCATGGCGTTGACTGTTCATTTGAGCTGTTGTAATGAAGTGTGACTAAAAAAAACAAACATCTGTGATGATTGTTTCTCACATTGCCTGCTACAGGGCAGGTATGCAGACAAGGTGCTAGAGTACTCGTGCAATCGCAGCCCTTAGGGAAATCATTCAGGTAGAATTGCACATATTCACTCTCTGATAATGATATGATGAATGGTCTCCATGCATTCCTCACTAGCAGCCTTTCGTTGCATAATTTTTTTTTGTTACGGGATTGTGGCTAGAATGTAAATTATTGCATTTTTTTCTTTCTTAACAATGGTTGGTTTCCATTAAAATTCCAGGAAGTTAATGAACCTCTGTCCGCCGTCCGCCGTTTTCCTTTTTTTTTTTTGGAACTTCTGCAGTTTCACCCCATGGGGTACCTATTCCTGGGGTAGAACCTGGACCCACTTTGACCTTCCTCCTTTCCCCCCATAGACAACTGTAAACACTGATTTTTTTTTTAATGCTGTGAACAAACTTTAGTTTATCATGGATGATGAAGGTTGCGATCAAGTCTCATCAAAATTGTGTGTGTAGTTTTGGAGAAGAACATCCGCGTTGTTGCATACTGACTCAGAGTTACTGACTGACTGACACCGCACTATTCCCCATGTGAGCTAAAAATGATAAACAAGTCCAAAATATGAAAATAGTCAAAGTTCAGCTAAACTATTTCAGAAAATACGTTGAAGTGAAGTTAGATTAATAAAATAAAATTTTCGCTTTTCAACGAAGAAAATTCAAGTCACAGGACTAAGAATATATACCACCAAGCTCAAACTCAAAAAAAGAACTAAGTTGGAATGCTTTGTTAAGTTCACAGCTCATAAATAGGAAAAGTGAATTACATAAGAATCTTACTATAATTCACCAAATGTCCGTCCGTCTGTCTATCTGTCCGTTCGAAGGTACCGCAAGAACGGCTGAACCAATCGCAACGATATTTTGGGTGGGTAATCCTGGGATCCCCTGGAGTAAAATAGGCTATATTGTTTTTCCAATTTCAGCTTTGGCCTCCAGCATTTTCAGGTTTGGACTCCCGCATAACGTTATTTTCCCGGGTACCGCACAAACGGCTGCACCGATCGCAACCTGACGAATGAAAACACACAGTTAAAAATAATGACCTCGGACAAAGACCTTTTATAAGGACATGGGTTGAATCCCTACTTGAGAGAATGCCAACCCCCTCCCTGCCATCACGGTCGTCTCTCCAACTCACAATCCCACGAGATATGCGGAAAGGACGACCCAAAACCAATTATCTTCTTTTTTATTCGTATATAAACATCATTAAAAGTAAATAATGACCTCGGCCAAAGTTCAAACGACGTGGGTTTATTCTCTACATGAGAGAATTCCACATAGCTATTTGGGCGGTATATAAGCTAACAGATCGCTGTCTCCATCGATCTTGCCAAGGCCATAACACCTATCGGCTCAAAATCCTTTTAACTGTTGACTTAGTCGTTTTTACAATGAAGGAAACATTAACAATGTTTTTAAAAGTTTATTTTTTATATTAATGCTATTTAATTTGTGATTCGAGTTATGCTGTTTGGAATGAAAAAAGAGATGTCGAGTTCAAGTAAATGACGACATGCCGTGATGGTTTCTACTTTCTAAACGTGGACTTCGCGGGTCGCCATATGCAGATTCGCCACGGACCCACGATCGATATTTCTATACGTGAACGTACCCATTTGTTTGCGTACGGGTACGTTTTTCATGGAAGTCCTTCTCGAACTTGCTGTCCATGTCTGACGTGCGACTGAAGGTGCTATAGGAATGTGGAATTTATTGGTTTCATGCTTTAGCATTCGCCGTATCTGCATTGCCTGTTTGCTTCTGGCCTCCCACCCGTGCATAGCACGGGTACCTCACTAGTATTATTAATTTCTACTTCAAGAACTCTCTTTTGAAAATTGTTTAATGGACTGCTAATCATAGTACGAATGATGAACTGGTGATGCTAGTCTGTGTTATGAAAAGCCTTTTTAGTGCAGCCAGAAAGGAATAGTTCAAAATGAATTTTAATATGATCTAAATTCCCACTTGGAATGTTGCTTTTTCATGGCAACCCAGCCTTATTCATGCAGTAGCTTTTACTATGCAGGGAATGTACTGAGTGGAAGGACAATGGAGGGTCAGATAGAGAAAGGAAGGGGAAGGACGAAGAGGAAGCAATGGATTGACCATAGCTTATAAGGCCAAGCATGAGAGGTAGCACACCCATAGTGCAGATGAATAATGTGAGAGAGAATGAATTCAGACAATAAAAATCGAGAACGACACTCTTCGACGTCACGACGTTGACTGATATGTCTCTGCCCACATTATTACATCATTTTACATACTTGTACCAAGTTTGATTTAAATCCCTTCAGCTGTTCTCAAGTATCAGATTTTACTTGACATGACCTCTGACCTTTGACACCGAAATATAATCATTTTCTCTTTGCATAATAATATACAGTTGTACCAGGTTTGGTCAAAATCCCATCACTGGTTCACAAGTTAGCTTGGTAACAGAATTTTTACCTTACAGGACCTTTGACCATTGACCCCATAATCTAATCAGTTCATCCTTAAATCATTACACATACTTGTACCATGTTTGACTTAGATCCCTTCACCTGTTCATTCTTAAGGTATCGTGGTAACGAAAACCTATCATGGACTGATGGACGGACCGACAGACAACCCAAAAACATAATGCCTCAGGCAGTGCCGGATTAAGCCTCGGCTGGCCCGAAGGCACATTTTGAAATTTTAGAGAATGGCCTGAACAATTTAAATTAGATCTCGGGCTCATGGAAATGGACCCCAGACAAAAGATGCCCTGATTCATGAAGAAAATATTTAATACAAAAAAAGACAAATATTTAATGTGAAAAGAAACTACAGACTTGGCATTTAATATGGAATCTTTTTTTTCCTTGACTTGGGTTTACTTTCTGAACTCAGTATATCAATCTGGTGAGTTTATTTTACCCTTCGGTGATGTCTTTGTTGAAAGAACCATGTCACTGATTGTCTTTCGCAGCAAGAAGTCAATAACAAAATTATATCACAGGTGGCATGACAAAATGTAAGGACAGGTACATTTGACGATTGGCCTCACAATCAGGTAAATAAGGGTTGTTGCATTCTGTATTAGTGGAAAACAACTGCTGCACGTCCACAAAAGTTATTGCCGCTTCCTCTGGAGATGGTCCATCAACTTGACAATGCTGTTTGTCATGGAGTGGTGGCTTTACGAAATTCTGGCATGAAACAGCATGCTATTGCTCGGCAGTATGGCATCACTCAAGGTCAGGTGTCAAAGATCCTGAAACGAAATGCTCAGAGGGGTGTCCCTCCTCCAATACCGAGGCCAGGACGTCCACGCAGAACCACAAGGAGAGATGATCGCCAGCTGCACCGGTTAGTCTGCAATGGCCATACCAAGTCAGCTAATCGGCTTAGGGCTGAGTGGCAGCAACTAACAAATGTGCCTGTATCCAGAAGGCTAGTCAACCAACGACTGGTTCAAGCAGGCTATCGTGCCGGGCGTCCTCTGAGAAAGCCACGCCTGACCAGACAACACAGCCAGCGCTGATTGCAGTGGGCCAGAGAGCACCGTCAATGGCAGCCAGGACACTGGAATCACGTGACCTTCAGTGACGAGTCTAGATTTCTGGTCTATCGTCAAGATGGCCGCGTCCGAGTGTGCAGACAAGTGCATGAAGCCCACAACGAAGATTGTATAGTGCCAAGAGTCCAAGCTGGAGGTGGTGGGGTGACCGTTTGGGCTGCTCTTCATGCACAGGGCAAAACTGAGCTGGTTGTTCTGAATGGAAACCTGAACCAGTTCAAGTACAGGGTCATTCTGGAAGAAACATTGCTTCCATTTGCTTGTGCAGCCTTTCGAGGAAACTTTGTCTTCCAAGATGACAATGCACGGCCTCATCGTGCTCGCATGATCCAACACTTTCTTGCTGACCGTGGTGTAGAGCATATGGAGTGGCCTGCCATGTCCCCAGATATGAATCCGATAGAGAACTTGTGGGCAGAATTAACGCGTCAAATCGACAACTTGGACCAGCAGCCGACCTCTGTGCGTGAATTGCAGCAGGCTATTGTCACTGCATGGCAAACTATTCCTGTCCAAACCTTGGCAAATCTCGTGAACAGCATGCCTCGACGTGTACGTGCTCTCCTGAATGCTCGTGGGGGTTACACGAAGTACTGAACTGTAATTTTACTGTCCGTAATCCCAGTCATAATTTAGCTTTTGTTTTTGTTGAAATTTTTTTTGGGTAATGTGCAAAATAAAGAGATACTTCTGGAAAACGTACAGAAGTTTAACACAGTACTGTCCATGAATTGAGTTCGATATCAGTTTACATCACTTTCAAGGATCAATTTATTTGTTTCGAAATGTCAAATGTGGTTTTTGGTTCTTTTAAAGGTCACATTAACAAAATCTAGAATAATTTCAACATAATTCCAATGAACTTTTGGTTCTAAATCATCTTGAAAAGTAAGTTCACCCCCACAAAAAAAATATTCCATATTAAATGCCAAGTCTGTACTTTCAAACTAGTTTAGTCTATACAATTTGCAGTGTATGAATATATGCATGACAAAACACGCACAGATTTGGCACTTTGCTTTACAGTTTACTAGACCTTAGATTGTAACCTTGCGCACGTTTACAACTGCAAACTCTTCAATTACGGGACTGAAGTCCAGTTCTCGGAGCAAATCTATTGACGGAGCAAATAATAAAAATTGACGAAAACTGCTTGTCCATTTTTGTGGCCCGAATTTTTGGCTGGCCCTAAGGCACATGCCTTGTCTGCCTAATGGTTAATCCGGCCTTGGCCTCAGGCGATTTCGTCAACGGTGGCATAAAAATATTGATGAGTGAAGCAGCGCAGAAATTATTGGAGGACAATATGGGACTTTCAAAATGATGTATGAATGCAAATGAGGCCTTTTGTGCATGTGCTGTGTGTGCTTTCAGCCACTTACTAACACTACACAGGTGCTTTATACCTGCCTTTGCTCTGGCAAAATCTATAATTCAAATCGTCTTTTTTAAACATATTTTCCAGCATTTAAATGAAAGAGTGGCAATTTCGAGATGGTTAACCATAATTGTTATGTTCCTGGATGCTGATCAGACTGACGGAAATATAGGAAATACGAGAAATATACGTGGATGTGAGGTGTCGAGTTCCTACCATTTCTTATTAATACTGGCAGTCATTCACACACACACACACACACACACACACACACACACACACACACACACACACACACACACACACACACACACACACACACACACACACACACACACTCACACACACTCACACACCCACTCACACACACTCACTCACTCACACACTCACACACACACACACACACACACTCACTCACTCACTCACTCACACACTCACACACACACACACACACACACACACACACACACACATGCTCACTCACACACTCACTCACACACTCACTCACACACTCACTCACACTCACACACACACGTTTCTCCTTTTATTAATACTGGAAATGCAAGAAAACTAGTATAACTTCCCTCGCAGCCCCAAAACCAAACAAACAATATACAGTATTTATAACAGCCCCTCCATCTCCCACCTTTCCCCTCCATCTCCCACCTTTCCCCTCCATCTCCCACCTTTCCCCTCCATCTCCCACCCCTTCCTCTCCATCTTCCACCCTTTCCCCCTCCCAACATGATTAATAGTGAATATCATCATTTGAAACTTACCCTGTACAAGCTCCAGATATGTCCTTCCCACCAGTGTTCAGAAGCACTCAAGCCATTGTGTGTGTGTGTGTGTGAGAAGCACACAAGCTTTGTATATTTTCACATCATGAAGTTGTCTTTTGCCAAAGAGTTAGTTACCTTTGCTTGGTAATGATGCATAGCATCGTCTTTCCAATGATGGACGTCTATTAAATAAATCAACAAGCCTGCCATCTTCACAGAAGGCACTCCCAAAAGGTCAAAGTCCACTCACTGGTAGCGATGGTTGAGGGTTTGGGTAACACGTGCCCGTCAACCTTTTGGGCCTTGCACCGGTCCATATTGTCAGGAGTCTGCAGTATGGGCAACTGTAAGATCTCAGCTCTGTTGGCGATCTGAGAAAGTTCTCCAACCCTTTTCTTGTGCAGAGACTCAGCCCTCTCACTCAGGTACTTTTCCAAGTATTTTTGACTTCTTTAGAAGCTTTGCGAGCCATTGAGGTAACAATGCTTATCTCACACACATGGTAAACGTTAGCATGCCCCGATGGCCACCACTGTTAAGGTTTTATGTGCATGCACACAAAGCATTCTTGGGCAGATGGAGTCATTTCAAAAGCCTCGTATTGGAAAGAGAAGGAAGAGTGCCGGAGAAAGGGGGTGACAAGACGATAGTGAGAAAACATGGTTGGGTTGGAGGAGCCATGCAAGTAGAGTGAGAGGAACAATGGAGTTGGGTTAGAAAACAAGTTTAGAGAACAAAGATGGGAATGGGGAAGTACAAGATTGAGCAGAAGAAAATGGGGAAGTACAAGATTGAGCAGAAGAAAATGGATCAGCAGCACAGGCAGACCATATTTACTCATAACTGACAACAATCTCTCGACTACTTCTACCGCCGTACTACTTTAACATCCACAATTAATCCCACCTTTACGTGGGATCATCCAAGACATAACTGACAACAATGACCACGATCACACATATTCCTCACTTTAAAATATACAAATATGAATAAAACATTGCATTTCAAATGGGAGTACCTGGCCACTCGATCCAGATGCTATATTTGCCCATCTGCTGTTCCATCTTTGAGCTGCAGCTGTTGGCTCTTTCCAAACTTGATTAGTTATCCACCTTTGGAAAGGGAATTAATCGGCAAATGAAGAAAGTGAGTGCAAATGGGGCCTTTGTGGCTTCGTATTATGCTACATGACAGATGGACTTTAACTTAAGGAATGATTCGGGGTGGGGAAGGGTTTCTTGTAATGGTGGGCATCTGCCAGTCTCGACAGATTGGATTTGCACTCCTATTGGGAAGGACAATTAGTAGAGCAGCGCCTGCTGTGACTCGACAGGCCCACTAAGGAATGGCAGTCTCTGTTATATCGGCTGCACTTGTATATGGTCTCAGCTGGGGTCGCCCAATTACTGCGCTTTCTCCAGTCACTTCTATCCTCTGCAACTTGCTGTAACTTTGCCTCAACTCTTCTGAGGCCCTTGTTCAATTCCTGCTTTCACTGGCTATGATCATTGCCAATAATTTCCCACCCTCAACATCAATGTCCAGAGCTTTCATGTCGCGTTTGCAAATGTACTTGAAGCGGAGATGAGGATGTCCAGCACATCTCTTGCCAGAAGCCAGCTCTCCGTATACGATATATTTGGGGATACTCCCATCCTCCATTCAGTGGACATGCCCGGGCCAGCGAAGTTGGTGTTGTCTGAGCAGTGTGACCATGCTCAGATTCTGGGCACGTATGAGGACTTCGATGTTAGGGATTCGATCCCTCCTTGAAATCCAGAGTCTTTGTCTGCCATTACTCCTTCCACCCTCATCCACATATTTGCACCCACCTGAGTCCTCCTCCACACCTCTGCCTCTGACTTACCATCCCCGGTCATTGTTCCCCCCAGATACTCAAACCTATTTCCCTGTCTGATCTCCTTCCCCTATAACCTGATATTCATTTCTTTTCTCTGCTACCAGGCCCACATCACCTCCGTCTTCTACATGCTCATCTTCAGCCCACGTTTCTCAAATGCCTTTTTCCACTCCCCCAGTACTTCCTGCATCTTCTGCCTACTCACCACCACAAACAGCCAGATCGTCCGCATACAATATCCTCCCCATAATAACCCTCATGTTCAACTTCCTGCTTACCAGCTCCAATACCATGATAAACAGGAGTGGGCTGAGAGCACTTCCCTGCCTCAAACCCAGCTCCACTTTCCCCTCCACATAACTCGGGAGCTCCAGCTCACTGTTGCTTCCTTCCCAGTTCAACAAATCTTTCAAAATATCCTTCCCACACCTTCAATACCATTCCCCTCTCTGTCACCAGCCTCCCGCCATCATCCTTAATTACGCCCCCCCCCCCTCCTTCATGTCCTTGCTGTCCTCCTCCCTGTCACGAGCCAACTTATAGATCGTCTTTCTCCCACCATCCACTTCCAACTTGTTGTACACCTCCTCTTACATATCATTCCTTGCCTTATCCACAGCTCTCCTCGCTGCTTTCTTATTCTGCCCGTACAAGTGCACAGCAACCCCGCATCCAGTTGCTTCCCTTTATCCTTGATCTACTCTATCCTCTTCCAAACCTCCTTCGTTTCACGAACTACCATCGCTACTTCCTCCATCTACCATACTTGGTTTCTATCTCAATGATACACCCTTTCCTGACGTCCTTCTGCACATCATCTTACTATAATTCACCAAATGTCCGGCCGTCTGTCTGTCTGTCTGTCTGTTCGAAGGTACCGTAAAAACCGTTGAACCGATCTCAACGATATTTTGGGTGGATAATCCTGGGATCTCCAGGAGTAAAATAGGCTATTTAGTTTTCCCAATTTCAGCTTTAGTCTCCAGCATTCTCAGGTTTGGACTCCCGCATAACATTCGCGTTCGCATAACGTTCATTGTTCTCATTGTGACGATGTTGTTTTCCCGGGTGCCGCACAAACGGCTGCACCGATCGAACTCGGTGACCTCGGACAAAGACCTTTTATAAGGACACGGGTTGAATCCCTGCTTGAGAGAATTCTAACCCATTTCAACTGAAGGAAACACGTATCGGGAGTACATACGACATAGCAATTGTGAACACGATTAGTTTAATCTCCACATGAGAGAATTCCACATAGCTATTTGGGCGGTGAATATGCTAACAAAACGCTGTCTCCATCGATCTTGCCAAGGCCGTAACAGCTATTGGCTCAAAATCCTTTTAACTGTTGATTTGGAAGTTTTTACAATGAAGGAAACACGTATCGGGAGTACATACGACATCGGGAGGACTAACTGCTCGCGTCTTCAGTATCAAGCTTAAATCTCTCATGGCGGATGTGAAGAGCGGAATGCTTGGATAAGTGGTGGGCTACTTCGGCATGAAGGAGGATCAGAAACGTGGACTCCCACACTGCCACATCCTGCTGATACTTGCTCCCGCATGATGTTATTTTCCCGGGTGCCGCACAAACGGCTGCACCGATCGAGATTTAACGGATGTTTAAATAAATCGTTTAAAAGAAAAAAAGCCTTCAATTTCTGATATTTAGCCTTTTCATTTGGGCCTCCCAATTGAAGCCCCGCCCATAGGGCGGGTACCGTTGCTAGTTTATGCAATTTCCTTAAACACCTCTCCATACGTCTTCCATTCCTCCCCTGTCCAAACCTTCAGCTTCTTCACCAAGTTGCTCATACGTGGCCTTCATCCTCTCATTGTATTCTATGGCGATGTTCCCCTTCACTTCCCCCACCTAATAACCTTCTGACCCCTACTCTAAACCTCCCTCCTTTTCTTCATCCATACCACAAACACCACAGGCTTGTGCTGGGTGGTAACTATTTTTGGGGGATTTGACCCCCGGTTCATGCCCCACGGAATGTGGACCCCAGGGAATGTGAATTGAGAATAAGAAGAAGGGGGAAATGGAGGGGAGGTAAGGGGAATGTAATCTTATAAATAAAAGTAATTTTCTGTATGAGTGTGTATGAGCCTGGTGTTGGCTTAGCGGTTAGGGTGCCGGCTTGGGATCCTAGGATCCTGGGTTCAAATCCTGATCAATCACTGAATTAACGCCAGGGGGGTTGACTCAGCCTGTCATCTTTCCGAGGTCGGCAAATTGAGTACCATCTTGCTGGGATGAATGATCCTGGTGTGTATGCTGATTTAGAATAGGTACACTGTATCCCTGTGCATTGTAAGAGGCAACCAAGGGTTGGCGTCAGGAAGGGCATCCGGCCATAAAAACATTGCCTCATACAGGGAACCATGATTGTCATGGGGCCCGCAAGGCTAACTCCTGCTCCAGCGGGGAAAATGGCCTTAAAAACGATCATTCATATTCATTCAGTGTGTGCGTGCGTGTGCGTGCATGTGTGTGAAACACCAATTATGCCCAAAATACTGTGCCAATTGACACCAAATTTGATCCATGGACCAAGTTGGATCTCCTGTTCAACATAGGCTGCTTGGTTCTGTTTTTAATGACCATGGCGACTGATGACATCACTAAATTAAATTCAAATTTTTATTGTGCCAGTTTGTGGGTGTGGCCTCGATATTACCCGTTCCCATCCCAGCATCGGGTTTGACTTTTCTCCCTCACATTTTCCTCCTGATTTGGGGGCTGTGAGGCATGTCAGAATTCTGTTGTTTTGTTTTCGAGATTTTTTCCTTGCTTTGTTTTGTTCTTGGTGGAGTTAAACATCAAAAATTTTGTTCCGCCATTTTGTGTTCCCCTGTCCGGATTTTTTCCTTTGTTAGACGGGGCCTCCTATCTGTAGATGGCCGTTCTGCTGCATTATTGATGTGTGTTCGTCGGGGACTTGCCATAGCCAGTTTGTGAAGGACTTAGGCCGGGGACTTCCCTCCAGCCATCCTAACAGGAGTGCGGCATTGATGGTTGTGGGCGTTTTAGATGGGTTATGGGGTGGGGTTTAGAGGGGGTTAGAATCTCCTTTGGCATTCTCTTGAGGGGACCTTATTCAGACTTTTTCTGTGGTCGGTGAATGACTTCATTGTGTTATTGTCTTTTTCCGAGGGTTGAAACGTGCTTTGGCATCAAATGTGATGGTTTGGCTCCTCTTTCAATGTCCAGATGCTAGTGGAGTGATAGAGTGCATTATCTCCGGAGTGTTTGTGTTTGGGTGGAAAGGCTCTATGGCTGGGGGTTGAGGGTTACTACAAGGGTTAGTACCCCCTTGGTATTGTGGGGTGTGGGGTTCAGTGGTTGTTGATCTGATCCAACCGCACCTCCCTTTCTGCCTCCCTTTCCCAGCCGCTACCCCACTCCTGCAATTCTCCTGCCCCTCTCCCCAGGCCTTCCACTCTCCTACCCCCTTCCATCCCGGCAATTCTCCTGCCCCTCTCCCCAGCCCTTCAACTCTCCTACCCCCTTCCATCCCGGCAATTCTCCTGCCCCTCACCCCACCCTCGCCAAGCAACTCTCCTACCCCCTTTCATCCCGGCAATTCTCCTGCCCCTCTCCCCAGCCCTTCCACTCTCCTACCCCCTTCCATCCCGGCAATTCTCCTGCCCCTCTCCCCAGCCCTTCCACTCTCCTACCCCCTTCCATCCCGTCAATTCTCCTGCCCCTCTCCCCAGCCCTTCCACTCTCCTACCCCCTTCCATCCCGTCAATTCTCCTGCCCCTCACCCCACCCTGGCCAAGCAACTCTCCTACCCCCTTCCATCCCGGCAATTCTCCTGCCCCTCTCCCCAGCCCTTCCACTCTCCTACCCCCTTCCATCCCGGCAATTCTCCTGCCCCTCTCCCCAGCCCTTCAACTCTCCTACCCCCTTCCATCCCGGCAATTCTCCTGCCCCTCACCCCACCCTCGCCAAGCAACTCTCCTACCCCCTTTCATCCCGGCAATTCTCCTGCCCCTCTCCCCAGCCCTTCCACTCTCCTACCCCCTTCCATCCCGGCAATTCTCCTGCCCCTCTCCCAGCCCTTCCACTCTCCTACCCCCTTCCATCCCGTCAATTCTCCTGCCCCTCTCCCCAGCCCTTCCACTCTCCTACCCCCTTCCATCCCGTCAATTCTCCTGCCCCTCACCCCACCCTGGCCAAGCAACTCTCCTACCCCCTTCCATCCCGGCAATTCTCCTGCCCCTCTCCCCAGCCCTTCCACTCTCCTACCCCCTTCCATCCCGGCAATTCTCCTGCCCCTCTCCCCAGCCCTTCCACTCTCCTACCCCCTTCCATCCCGGCAATTCTCCTGCCCCTCTCCCCAGCCCTTCCACTCTCCTACCCTCCCTCACCTGGCCCGCCAACCCTCCGACCCCATCCCTTCTCTATTTTTTCCCCTGAGCAGCACCAGGCACCCCTGCTAGTAGGATATAAGCTTGGAAGTAGGAATGAAATACTGTAACTATGCCATTTTAGCCTCATGAGTAAACCTGCATCTTAATTCAGCATCTATGCAAAAATGACCTCTATATACAAAATCGACTTGGTCATGTTTAAAATAAGCTTTCAATCCCTTTAATTTGTCACATTTTCTATTCACCATGTACACATGTACCTCACAGCCCAATGTGCCATTGTTCAACATAATGTGTAAATCGAAACTGTGCAGTCAATTGGATAGAATAGTGCGGAAGATCAATTGGCACATTGTTCAGCTTCATGCCCTTCTTACATGCAATTCAAACGCACAATGGGAGATCCATCAAGATTGTGAGTTTAATCCGTTCACTGTGCACTCTGTATGCTCGTTTATAGGCTATTATGGCCAATCCAAAGGTTCCAAGACAATCCATTTGCCAGGCCCGTGGAGCGAATGGAGCGATTCAACAAGCGAGCACGACCACAAAGCCAAGCAAGCCAATCGACCACTGCTCACATTCTTGAGTTATCGAGCTCTGTTTTGCTCGGGGTAAACCTTTAACTAAAAACATATAAAGGCTTTAAAGAAGACGAAAGAATTTATTTGAAAGATGCTTTGCTGAATGCATGTGATTTGATTCCCAGGTTAACAAAAGGCCAAATAGCCAATGGTTCCTACTCTGTATACCGCTCACAACCCAGTTCTGTCCCAGTACAAGATTGCAATTCAAAATGCACCAAAGAGATGTGGGGTAGGACGTGTTTGTGTTTGAAAGGATTTGATCAATGGTGTGCTCGTGAGATCAAAGACGCTGCTCCCTCCTGTGATGACAACCCACATATTTCACACTGCAGGCGAGCTAGCTGTGACCGTTTCTCCTTTCGCTGAAATGTTGTTGCTCGGTGCTTGCGGGTTTCCACAGCTTTCTTTATCGTAACATTCAATATGGAAGGGGGAAATATTACTTTTGGCTGTTCTTCTCTTTGCTGGACTGGAAACTGTTTGGCTGTTTGGTTTCGTGAACTGGGAAGGTGTCACTCCAGAGAATGTCTGCCTGCAAGATGACGAACAGTATAGCAAACAATTCAGCGCATTATCCATCGACTTTTGAAAGTCTGGATGTGCAAGGCAATCTAGTTCAGCGCTGCAGGGAGCTTGGATTTTGGATATGGGATTGGATGTTGCAGGATCTTGGATCTTGGACCAATGGATCTTGTAAATTATTTTGGCTTGCTGGGTGAATGAGTACACAAAGAGAAGGGAAGAGAGAGGAGGGCAATTTATTATTAGTAATACATATATAATTCATATTCCTTTAGTATTATCTTTGCCTAGCGGTTAGGGTGCCAGCTTGGGATCCGAGGATCCTGGGTTTGAATCCCAGTCGATCTCTGAATTAACGCCAGGGGGGTTGATTCAGCCTGTCATCCTTCCGAGGTCGGCAAATTGAGTACCAGTTCACTGGTAATTCCCTGCGTGTCGCAAGAGGCGACTAACATGGTTGGCGGCAGGAAGAGCATGCGGCCGTAAAACATTGCTTCAAAAAGGGCGGCAGGAAGAGCATGCGGCCGTAAAACATTGCTTCAAAAAGGGCGGCAGGAAGAGCATGCGGCCGTAAAACATTGCTTCAAAAAGGGCGGCAGGAAGAGCATGCGGCCGTAAAACATTGCTTCAAAAAGGGCGGCAGGAAGAGCATGCGGCCGTAAAACATTGCTTCAAAAAGGGCGGCAGGAAGAGCATGCGGCCGTAAAACATTGCTTCAAAAAGGGCGGCAGGAAGAGCATGCGGCCGTAAAACATTGCTTCAAAAAGGGCAGCAGGAAGAGCATGCGGCCGTAAAACATTGCTTCAAAAAGGGCGGCAGGAAGAGCATGCGGCCATAAAACATTGCTTCAAAAAGGGGACCAAGGTGCCCGAAAAAGGCCAACCCCTGCTCTGCGGGGGAAAATGGCCTCTAAAGGTGGTTCTATTCCATTAGTATTATCGTCGAGCCTTCTGCACACACTTTTGACAAGGTGAGCACTGCTGAGTTTCTTCGAGTAATTTGCTTAACTCTCGGATACTCAATTCGTGACATATAGACCTCCTCTTGTGTTGAGACATGAATAAGAAGGTCCTCATCTGTTTAATTTCACCATTTTGTTATTATGTGTTTTGAAGAAAAATAGTTTGTCACATGACAATTAGACACCAGGATTGGTGAAGCAGAAAAATATGCAAGTTCTTCATGAAAAGGATGTGTGCCTCCTCACTCAGATTCCATGTATGGCTTAAGTTTGACACAGTCAGGCATTCTACTCTACTTGCCGAGCCCGCTGCCTGTGGAATACAAAGCAGCCTGCCTTTATACCTGGTCTTCTGATTTCCTCCACTACATCATTACTGAGTTAATGTGTTGCTCTCAGTGGAACCCTCTTCTCTCTGCTCCTCTCCTAGTGGAGGCTGGAGTAACCCAATGCAGTCTAGGGCCCACACTTGTTCCTTGTAGACATACAGTAAGTGATCTCTCCAACGCTCTGGAAAACCCTCTCTTCATTTTTGCAGATATCTCCACATTATGTCGAACAGTACTTCCCATCCCTCTGATAGGGACAGCGTGTCTGCATCATTGCCAATTTGGAATATATTAGAGGCTGATCTTAGAAATGGAACACACCTTTCATGAGTGGTAAATCTCAGTCTCACCCCGTCACTATGGAAGGATCATCAAACAAACCCACCTCTCGATTTCTATTGTCAGCAACTGGAAGAGGTTCAGTCTCTTGGGCGTCTAGGCTTCACCATTAGCAATAACCTCTCCTGGGCAAATCATATATCTCAGTTGGACTCCACAGTGAGCTACAGACTGGGAATTTTCCATTGTGGCAAGTTCTTCATTGGTAAATCTGAACTCGCAGCCTGCGAAGTGTTTGTCCATAGCTCAATGGAATAGTGCTCCCCTCTATGGACTGGCACCCCAGCATCACATCTATTTCTCTGGAATCTATGGAACTTGAAGCTTTCAACATCATTGGTTTCTCCTGCGATTTGGACAAAATGCAAGACCATTTGCTTTTGTATCGCAGACGTGTAAGTGCAGGCCTCTATTTTTTACCGCCTCTCCTCAATTCTACCTCCCTCTGTTCTCTCATCCCTCTCACCCTCCACGGCAACTCCAGAATGCAGGCATTCTTCCATCAACCCCCTCCTAGTTAAACTCCCAAAATCCACGTTGATTCTACACCTCAACCATACACCTCTTTTTTAAATCCCATTTGTGTAACCGCCTTCCTAAGGCTGTTCATTCCCATGCATCCACCAACGTCTTCACACGCAGGCAGTGCACCGCAATCGCATATCATCCCACATCCTTACCCACAATTACTTGCACCATTATTAACCCTACCCAACCCAAGCATCTTACTTGTAGATTACCATGTTTTCTCCCCTCCTCTCTCTCCTCATTTTTTGTATTAACAGTTGAGGCTCATGGAAGTGCTAGAATGGACCAGAGCATAACAGAACAAAATAAAATAGTGGAAAGGGGGAAACACCAACAGCAGCGTAGAGGGACAAAACTGAGGAACACTTAGTGGGAAAATGGGAGTGGGCGCATGGAAAGGACAGAAAGTGCAATACCATAAAGGCGGCCGCCGAAGACAGAGAGGTCACTGACCTGTATGTGATGTGAGAGAACAAATCCAGAGACCCAGCTTCATTGCGGGAGATTCCCATGATCCACATCAAGGTGTGCAAGATCAAGATGTGCAGGTGTGAGGCATCATTATGTACAAGGTGTGAGGCAGGGGTGCCAAGCCAAATGGGAGAGCAGTACTCCATCAAGCAGTGGTGGCCTTATAAGCTCATAAAAGTTCAGCTTTTCCAAGGAAAGACTATGCACAATGGGATGGAGGATGCCCAGTCAGTGGATTGCTTTGGAGGCCAACTTAGATATATGGTTTGACCAAGAAATATGGCTGAAAATGCAACCGAAAAGATTGAATGACTGAACTTCTTCAAGGCATTGTCAAATAAGTGGATGGGAGGGTTCGCTAGATGGTTCTTTCAGAGAGAAAGAAAGAGTAAGAGTGTAAGATTTGTCAGGGTTGAAAGACATATTCCAAACATTGGATCAGCTCCTGATTTTGTCAAGGTCTGCAGAGAGGAAAGAAGCTGCTGCCTGAAAATCTGAAGGGTGAGAGATGCCATGGCAGAGGATGGAGTAATTGGGAAAAAGAAAAGGAGGATTTTCCAGAGAATCGGAAAGATCATTAATGAAGAAGAGGAACAGGACAGGATCTAATAAACTGCTCTGGGGGCACTGCAGCCTCGATAGGGAGAGGTGACGAGAGGATTTGGTTGAGAGACATAAGCTGACTTTGAGAGTGGAGAACATGACAACAAGCCATGAGAGGACCTTGGATTCCATAGGCAAAGAGTTTGAAGAGGTAGGTGTGGTGCCAGATTGTGTCAAATGCTGAAGGTATGTTCACAAATATAGCCCTGATCTCACATCTGATATTGAGGGCCTCTGACATCCATTGCTGGGAGAGTAGAAGCAGCATTTCCAGAGGCAGAGTGACTGGATCTGAATCCAACTGGGTCTGAACTGATGGTCTGGCATCAGGTTATTGGAGAGAATGAAGGATTTGATGTCAACAGCGATTATGAATTCCATAACTTTGCTTCGAATTGGGAGTCAGCGAATAGCCCTGTAGCTGTAAGAAGATCTGTTTGTGTATCATGTTTATGTAATGCAGTGATGATTGTTGATTTAGAAGAAGATGAAAGGTGACCTAGGGCAAATGATAAATGACAGTGAGCACAGCAGAAAGCAGACAAAACAGAATACAAAACTGGCAAGGAGCTTTCTAGTTCATTCCCTTGCTTATTGTGTCAACTATTACCTTACTGCCTCACACTCAGTTTGTTGCCTTTTTACCTTCTATGAACCCACTTTATCTTGAGCCCAAATCTTGCATAAAAAGTCTGATGTTAGAAATGCCAAAAATATGGCAGCAAATATCCATCCATATTAGGTTTCAATCACCTTGGAGTAAATATTGAGAAACTTCCTGAATCGTCAAAGCTTTCGCAAATATGAAACTTTACACAGTAGAAGCTCCTGACATAGAGTACTGCTCCTATACATACTTGTGTACCAAGTTGTTCCTGGTTGGCCTGCATTTTCATGATTACATAGGAAAAGTGCTTCTTAAGGGATGAAGATGAGGTGAGATGGATGCAATGGAAGAACAGCATTAAATACCTGGCATGGATTACCCAATTGTGTATTTTGGAAAAACTCCTGTGGACAATGTTCTTCACCCGCAAAGTACACCAGGACTCAGCATATACTGGCACAGCTTAAACGTATCAAGTCTATTATTACCGCATGTGCACAAAGCGAAAAGTGGGGTGTCTGTCTGTTAAAAAACGTAAGTTTATGATCGAGGAACAACTTAATTTCAATTGAATGTTATATTTTGAACACCAGCAACGGTACCCGCCCTATGGGCTGGGCTTCAATTGGGAGGCCCAAATGAAAAGGCTCTGGTGTGCAGCTGTGTTAGGATCTTGTTCAGCAGATCTGTATTCCTCGGACTGCCTCTGAGACTGGTGTGCAGCTGTGTCACATACTTGTTCCTGCCTCCGATAGTCCTCGTCTAGGCAAGCCTTCTTTCTTGCAACAGCTTCCTTGGACGTTTTCTTTAATGAAGATTTCCGTTTGGGAGGCATTTTACCGGTTTATCTGAAACGGTATCCGCCCAGAAACACGTACCAGACAAAACAAATCGTTTGGGCAATGGGCTCTCCGATATTCGATGTGTTCACGGTTTGAATTACGTAACATAACGTTTGTGACGATGTTTTCATTGTGACGATGTTTGTGTTCACGGTAGTGTTTGATGTGACGGTGTGAACGTTAATTTCGTAATGTTTTTCGTTTTATTTTCGTAATCGTTTAATGAACGTTTAATGTTTAATGAACGTTTAATGAGCGTAAGAATGAGTGTAATGATCATTAAATGAATGAATGAATGTAATGAATAATTCAATACGAAGTGAAAGACGCCTCAGAGCTGTCACATTCACAATCGCTATGTCGTATGTACTCCCGATACGTGTTTCCTTCATTGTAAAAACTACCAAGTCAACAGTTAAAAGGATTTTGAGCCGATAGGTGTTACGGCCTTGGCAAGATCGATGGAGACAGCGATCTGTTAGCTTATACATCGCCCAAATAGCTATGTGGAATTCTCTCATGTAGAGATTAAACTCACATCGTTTGAACTTTGGCCGAGGTCATTATTTACTTTTAATGATGTTTATATCCGAATCAAAAAGAAGATAATTGGTTTTGGGTCGTCCTTTCCGCATATCTCGTGGGATTGTGAGCTGGAGAGATGACCGTGATGGTGGGGGGTGGGTTGCATTGTCTCAAGCAGGGATTCAACCCTTGTCCTTACAAAAGGTCTTTGTCCGAGGTCACTGTGCCCGATTGGTGTAGCCGATCGGTGCAGCCGTTTGTGCTGCACCCGGGAAAATAACGTTATGCGGGAGTCCAAACCTGAAAATGCTGGAGGCCAAAGCTGGAATTGGAAAAACAATATAGCATATTTTACTCAAGGGGATCCCAGGATTACCCACCCAAAATATCGTTGCGATGGGTTCAGCCGTTTTTGCAGTACCTTCGAACGGACGGACAGACAGACAGACCGACAGATATTTGGTGAATTATAGTAAGATGGTATATTAATTTGTATAAACTGTTGTTTGAATCACACAAGCATGGTATTTGGTACACAGTTAAATATTCTGACTTAGAGTCATCACTCATCACAGTTGTGTCCAATAAAAATGGCGCCCAATTTTTAGTACGGCAGATAGGCGAAATATTTGGGAGAGGAAGATATTTGGCGATAGGGCCATCACAGATTTGTCCTGTGACAACAATGGCGGCCATTTTTCAAAAGAGGACAAATCTGCGATGGCCCTATAGCCAAATATCTTTCTTAGGACATACTCTGACTGTGTGCCAAATGCCATGCTTGGTATCATCAAAGGCACAATTCGGGGGGAAGAGGATGGGCATGGGGGGAGGGGTAAGTCCCATGGGAAGGATGAGGGAAATCCTGTCTATACTCCGAGGTCTCTACTACTACACGAGCCTGGGAGGGGGCGGACCGTTCGCGCACCTCACATCAACGAGGTCGTGACCGTTCATTACCCGGATCAAGTGGCTGAACTGCGTGCTTTATATGTCGGAAAGGCGGACCTCGTAGAGGACACGCCCTTCTGATCCATCCCAACGTTTGTATTCACATGAGTTTCCCTCATTGCGGATTTCTTTGAGAAATTCTCCAAAAGGAAATATTCGAATAATTTTCTTTTAATCATCTTCAAACAGCCTCAAAATCTGTTAATATCACCACTTAAATTACCAATTTTATACTTTGAAGGTATTCTGACCTCGTTCCTTCCCCTCGATCGAACCACCTCCGTTTACATGTGATATTTGCTCCTTTTATAAAGGACGACACAAATCACAGTGAAGCAATTAGACGTTTATAAGTTGCACTGGTTCATCGATTTCGACTCATTAAAAACACAACTAACCGAGGGGCGTGGCTTACCGCTTTCCACGCGAGCGAGGGGCGTGGCTTAGCGGTTTCCAGGCAGTGTATGCTGAGTGAGGGGCGTGGCTTAGCGGTTTCCAGGCAGTGTATGCTGTGTGAGGGGCGTGGCTTAGCGGTTTCCTGGCAGTGGATGCTGAGCGAGGGGCGTGGCGTCGCGGTTTCCAGGCGGTCTATGCGCCCTTAACGACAACCAGGCTTTGCAACATGATGTATTTGCCTTTAGCAATCAGCTTGCTATCTCTTGCCAAACCTGCCGTTCCTTCTCAACAGTTTCTTTGGAGTGCTTGCTTGAGTGTTTAAAATTAGGCGAGCACTCTACAAGTTTATTGACAACGGAACACACCTGCACACCTGTGGGAGGGTCGCAGAGCGTTTCCAAATTTTTAATCTACCACCTGACAACGTGTCTGAAAGTAAAAACACTGTCTGCATGGGACAGGAAACTTTGAAACATTTTCTTGGTAACAACAGTTCAGATTTTTGCCAGGTTAAAATAATTTTTATATGACATTGACATTTTTTATAATCGAAAATGCAATCCAGCATGGCCCTCAGACAAAGCGTTTAGGATATGGTAGGTTTCTTTGAGCTTTTCAACATCTTAACCCCACAATGACCCTCAGATACAAGCTCATAAGAAATACCAGATTTATTTGAGCCAAATCAATTTCTATAAATATTAGTCTATCATTTTATACACACAATATCACCTCATGGTAGTGCGAGGTCACAGTTGAGAGAAGGAACGCAAATAGGCAGGTATATTCTTCTTCTTCTTCCGTATTAGCACATGACAGCGATCAGCATCATCGGCTGAGGAGGCGGTAGTGTAGCAGCATAGCAAACCTGTTGTGCATTTTGTGATACAAGCACCAAATTTGGTACACTAGTAGACTATCATATTATGAAAAGATCTGGATATTGGGCCATCTCAGATTCAGAGATTTGATTTTTGCAAGATTTCGATTCGATTGGGATCGAAGAGAACACCTTCTTCGTCTTCTGTACAGTGAAGTTGCCAGCCCTGAATTCTCTGGCTACATCTGGGTGCTTCATTGGGAGTGCAACCGTGTCCCTCAGGTGAACAGGGACCCACCTGGCATAGTGTGTGTGGTCTAAGGCATGGAACCATGGGACCAGTTCCGTCAGGGCATCAAGGTACGTCGTGAATGAAGCCTGCCGCAGAGAACGCACGTAGACCAGTACCAACATCTCTAGTTCCAGCACAGTTGCCCAGTACTGAAAGTTGGGAATGTCTTCTCCTCTCTGGTGACACCAGTCTTCGAACTCAGGCAGGTCTTCTGCATCATCAGCATATGTCATACAGTGGCGTTCATACGCACGGTGTTGCAGGATGTGCGGTGCCGCTGCAGTGATTTGATGAGCTCTTCTTGTGCGGGTGACGTGGGCAGCTCGTAGGAAGGAGTCGGCCGTCCCTGGCGTTGCAATCTCAGCTTGCAAAATCTGCAAATCTTGCAAAAATCAAATCTCTGAATCTGAGATGGCCCAATATCCAGATCTTTTCATAATATGATAGTCTACTAGTGTGCCAAATTTGGTGCTTGTATCACAAAATGCACAATTCTTTTGAATATTTGGGCTAAGCCGCCCCACTACGGCTGTGTGCCGCTGATACAACATGCAACACCCTCTGCATGTTGAGGCACAAATTGGGAATTTGTTCAGTGTGTCACGATGGTTCGCCCTCTCTTATTGAAGGACACCATGGGATATTTAACGTACACCGACTCATGCTGGCAGACGGGATGACACCCAGTTTAACGTCCATCCGAGGGACGGCACGTTGATGGACACCAGGGTGACATTTTGTACCTGGGCTGAGATTGGAACCCAGGCCAGATTACTCAGAAGTAGGTGTGCATACTTCTAGGCCACCCAAGCAGGTAGATAAATAAAAGCAAAAGAGGAGGCAGAAATGAGAGAGAGAAAAACAATGACAAGTAAACCTTACAATCACCTTTTCTTATTCCTCCTTTGTCAAAGCTGTCTTTTTAATTAGGACCTAATTTTGATTTGTTAAAGTTTTATTATCTGGCATCAGCATTTGGCAGTTGTGCCTCGTTTCTGCCAATTAGCAGGTTTTTTTAATTCGGGCACATTATTGGTGATGTATAAAGTTGAATCGATGATGTTTGATTTATTTTTATTGTATCCTGTTGATGTGTTTATGAGAATAAGGCCTTTTGGATCTTTTTGTGTTAATTGTCAATCTATCAATCCTACTATATTAAATAAGGCAACTGTGTGTGTGTGTATGTATGTATGTATGTGTCTATGTGTGTATGTATGTATGTGTCTATGTGTGTATGTATGTATGTATGTATGTATGTGTCTATGTGTGTATGTATGTATGTGTCTATGTATGTATGTATGTATGTGTCTATGTGTGTATGTATGTATGTGTCTATGTATGTATGTATGTATGTATGTATGTATGTATGTGTCTATGTATGTCTATGTATGTATGTATGTATGTATGTGTCTATGTATGTATGTATGTATGTATGTATGTGAAGGAGCAGCGCTCCAACGCGAGTCGAAAGAATTGACGCGACCAAAGACGGAATTCGTCCGAGTTGCTTTATTGAAACAAAACAGCTCAGGTATTCTGACAAGCCCGTTTATCGGGCAGCAATATATATACACATTTATGCCGGGGCGTTTGCCCGGGAAAACCGAGACCGGGCATGCCCGGACGCTCTGGGCGAGCCCTGGAAAGGCGAGTCTGGACATGCCCGGGCGTCCTGGACGCGGCCTGGCAAGTCGAGGCTGGGCGTGCCCTGGAAAGGCGAGAGCGGGCATGCCCGGGTGTCAAGGGCGAGTCCTGGAAAGGCGAGTCTGGACATGCCCGGGCGTCCTGGACGCGGCCTGGCAAGTCGAGGCTGGGCGTGCCCTGGAAAGGCGAGAGCGGGCATGCCCGGGAAAGACGAGACCGGGCGTGCCCGGGAGGTTCGGGCATGCCCGGGAACAGCGAGTCCGGGCATGCCCAGGAGAGGCACGTCTGGGCCCGTCCGGACGAGCCCGGCATAGCGATCGCGCCCTGGCCGCGTCCTGGCAGGTGCAAGGCGATTGTGTACTTTCAGCGGGAACCGCTACACACGCCCCTCCAGAATCGACCTGCACCGGCAGGGTCAATTTAAGGGGGGTCCAGATGACCCGGCCGAAGCGACCCCTGGAGGGTCGTGGGGGGGGTCCGATCCGGTGGTGGGTGGTCGAGCGGGGGGAACTGTAGACGGGGGGCGGCCTCGCCGCGGAGGAAGGGCCAACCGTGGTGGTCGGTCGACGTCCACGTGCGCCGGTTTGAGGTGGTCCACAGAGATCCGGTCCGACCGGCCGCCGACGTCGACGACGAAGGACTTGTCGCCCCGTCGCAGGACCCGGAAGGGCCCGTCATACGGCGGCCGGAGTGGCCCCCGGTGCGCGTCATGACGCACAAAGACGTACTCCGCTGTGCGAAGTGCCGGGGGGACGTAGGACTGGGGGCCACCGTGGCGGGACGTTGGCACGGGGGCAAATCGTCGGGCGGCCTCCTGGAGATCCGAGCGCTGGTGTGCGGCGGACCAGGGACTGGTAGCGTCGGGCACGAAATCGCCCGGGACGCGGAGCGGCTGGCCGTAGACGAGCTCGGCGGCGGACGCCCGGAGGTCCTCCTTGGGGGCCGTGCGGAGGCCCAAAAGGACCCACGGCAGCCGGTCGGTCCAACCGTCGTCCTGAAGGCCGGCCATGAGTGCGGCCTTCATGGAGCGGTGAAACCGCTCGCACAACCCGTTGGCTTGGGGGTGGTAGGCCGTGGTGCGGTGCAGCGTGACCCACAACGAGCGGGTGACCGAGCCCCAAAGTTCGGACGTGAACTGTGGGCCGCGGTTGGACGAGATGTCCGCCGGTGCGCCGAAGCGCGCGACCCAGGTGGCGATGAACGCCTGCGCCACGTCGGCGGTGGTGGTGGAGGTGAGGGGCACGGCCTCCGGCCACCTGGTGGTCCTGTCCACCATGGTGAGCAGGTGGGTGAACCCCCGCGATGGGGGCAGGGGACCCACCAGGTCCACGTGGACGTGGTCGAAACGCCGTGCAGGCACGGTGAAAGGTGCTAGCGGGGCCTGGGTGTGGCGGTGGACCTTGGCCCGCTGGCAGGCTGTGCAGGCGTTGGCCCAGTCGCGGACGTTCTGTCGAAGGCCGTGCCAGACGAAACGCGCCGACACCAGCTTCTGAGAAGCTTTCCGGCCCGGGTGAGAAAGGCCGTGGATGGAGGCGAAGATGTGGCGCTGCCAGGAAACGGGCACGATGGGGCGAGGCTGGCCCTGGGAGACGTCGCAGAGCAGGACGGTGCCCGCGAAGGGGATGTCGGCCAGGCGGAGGCCGTGTCCGCCGCCCGGAGGGCCTGCACCGAGGTGTCGGTGGTCTGTTCGGCCGCCATGAGCGCGAAGTCCACGCCGAGGTGGACCGCGTTCGCGCTGGCCCGAGAAAGACAGTCGGCCACGGCGTTGTCTTTGCCGGCGACGTGCCGGATGTCCGTGGTGAATTCCGACACGGCGGAGAGGTGGCGCTGCTGGCGGGCCGACCACGGCTCCGTAACTTTGGCCATTGCGTAGACCAACGGCTTGTGGTCGACGAAAGCCGTGAACGGGCGGCCCTCCAGGAGGTGTCGGAAATGGCGAACGGCCAGGAATAGACCGAGCAGCTCGCGGTCGAACGTGCTGTATTTTAACTCGTTCGGCCGGAGCTGCCGGCTGAAAAAAGCGAGTGGCTGCCAAACCCCGTCCACCCATTGTTCATGGACGGCGCCCACCGCGTAGTTGGAGGCGTCCGTAGTGAGGGCAATGGGCGCGTTGAGCACTGGGTGAGCCAGCAGCGTTGCGTCGGCGAGGGCCCGTTTTGCGCTCGCGAAGGCCGCGTTCATGGCCGCGGACCAAATGATGTAATGCTTGGCCGGCTTGCCCCGGAGGGCCTCGTAAAGGGGCCGCATGAGCTGAGCAGCGCGGGGCACGAATCGGTGATAAAAATTCACCATGCCGAGGAACTATTGTAGGGCCTTGATGGAACGGGGACGCGGGAACGTGGTGATGGCCTCGACCTTGGTCGGCAGCGGCACGGCCCCGGTCTTGGTGATGCGGTGGCCCAAAAAGTCAACGGTCGTCGTGCCGAAGTGGCATTTGGCCGGGTTGACAATTAAGCCGTGCTCGCTGAGGCGACCGAACAGTGTTCGGAGGTGGAGGAGGTGCTCGGCACGGGACGTGCTGGCGACGAGGATGTCGTCCAGATATAATTAAAAAAACAACAAAAAAAAAAAACCACCTTTAGAGGCCATTTTTCCCCGCAAGCGGGGGTTGGCCTTTTTCGGGAACTGTGGTTGTTGTTGTTTTTCGGTCCCCTTTTTGAAGCAATGTTTTACGGCCGGATGCCCTTCCTGACGCCAACCCTTTTTGCCGCCTTTAACGACAAATAGGGAATTACTAGTGAACTGGTACTCAAATACGTCCAGAAATACGTCCAGATAGACGAAAAGAAATGGCAGGTCGCGCAGCACGCCGTCCATTAAGCGCTGGAACGCCTGGGCCGCGTTCTTGAGGCCAAACGGCATCCTCAAAAATTCGAACAGGCCAAATGGCGTGATGACGGCCGTCTTCGGGACGTCGGCCGCCCGGACAGGTACCTGGTGGTATCCCCGTATCAGGTCAATTTTGGAAAATATGACCCGTCCCGCCAAACGGGCGGAAAAGTCCTGGATGTGCGGGATCGGGTACCTGTCGGGGGTGGTAGCGTCGTTGAGGCGGCGGTAGTCACCACACGGGCGCCATCCGCCCCCCGGCTTTGGCACGATGTGCAGTGGTGAGGCCCACGCGCTATTGGAGCGCCGCACGATGCCGAGGTGCTCCAACGCGTCGAACTCGGCCTTTGCCACGGCGAGCTTGGCCGGGTCGAGGCGGCGGGCCCTGGCGTAGACCGGCGGGCCCGTAGTGGGTATGTGGTGCTCGATCCCATGCCGCACTGCGACGGCCGAAAACGTCGGCCGCGTGAGGGCCGGGAATTCCGCGAGCAGGCGAGCGAACTCGTTCGCCGTCGGGAGGGCGCACGCCAGTTCGGTCGGCACGGAGCTGCTCATCGTGCACGCCAGGGAGCTGAAGGTCTCGGCGTTGACAAGGCGACGACGTTTGACGTCGACCAGCAGCCCGTGCGCGCAGAGGAAGTCGGCGCCCAGCAAAGCCATTGGGACGCAGGCTGTCACAAAGGTCCACTGAAAGCGCTGGCTGCCGAAGCAGAGGGTGACGTCGCGCGGGCCGAAAGTGCGTATGGCCGAGCCATTAGCAGCGACCAAAGAGGGGCCGCAAACGGCGTCCCGCCTGTCCTGCTCGGAGGCGGGTATGACGCTCAGTTGGGCGCCGGTGTCACAAAGGAAACGCCGCCCGGACGCTTTGTCCCGAATAAACAGCAAGTTGCCCGAGTGGCCGGCGCTCATGGCTGGGAATGAACGCCGGCCCGGCCGTTTCCCGACTTGCCGAAAGTGCACGGGGGTCGGCACGTCCGAGCCTTGTGTCCGAACCTGGCGTGGTAATAACACCACGCCTGGTCAGGTGGAGGCCCCGGCCGTCGTGTCGGAAGCGGTCGGCGCGGCGTGGCGGCCGCCAGTTGCACCGGCAGTTCGGCCTCCAACCGCGCAGGGCGCTCGGGCGTCGTGGGCGTCGCCTCGGACGGCGGCAGGCTCCACGTAGCCGCGCCGTTGTGTTGGCCCGCCGAGGAGATCTTATCGGCTTCCCTGGCGAGAGCGCGGGGATCGGTGATTGACGTGCCAGCCAGGGCGAGGCGTACCGGGTGAGGCAGCTGGCGAAGGAACAGCTCGCGGAACAGAAAATCCGGAGAGTGCTCACCGAGCAACGAGAGCATATAGTCCATGCGCTCGGACGGGCGCGTGTCGCCGAGCTCGGGCAGGTCGAGCAGGCGCCGTGCGCCTGCCGCCGGTGAGAGGGCGAAAGCGTCGAGGAGGAGCGTCTTCAGCGCGTCATACTTGTCGGCAGCCGGCGGGTGCTCGAGGAGGCTCAGGGCGCGGGCCGCGGTGGCGGAACCGAGCGCTGCCACGACGTGGTGGAAGCGGGTGTCGTCCGCGGTGATGCCTCGCAGGGCGAACTGGGAGTCCGTCTGGGCGAACCAAACAGCCGCGTGAGCCTCCCAGAAGGTAGGCAGTTTAAGAGTCACTGCCGTGTCCATGTCGGTAGGTCACCAGTGAAGGAGCAGCGCTCCAACGCGAGTCGAAAGAATTGACGCGACCAAAGACGGAATTCGTCTGAGTTGCTTTATTGAAACAAAACAGCTCAGGTATTCTGACAAGCCCGTTTATCGGGCAGCAATATATATACACATTTATGCCGGGGCGTTTGCCCGGGAAAACCGAGACCGGGCATGCCCGGGTGTCAAGGGCGAGTCCTGGAAAGGCGAGTCTGGACATGCCCGGGCGTCCTGGACGCGGCCTGGCAAGTCGAGGCTGGGCGTGCCCGAGCGCTCTGGGCGAGCCCTGGAAAGGCGAGAGCGGGCATGCCCGGGAAAGACGAGACCGGGCGTGCCCGGGAAGTTCAGGCGTGCCCGGGAACAGCGAGTCCGGGCTTGCCCAGGAGAGGCGCGTCTGGGCCCGTCCGGACGAGCCCGGCATGGCAATCGCGCCCTGGCCGCGTCCTGGCAGGTGCAAGGCGATTGTGTACATTCAGCGGGAACCGCTACATATGTATGTATGTATGTATGTATGTATGTATGTATGTGTCTATGTGTGTATGTATGTATGTATGTATCTTTGTGTCTATGTATGTATGTGTCTATGTATGTATGTATGTGTCTATGTATGTATGTATCTATGTATGTATGTATGTATATGTCTATGTATGTATGTATGTATGTATGTATGTGTCTATGTATGTATGTATGTATGTATGTGTCTATGTGTGTATGTATGTATGTATGTATGTATGTATGTATGTGTCTATGTGTGTGTGTATGTATGTATGTGTCTATGTATGTATGTATGTATGTGTCTATGTGTGTATGTATGTATCTGTCTATGTATGTATGTATGTATGTATGTATGTATGTATGTGTCTATGTATGTATGTATGTATGTATGTATGTATGCATGTATGTGTCTATGTATGTATGTATGTATGTATGTGTCTATGTATGTATGTGTCTATGTATGTATGTATGTGTCTATGTATGTATGTGTCTATGTATGTATGTATGTATATGTCTATGTATGTATGTATGTATGTATGTGTCTATGTATGTATGTGTCGATGTATGTATGTATGTATGTATGTATGTGTCTATGTATGTATGTGTCGATGTATGTATGTATGTATGTATGTATGTATGTATGTCTATGTATATATGTATGGATGGATGTATGTGTCTATGTATGTATGTATGTATGTATGTATGTGTCTATGTGTGTATGTATGTATGTATGTATGTGTCTATGTCTATGTATATATGTATGTGTGTATGTATGTATGTATGTATGTGTCTATGTGTGTATGTATGTATGTATGTGTCTATGTGTGTATGTATGCATGTATGTGTCATATGTATGTATGTATGTATGTATGTGTCTATGTATGTATGTGTCTATGTATGTATGTGTCTATGTATGTATGTATGTATGTATGTATGTGTCTATGTATGTACGTGTCTATGTATGCATGTATGTATGTGTCTATGTATGTATGTATGTATGTATGTGTCTATGTATGTATGTGTCGATGTATGTATGTATGTATGTATGTGTCTATGTATATATGTATGTATGTATGTATGTATGTATGTATGTATGTATGTATGTATGTGTCTATGTGTGTATGTATGTATGTATGTGTCTATGCATATATGTATGTATGTATGTATGTATGTATGGATGTATGTATGTATGTATGTGTCTATGTATGTATGTGTCTATGTATGTATGTGTCTATGTATGTATGTGTCTATGTATGTATGATTGTATGTATGTGTCTATGTATGTGAGTATGTATGTATGTGTCTATGTATGTATGTATGTATGCATGCATGTATGTATGTATGTATGTATGTATGTATGTATGTATGTGTCTGTGTATGTATGTGTCTATGTATGTATGTGTCTATGTATGTATGTATGTGTCTATGTATGTATGTATGTATGTATGTATGTGTCTATGTATGTGAGTATGTATGTATGTGTCTATGTATGTATGTATGCATGTATGTATGTATGTATGTGTCTATGTATGTATGTTTCAAGTATGTATTTATGTTTGTATGTATGTATGTATGTATGTATGTCCATGTATGTATGTATGTATGTGTCTATGTATTATGTATGTATGTATGTATGTATGTGTCTTTGTATGTACGTATGCATGTCGGCGAGCGGTACATCTGAAAATCATATAAAAACAGGGCCGGCCCAATCTTCACCAAATTTTGCAGACGTGTTGGTCGTAACAGGGTCTGGTCGTCGAAACAAGTAGCTCTCCCCCCCCCCCCCCCCCCTCCCTCGCAGAGAAGAGAGAGACGACTTGCCATTCCTCCTAAATGGAGCAGGGGTTTCTAGTCAATTAAATGTACCATACTCTTCAAACAGAGACATTGCTGCTGAAGCAGTTCTTGGGAAAGGGTTATGCTGTGTAGTTTGTCATTGATTTCCCAGTAGTCAGTCACGGCAGGCATTTATAATTTGTTCAGGATGCCGGTGATAACTCTGCACGTCTTTGCAAAAAAAGCAAACTGTGGGAACTTTAGTGTCCATATACTAATGTGAGCAGATGGAACGCCCAGTTTAATTTGCATCCGTGGGACAGCACACACATGTATGCCCTGCTCTGCATACAAAACACCAGGATGACAGTTTATAGCTTGGCCGAGATTCACATCCAAGACAGATGACACCTCAGAGGTGAGTACGCATATTGCCAGGCTAAGCTGCCAGTCTGGACAATTTACAGTACAAACTTCTTTTTTTAAGTTTCTATAAATCTTGTGTGTGCACCTGCATCTCTACTGGTGTGATGAACCTGGCCCTAACATATATATATATACACACAGACTTGGCATTTAATGTGGAATATTTTTTTTGTGGGGGTGAACTTACTTTTCAAGATGTCTTAGAACCAAAAGTTCATTGGAATTATGTTGAAATTATTCTAGATTTTGTTAATGTGACCTTTAAAAGAAACAAAAACCACATTTGACATTTCGAAACAAATAAATTGATCCTTGAAAGTGATGTAAACTGATATCGAACTCAATTCATGGACAGTACTGCGTTAAACTTCTGTACGTTTTCCAGAAGTATCTCTTTATTTTGCACATTAGGCAAAAAAAATTTCAACAAAAACAAAAGTTAAATTACGACTGGGATTACGGACAGTAAAATTACAGTTCAGTACTTCGTGTAACCCCCACGAGCATTCAGGAGAGCACGTACACGTCGAGGCATGCTGTTCACGAGATTTGCCATATTAAATGCCTGTTGTTGACTTCCTGCTGCGACAGACAATCAGTGACATGGTTCTTTTAACAAATAAATCACCAAAGTGTAAAAGAAACTCACCAGATTGATATACTGAGTTAAGAAAGTAAACCCAAGTCAAGGAAAAAACAAGTACAAAAAGTTTTAATTAAAACAAAAGCCGCGTCGATGTTACACAATGCCTAGATGCAGCTGTGCCGAAAACGTCGATGTTATCGGCACAGGACATTCCTATTGATTCGATTACTTGATGTTATTAACGCACAGGTTGTAAACCTGGTGCGTTATAGCGTTTGCCTGAAAATATATCTCGGCAATTTCCCGTCTGTTATTTCAGGCGGTGTATGACTGACCATGCCGCGATTTAAAAAATATATATCTCGGCAATTTCCCGTGTGTGGCGACACGTGAACGAAGCTATGCTCCTCTCTCCACATTATTGTGACGACGTATAAATTAAATATTTCATCGTGACGATTGTCATCAAATGGACGAATTTTTAATATATCTCGGCATTTTCCCGTCTGTTATTTCGGGCGGTGTATGACTGAGCATGCCGCGATTTAAACAAAATATATATATCTCGGCATTTTCCCGTCTCTTATTTCGGGCGGTGTATGACTGAGCATGCCGCGATTTAAACAAAATATATATATCTCGGCATTTTCCCGTCTGTTATTTCGGGCGGTGTATGACTGACCATGCCGCGATTTAAACAAAATATATATATCTCGGCATTTTCCCGTCTGTTATTTCGGGCGGTGTATGACTGAGCATGCCGCGATTTAAAAAAAATATATGTCAATGGACTTGAAGTTACAGGCCTTTGAGAATTCATTTCGTTCTATAAAGGGCAACTTTCATCGGATTTTCTTCCCGTTTTTTTTCAACCGAGTCTAAAACTATGTTGGCGACTGTGAAAAATGAAATGATTTATCGAATTTGATTTGAAAGAAAACTGTGTGAGAGGAAGACACCACGGCCTACAAAACAGGCCTCAAAGCTATGCGAGTTAATAAAATGGTGGATATTTGTTTATATGAAGGCTCTCCCAGAATGGCTGGAGCTTTGAGGTTTTGTCTTCTCCGCAAGAACAAGAAGAAGAAGAAGAAGAGGTGGTAACAACAACAACAGCAGCGTGCACTCTATGAGCAGCGTCTGCGACGCGGCTAAAAATATTCCATATTAAATGCCAAGTCTGTATATATATATATATTAGGGTATATATATATTATATTATATATATATATACCGGCGAGTGGATATATATATCTCCACTCCTCTCATGATCTTCTAGCCGAAGAAAGCTGCATAACTGCAACCATGAAAGGCTACACAAGGTAATCCCGTTCCTGTTTGAAACTCTTTTAGCTCTTTCATGAGCCTCGATTCAGTATACAAAAAAATAAAAATAAAATAAGGAGCTGAGGTATTGCTATTTTGATTTATCAAATCGGCCTGTTCTTGTCACCCACCCAAATCATCCATCAAGTTTTCTCATAATCTGTCCACAACTTTTTCAAATATCGTGCTGTATATCGTTTTTGGCCCTATTTCTCAATGGTGAAGAATCACTTAAAAAATTATTGGATCCGCATCCGGATTTGGATCTTCACCAAAGTCGAATCCATTCTTCCTTGTCACACACCCAACCTGTTTACCGAATCTCTCCATAACGTTTTGAGATATCCTGTTCACACAGGAAGGGCATCCGGCCATAAAAACATTGCCTCAAACAGGGAACCATGATTGTCATGGGGCCCGCAAGGCTATCCCCCGCTCTAGCGGGGAAAATGGCCTTAAAACGATCATTCAGACAGACAGGTGTGGATATATAACTCCATCCACCTTCAGTGGTGTAGGTAAAAAATCTCAATCGAGGGCAGAGTCTGAATAAGAAGAAAAAAACAAGTACAGATACATTCACAGTACACGGCCCCCATGCCAAATAAATAACATCCTCCAGCGCAGCATTGCCGGGGCGGGGCGCCTTAGTCCCCCGGCAATACCACCGTGCAGCTCATAGAGACTGCATTGGGAGGGAGAGGTGTACAATAATTGATTGATTAATTGCATAATTAAAATCAATAAAAGATTATCATAACATTTTCTTAATCAATTGGCTAATAGCATACCTAAGCCACCAATGCATCATCCGAAGCGGTAACATTTTGAAAATTAATTAAGTCATTCATCGAAAAAAGTATTAATTAATTAATTGATGAATCAATACAAAATTAATCGATTAATTGTTTAATCAATAAATCAAAATTATCCTTTCTAGCCACATCTCTTGGTCATTGTGGTGTCCAAATATCAGCTTCCTAGCTCAAAAGGTGCTTGAGATATTGCCCAGATGAGAAACAAAATAAATAAGTACTTAAGTAATCGATAATAATTAAATAACTAATCAATTAATTGATTAATCAAAAAATAAAAAACATCGTTTTTGCCAAAGCACGTGCTCACTATTGTGCCGAAATTTCAGCTTTCTAGCTCAAAGGATGACTGAGATATCGCCTGGACAAACAAGCAAGAAAACAACCGGTCTGAAAACTGAGTACTCCCTTCGGTGCCTGGCAATGACGTCATGCAGCGCCTGCAGATGGCATAAGAAAGGAGCGGTGTACAAAAATCACTCAGAGTGACACTTGGCAAAAGAGAACAAAGTAGAATGGCACTCGGTAGAGCATCCTTTTGACCACAAATAAAATTGGTGGTTGAATTATGTGACTTGATGTGCAAATCGTCTTAAAATTAAGTTAATCGGATGAAAATTGTCAATTTTAGAAATATAGCCTATGTTGACCTTTTGGCCGATGTTGACCTCACAAATAGTTGGTGGTTGGTTTCAGTAAGCTGATACGCAAATCCTATTCAGATTTCAAGTCAATTGGATGAAAATTTTGGATTTTAGAAATTTCATAAAAGTGGTTGACCTTCAGCCTTTGGCCTTTTTGAACTCAAAAATAGTTAGTGATTGAATTCAGTTAGTGGATATGAAAATCCTATTCAAATATAAAGTCAATCATGAAAATTGAGGATTTTAGAAGTCTGGCCTATGTTGAACTCAAAAATAGTTGAGGGGTGAATTCAGTGACCAGATATGCATGTCATCTTCAAATTTTAAGTTAATCGGATGAAAATTGACGATTTTAGAAATTTGGCCTATGTTGACCTCAAAAAGAGTTGGTGGTTGAATTCAGTTTGCTGATATGTTAATCCTATTCAAATTTCAAGTCAATCGGATGAAAATTTAGTATTTTAGAAACTTGAAAATGTTGTTGACCTTTTGGCCTATGTTGATCGCAAAAATAGTTGGTGGTTGAATTCAGTTCGCTGATATGTTAATCCTATTCAAATTTCAAGTCAATCGGATGAAAATTGAAGATTTTGGAGATTTGAAAAGGTTGTTGACCTTTTGGCCTATGTTGACCTTTTGGCCTATGTTGATCTCCAACATAGTTGGTGGTTGAATTCAATTAGCTGATATGTAAATCCTATTCAAATTTCAAGTCAATCGGATGAAAATTAAGGATTTTATAAATTTGAGAAAAAGTGGTTGACCTTTGGCCTATGTTGACCTTATGACCTTTTAACCTCAAAAATATATAGGATTTTGTCGGACCACGAATTCTACCATTTGGTGATGTTTCGTGAAGATCGGTTTTAAATTGTAACCTGTAGGCAAGTATAAGTGAGCGGAGAGACAAATGAAAAATCACTCATAGAGCGACACTTGGAAAAACAGAACAAAGTATAATGTCACTTAGTAGAGCATCTTTTTTACCTAACAAAAATAATTGGTGGTTGAATTCAGTGACCTGATATGCAAGTCGTCTTCAAATTTTAAGTTAATCGGATGAAAATTGACAATTTTAGAACTTGGCCTATGTTGACCTTTTGACCTATGTTGATCTCCAAATTAGTTGGTGGTTGAATTTAGTTTGCTGATATGTAAATCCTATGCAAATTTCAAGTCAATCGGATTAAAATTGAGGATTTTAGAATTTTGAAAAAAAGTGGTTGACCTTTGGCCTATGTTGACCTCAAAAATAGTTGGTGGTTGAATTCACTTTGCTGATATGTAAATCCTATCAAATTTCAAGTCAATCGGATGAAAATTGAGGATATTAGAAATTTGAAAAAAGTGGTTGACCTTTGGCCTATTTTGACCTTTTGACCTCAAAAAATATATAGGATTTTGTCGGACCTTGAGCCCTAATATTTGGTGACGTTTCGTGAAGATCGGTTTAAAATTGTGACCTGTAGGCAAGTATAAGTGAGCGGACACACAAACAAACACACAAACCAGAGTGATCAACATACTTGTCAAAATTTTTATTTTTGCCAAGTAACAAGAAACCGGAGTGAAAACAGTACTCAATTTCAGCGTGCGTCATTGCCGGGCCCGCTTCTTTGCCCGGCAATGACGTCATGCAGCGCGTGGAGATGGAATAGGAAAGGGGCGGTGTTCAATATGAAATTAATGAATAGTCTTAATGGAAGCTCATATTACGAAATGAATATCACACATACATTTTGTTTTGTCCCGTTGTCGTTCAAGACGTATCTAATGATATCTTTACATTAATTGTAAGTGGATAAGTAAGGGTTAGGCACAAATATAAATGCAGGATAAGTGCAAATTATAATATTTTCATTCCACCAAACAAGCTGCAGAACATGCAGATTCACGTTTGCATCTGCTGTCAGTCACCTTGGGAAATTCACTCAATTTGTTTTGTGAAGTCAACACTCAGAAGTAGTTATAAACTTCATATGTTTCTCTTACTCATTTTTCTGTGTCTGAGAAATTCCAAAACAACCAGAACCCTGGTCGTTCATTTAAACCCCCTTGTTGCCCCCCCCCCCCCCCCCCCTCTCTCTCTCTCTCTCTACTGTTCCTTTTGTCCTGTTGCGCCCTGATCCGTTCAGTGTCATAACTCTTCCACAAGCCTTAAGTCTGTATAACAAAAAACAGAAAGGTAAGAGTTGTTCAGAGTGGGAATTTCCACACACCTGCAACAGAGTAGCAATCTGTCCAGGACTAGTTCTTATTGATTGAATGTTCATGACATTTTGTGAGCATCCTGACATTCCATCAAAAGTGTGGGCCTCCACGATTACCATCATAAATGATTAAAAACTTACAATTTCGTTTTGTGTAAAATGTTGTTTAAAGTAGACCAACTTCAGGATAAACACTAATATCACTTGTAAATTTACTGTCTGAATGATCACTCGTAATTTACAACAAAATATAATTGCTTTGAGTGATTACCTATTTATCCTCAATGAAATCATTGTTAGCCGGCTTGTGTTTAGTTATATTTCATAGCGGAGAACTGCGCAGTACAGGCTTATCTAACCCACAACATATCTGTCTATTTTCTACATCTATCTATAATTCCAGTAATCTCTGTCTGTACGTTTGTACGTTTGTACGTCTGTTTGTCTGTGACCGCTGTTTCTCGACAACCACGGGTCCGATATACTTTTAACTTGCCAGGTATATTGCTGGGGACCCGAGGATGTGCCTTTTCAAGGTTTCATATTAATCGGACAATTACTTACCGAGCTATGTCCAAAAAACGATTCAACCAATCAGAGAGCAGCGAACGATCGCGTGTGCCGAACGTGGCGGCCACACTCTGCCTCGGATGGCACATTTGAGAGCGTATTCATTTATTTCACGTTTGCAAACTATGTTGGCGTTAAACTATGTTTTAATAAAGTTTTAAAACTAATAAAAACGAATTTGCGATTCATTCGCTTTCCTGCGCGTTTGTGCACGCGATGGCGATTTCTTTACCAAACTCCGGAAGCCGTTCGCTTTGGACCAAACCATTGCATGTAAATAGAGGGGGGGGATTGTCACCGTACTCGCAAGCCGTTCGCTTTGGACCAAACCATTTCATGTAAATAGAGGGGGGGGATATAATTTTAGATATAGATATAGTACGGGCAATGCCCTAGTCATTTAAAAGAGATTAACCAAAGTACATTAAAGAAAAAAACATTAACCTCGTGTTGCTGGGTGTTTCTGGGTTGCTGGGTAACCGATATACGGTTATTAATTTGGTGTGATTTTTGGGGTTTACAGAGGGAAATTTTTTTATCTCCTTTTAAAACTTGCTATAATTTATTACTTCATCTGGTAGATATGTAAGCAGACATAATGGAGTGTTTATTGCAAGACATTTCATGAAAGGTGAAGGATTTTTAATGGAAGATCCAGAGAGGTTGTTATATGCTTTGCACATCTGTTGCTGTTTGCGTGTATTTATTAAAATCACTCCGGTCAGTGTTTATATTTTGAAAAGATATTCTGCCCATCACATCACATAAATGCCTAATAGGGCAGGCAGGTTAGCCTAAAGATATGTGCACTCACCTCTGAGCTGTCTAGCCAGTGTTCAAATCTAGACCAAGCTATAAAATGTCATCCAGGTATTTCTCAGGAAATTAATCAACATGTGTGCCAGTCCCTCCGGTAGGTATGTAAGCCTACCGGAGGGACCGGAGGGACTGGTAGGATACCGGAGGGACTGGTAGGATAAGCCTACCGGAGGAGTGTTCGCACACAGACGTGGACCTTAAACAGGAGGACCTGAGGGGCATCTGCCAGCATTAGTTGGTTGACACAATAAACCACACTGTGTGCTTCATGAAGAGTAGGTGAGATATCGCTGGCACCATGGAACAAATTACAAATCCCTGCTCTAATCTACAAGGGCACTGCATTGGTGGCACAGCTCTGTCCCCAGCTAGTTATGCTACCTGCAGTCATATGTTGCGCGCATGAAAGAAGTGCCTAATAATATCTGTTGTAGTCTTGGTATACTGTCTGAACCCGACATTTGCGGGGGATACGTTCCTGGAAAATGCAGTGAATGTCAAATCCGCGAATGTGGGGGCATTGTTTTAATGGGAAAAGGGGGAATATGTTCCCAGCAGTACGTGATTCATAAGGGGAAATCAAAAATCCCATGAAAACCTGTGAATACGCCCTTGAAAAAGCGCACAGGAAGTCGAAGGAGGTCAAAAAAACCACGAATACGCTTGCGAAAATAATGTCGGATGGTTTATGTGCGTGTGAAGAATCAGCTCTTCGTTTGCAAAAGAAGTCCACAATAGCCTGGAATGGCGCAGCTTTATTAAAAACCAACTTATACAGATCCGGAGGAGGCCAAGACATCTATAGCAAGAGCCAGTCTCATGCCACGTCAAGCCTTCCTGAAAACGCATTGATTCTCATTCACTTATATACGAATACGATTATCAGAAAATCTCCGAGAGAACGAAGCGACTGGCGAGAGTCCCTCCCACCGTTATCATTCGGGGGAGTCAGCCCTTCCTTATCATTTGGACCAAATGTTTCTCTGGGCTCCGAGAAAACAGAAATGTAACTCACAAAGAGGAGAGTGTATGCTTAGCCAAACAAACCCATATATTTTATGGGTTTGTGTACATGAGTAATCCAAAGCATGTTTATACAGAGTCATGCGTTGCTGTGATTAAAACAAAATATATATGGTTAACGATAGGTTTATGTCCTCTAGCCTCGAAAAAGCACACGTATACAATTTGTTCAGCATGACCTCAGCGAGCCTTTTCTCATCCAAAACTAAAACGAAGCAAAAACCCTTTATTAACTTTCTGAAATAGCATTTTTAGACAACATTTAAATCATAACACATTAGCAACCAACGTCTATAACTGAACTTTAGGCAATAACAAATCTACTACTTGACATTCCTTCCTCTTGTCTCGTCGAGACAAAGTATCTTAAGAGACAACGTGCCACATCGGGCTTTATTGAAAAATAATTGCGTAATGCGGGTATTAAAAAAATAATTGTGTAATGCGGGTATCTCCCAAGGGCATATCGTGCGCCCAAAGCGCCTCGCCCGTGCATTTGGCGAACGTGTCGTGTGGTGCGTGCTCGGAGCCTGAGGGCTCAGAACATGAAAGTCCATTAACGTTTCGGATCCACAACGAAGAGGTCTGGTCCAGATGAGGTTCTGCTCCGCCAGAGGGCCACCACCTCCCCTGCGGAACTTGCTCCCCCCACCCTTTGCAGACCCAGTCCTTGCAGATCTTCGAAGTTAATCAACGATCATGCCCATGAGGTCCCTCACGTGCTGCTGTTCTGGGGGATACATAGTATTGTCAGTATCTTGTGTCTCAATTTCCTGGTCAGGGTACAGAGCGTAAAAATCCGATTCACTTGAAGCATTTGAACTTAATACATATGAAGCAAAGAGAGGAACTTCCTTTATGTCAAAGTCTCCCATGAGCGCCTGGTCGGCTTGCGGGTCTAGGATATCCACGTCGGGTCCCTCGACCGCCAGACCCAGCGTCGCAATCAGATCCATAGTTGGGTTTAAAGGGGGCGTGCAGCTGTCAGCTTGTAATACATAAGCAGCGTTAGCCAGTACACGCAAGGGGTTTATAGCACAAGTATCACAGTCATCACATACACCGTTACAGGCAGCAGCCAGTTCCCACATGGGATCCACACAAGTATCACAGTTGCCACAAAATTCAATGCAATTTTCTGGAGCGCCGGTCGCAACTGCCTTGTTGAAGGACCCGTTCAGGTCGACGGCCTCTGTGGTCAGAGCCATAGTTGTTGTCGGCGGCTTCTTCACTTTCCATCCTGTAAAATACTTTCTCATACAGAGGAGGACTAGAGATTTCATTAGTGCCCCCCAAATTACTACCCCGATTATCACAGCCAGTGCGGTCAATAACCACTTCACTATGGTGCCCGTCCATCCCTGGAACCAGTCAGTGAGCCAGCTAAATGTATAAGAATTTTCGCGCGTGATCCGATCGATCCAATAGTATGTCATGGGCCGTAGCGGTGTCGTTTGCCACCTTTTCTAGGGCCAAAGCCAATTTGTCTATCCGGAAACTATCCATGACTGTGCCCGCTCCTGGGAAGAAGAAACCAAACACCTTTTCCCATAGACTCCCGTGTAGTTTAGTGGTTCCATCTTCGTTCATGACTGACCTCTTATAACGCCTGTCCAAGGACTTTGGGTCTAGCTCATCCAGTATCTCAACGTCAGGAAGAACTGAACCCAGATAACATGTGCCCCCCCAATTATTTGGTAAATAGGGGTAAGCCTTGTCGCCGCATATAAACATTGTCCCATGGGGTGGGACCAGGTGGGTGGATAAGCACTGGAGTCCCTTTACCACCCCATTAATCCTACTAACCCCCCTAGAGAATGTTATAGCCGTTATGTTGTGGTTGTGTTTATCTTGCAGTACTATTCGTAATGTAATCCCCGAGCTCCCTTGTCCCAGCTTCCCGGGGAGAGTGTAGGCGCATTCTGATTCTCCCATACGCAAGTGGCCGGAACCCTGGAGGCAGACCCTCCCTTTCTGTGGTTTGACCCAGACGGGGGCAGGCCTCTCGGCCACATGGGCAATCATTGACGGGCGATAATTAAATTGTCGATTGCAACTCTTGCCGTTGTCAACCCCTTCTCTTTCCAGCGTGGTGACTAAACATGGGGAATCGATAGGTTGTGAGCAGAGGTCATTGAGGGACAGAGGTAGCACTATCATGTGTATTCCTGTGGTGCCTGCTTGGGGAAAGTGCATGCACGACCAGCAGTGTGTCCTATTTTGAATTGTTGCCACCTCCCTGGCCACTTTCCAATATGTGTTTTCCCCCCTCTTTGGGGCCTTATCCTGGGGTTGCGGCGTGAGTATGTATTCGTTGCATCGTATGTAGTTCTTTTCGCCACCGGCCGCGCCAGGGGTCCAGATGCTGCACCGGACCTGCATAGTCATGCCTTTCTCTAGGCGCGTGCGTGTTTGTAGCTTAAAATCAGGGGTTCCCCATTGGTATCCTGGTTGGGCCAAGGTCTTAATGCTAGCTTGCCCGTCTTCCCGGAACTCTCGTTGCTTTTGTAGTACCATGCCAACGCGTCCAGGCCCTGCCGACAGTGCTAGCCAATTTATGTTCACCCAATTTGTGTGCAGGGCTTTCTGTTCGAAACATGGTAGTGATACTCTTTGTCCCCATGTTACGGTGAGGTGTCGGGTTTCGTTTTCGCATCTATTGGAATCGGAGTTTTCCCCTAGCTGCTGTCGCTATCAATAGTATCATACCTATGATTAGGCCCATCCTTACTGTGGTTGCTGTGGTGTAGTGTCTGGTGCTTGTATGGCCAACTTACAGTGCGTGGCGTGGATCCACGAAGTCTTGCCCTCGCAAAAGACTGCCGTTGGTGTAGTCAGCAACACCTGGACTGGTCCCTTCCACCTTGGTTCCAAGGCGTTCTTGCAGGTGAAGTGCTCCACGAACACCTGGTCTTTTTCCTCTGGTGGAACACCTGGTCCACAAGTCTCCTGGGAGCGCCTGGTCCACAGGTCTCCACCCCATAGACTCAATTCATTCAATTCATAGTTTCATAGAACACCTTTTCTCCAATTTCCTAATCCACTTTTTTTTTTTTCAAGTGGATCCAATTTTATCCAATATTCAATTTTTAAATTCAATCCCATTTAATCCAGTCCAATTCAAATTAAATTCAATCCTTTAACACAAACAAACCACCGTTAACCTCCATTAACACAAACAAACCACCATTAACCTCCATTAACACAAACAAACCACCATTAACCTCCATTAACCTCCCCCTATTATTTATTTATTTTCTCGAATAAACAAATAATAGAAATAACCTGGTTTACTTCCAATTTCAATTCTGGTCAGTTCTGGTGTCTGGTCACACACAATGTTTTCCTCACCCACTGTGATTCGCTCAAAATAGATTCTCACTGTTATCTATCTATAATTCGTCTCATGAAAACCCATTCAAGAGTCCGGTGTGACAGACAGCCAAACACATAGACACGCCGAAGACCCCAGGGTACCCATCAAACTAGCTTGTCCGCAGATCCACAACACAGCGAAACATGTAACTTTACTAAAATAATCACTTACTCATAACTAATACTCATAATAACTCATAATTACTTATGTAATTACTCATACCAATACTTACTTAAAATAATGTAATATCCCAATCTTCACCCCCTATGCAAATCGAAGCACCCCGGACAACCCACAACCAATATCAACCACTGTAGCCGTCTTCCCCTCCAGGCAGCCACACACAGCCACATACATCTCCACCCACGTCACACAAGACAACAGCCAACCAGTGTGTCCACCACACAGAAACCTTTGGCAATGCAACAACCGAACTCCCAGACAACCAACAACGAAACCCAATCCATCTCCATGGCTCATCAAGCAGTTCCAACTTAATCCAGCTTCACATACCGATTTCCCCAAAAACTCGTGAAACTTCACCCCCATTCTGGAAAAACCCTGGACTAAACCCTGACACCCTAAATAACTTCAGACCCATCTCCAACCTACCCTTTCTGTCAAAAGTTTTGGAACGTGCTGTGGCCACTCAACTCAAACATCACCACTCTGCCAATAACCTGTATGAAACATCCCAATCCGGATTCTGCTCCAGCCACAGTACTGAAACTGCTCTCCTCAAAATCACCAGCGACCTTTTCTCTCCTCTGATGCCGGCAACCTCAACATTTTCATCCTCCTCACCTCAACGCCTCCTTTGACATCATCAATCACGCCATCCTCCTCACCCTGTTTAGACCAGCTTGTGCCTATTAAACCCAAATCAGTTCACTCCCAAGCTTCACATGGACCACCTACTACTCTCAAATTATCCACTCTGGCTCCGGAATCCCAAAAGCACTCTTCTCTACAATAAACAAACTAAATAAACAAACTTTACAACGTGAACAAACTCCTCAGCGCCCTGGATACCGCCACCTGTCATTCAGAGTAGACAACAGCATCTCCTTTCTGGCTTTCAGCATCTCCTTTCTCCTTTCTGGCATCCAAATGAAATTCTGGCTTCAAATCAACTTCCTCGAACTTAACTATGATAAATCTAAATTAATCTTCGTTTGCCCACAACCACTCACCAAATTCACCCATAACTTTGCCCCCAACATCGATGGTCATTTGAACACAAATTGAACAAAATTAATCGAACAAAACACTTCCATTAACTCGACATTCTTTTCACAGCACAAAGTTCACTTGAACATCTTTTTCCTGGATACTCCCTCTTTATTTTTATACCATACCATGCTTCTCCATGGAATAGTCCACCACTCATATAAATAATCATAAGAGTTCTGCGAAACATCTCCATCTTTAAAACTTAGCCAACCAATTTTAAACCACATGTTTTCCCCCCAAAAAACAAGTCACATTCTTTGTATATTGCCAACATTGTTCATCGTTTAAGTATCATCCAGAACTAAATTTTTTATAAACCATCAACTTGTAGATGCATTTATTTATATCCCATTAACCCAAGAACTCTCAATTGCTTGGTTATATTTTAGTAATGTCATATATCCATATTTCTTTTCCAAATTGTTCCTGATATACACATTAATCCCATCTGTCTTTGTTTCCAGATGAACTCAAATCAGGAAATCAACACAAATCCTTATTACCTCCAATCAACTCAAAATTAAATCAAACAATTCAAAACCAGATCGGATCAGCGATCAAAAATCACTTTTCCAATCAACAATTCATTCAAAGACCAAGCTTAAAAACACAACTCTCATCTTACTGTGACAAGTAAGCAACCAACCTACTTCACACTAAACAAATAACTTTTCATCACCCCTTTCTTCTCCACCGCCTCTTACACTTAAACAGATCATAATTACTCACTCATACACTATTGCCCATCACCCAGTTGCCCCAGACCCAAACACAGGTTTGAAATCCCAGTAGGTTGTTCTTCAATCCCAACCATCATGTGATCCCAACATCTGTACTCGGTGCGCCCGGCGCCCCCTATAATCAGTGAGTTATAATAACCACAATATCTCTGGCACCCAACTCGTGATACCACAATTTAATCCACGTTACTTGCATCTCTTCATCCTCCCAAATGTCCTCCATTTAACGTGACTCAAATCCATCTCAAATCCCCACAGCTCGATCGAACACGTCACTGTATTCGGCCCGGTTAAATTAAATTCCAAGCGTACTGTCCCTGACGCTTCCGGTCGGCACCGGAAGTCTGTTTATTTCTTGAGACCCCTGAATCGGGACATCAACGACAATTACAAAGACAAACAGGACTCGATATTCTCTGTTCATTAATTACGTACATGATTTTGGTTTAACCAACAATATATGTCCCGATATTCTCTCCAGATTTAAGTTCTATATCCTGTCGTTAAAGCAACACCCTGTAGACTGACTCCGCCTGTCGTTCTTCCAAGGTTAGTGAATTGCCTCTGACCTCTTACCCTTACATATCTCGAACAAAGGTCAAATAAACTTCGAAAGGTCAAACTTCAAATTGGGGTAACCAGCGCTTTATTATCCCACAAGTAATGCAAGTCCGGCGACAATGGACAAATGACCATTAATGTGGCTCTACATAGCATAATGCTAACTTCTACGAATCCAACAACCGTCACAATGTTGTGGACGAATCCAACAACCGTCCAGGAACTTCCGTACGAGGCGTGCTTCACAATGCAGCACCTCTCTACCTGGTGCACACCTTTCGCACATCCTTCCTCGTTCGCACAACGCTTCATCAACACACCTCCTCGCGCCCACACCTTGGCACAAGCCACACCACATACCGACAGTTGAAACCTCAACCGTCCTCCTTCCTCGGATCAGCGTTCTGTTGGAAACGTGACATTTCTGCTCAAATTATTGAATTTCCAATTTTAATAACTTAACCTTACCAGCATACTAAATCTGTGTCCGCATCGATCAACACAAATGCCTCGATGCATCTTCCAGCCGCCACTCCGCACTGTACCTTACTGTATGAACAAGACTTCCTGTTGGAACTTGGCTCCGGAAATTAATTACTCTGTCTTGAAATCGTTTATTTTAGCCATCTTAAATAAATCCATCCATCTATCCATCTTATAAATAACGTATTCGTCCTGTGACATTGCCTGGCATATATGTCGCAGCCGGCCACTATTCCGACATGGCTCGTCTGACATGAACGTCCGACATCCAGCAAAGTCGAAATGACCCACAATGCATTTGGGCACACATCCTCCTCTGAGAGTGGGCGAGTTATCGCCGGCACTCTGAGCAGATAATTAAACGAACATTGCCAGGATTCTCGGATAGACGTTTAATTTCACAACACACATGACAAAAATCCGATTTAAATTCAGAGATCGCCGATCGACCTGGCACAACCATCTCAACGCGACGACGCCACGCCGCCCCCCGTCTTGGCGCGCACCCTCGTGCCTCCACACGAATCCCAACACTCCCTGCACGCCGCTCTATTCGCGTTCGCGGCGGGGTTTACCTTACGTTTGGACATGCAGTCGGCTGTCATAACAAAGTGCGAAAAGCTGTCATAACAAATCTGCGACCTGACATGTAGTGAGCTGCAGAACATTGAGCTGTCAGAACTCATCCCTAGCTCGTAAACATCGCAAAAAACAGGATCTCCGACGCTTGACCTCTCTGACCCAAAATGCACTATATGACACCAATTCCAAAGGTGAGCTGCCTCAGCGATACATCCCACACATACAATACACAATATCTGCCATTGAATGAACTCTTCAATTCAAGTAAAACACACATATTGATTCGAATTCTGCAACCATCTCCAAGAAACCGCTTCATATCAACAGTAGATCGACAAGGGCACTCCGGGTGCTTTCCTGACCCGATTTATATCAATTCGCTTCCCAAACAACTCCCAAACAGATGAAAATCCGGACTCAGTTCAGGACCTCGCCTGTTCTCTCGGATAGACGCTAAAATGGACATTCCCGGCCTGAATTTCCCGCACGTCGAGCAGATCACTTACAAAGCTTTACACCGAAACCCTCTGCTTTGCATATGTCATACAGACAAATACATTGGCTAGATACACACGTCAATTAACATCCCAATATACATTCATTCCTCATTCATATACTCATAGAAGTCTCCCAGACTTCGCGCGAAACTCAGATCGACTCAAATCATGCCTTTCTCCAGCCACTCCCAAACAATCTTTGCTCATTCATGTTACGTCTCTCATTCAAGGAAAAGGATTTTTGGGACTGGTTGGACGGGGGGTGGGTTGAGGTGAAAAAAGGGAAGGCAGGGCGGGGTGTTGGGGTGTTGCCTAGAGCCCTGGGACTGAGCTCAGGTCTTGGGGGGGGTGGGGGGTCTTGGTCTGGTATCTGGTCCAGCGGCATCACTCGCTGATTTACTTGTTTAACTACCTCCTTAATTGTTTTGTCCTGAACTTTGCTTCCTGAACTTGCTTCCTTTGGCTCTGAAGCTTCAAATTCCTACAATGCAGCTCCTGCTTCAATTTTCAATATTTCAAAACCTAACCTGTCCTTCTCACCCTGTGGCCACCTGGCCCATTTCCTGTGAGCTTATTTATTTTCTCTTGTCCACCAGATCCTGGCCTGCTTTATCTGGACCTCTTGTCTAGAACTTAGTCTAGAGCTTCCTGGCTTGACCTCGTAGTTGTCACTACCTTCTTGTCAAACCTACCTGGTACCTACGCATTTCACCCTTCCTGGCCATGTCCCTTTGGCCGTCTAAGTTAACCACAGCCCTCCTTCCCTGGCATGCAATGGCATACCCCATCTTGTCTCTGGGCTGTTCCTTCCTGGAAAGTTCTCGGCCTGGCTCGACCTATATGGCTGTCCGACCTCACTTTCCCCCCTTCCCTTGTACCGAACGTTATCTTCACCGATATCCTGCGCAAATCCTTTTACTGGCCATGTTCCTATGGCCTTCTATGTTCCTATGGCCTTCTATCTAAGTTTAGCCACAGCCCTTCGTTCCCTGGCATGCAATGGCATACCCCATCTTGTCTCTGGGCTGTTCCTTCCTGGAAAAATCTTGGCCACCTGGCTTCAGCCTATATGGCTGTCCGACCTCATTTTCCCCTCCTGGTGCTAACTGTAACTTTAAGCTTACTGTTAAGTCCTTCCTGGTTTATCCTTACTTGTTTATCCTGGCTTTAACAAAACCACGTCATTCTGAGGCCTAAATGAGCCTTTACTTACAATTTCTGTTCGAGTGCAGACAGCGCGGAAGACAAGGAGACTGAACCCGCGCGAGGGAGGAAGGTACGAATTTGGAATAATAGCCCTCTGATATAAAACAACTCCCACCTTTAATCAAATCAACGTGCCGGCGCCGGCCTCAGGTCAGCCTTCCTCCTGTCCCTCGGGCTCCGTTTCCCGTCCTCCGCGTCTGTTGACACCCCACTCCTGGTACCATCTGTGAAGAATCAGCTCTTCGTTTGCAAAAGAAGTCCACAATAGCCTGGAATGGCGCAGCTTTATTAAAAACCAACTTATACAGATCCGGAGGAGGCCAAGACATCTATAGCAAGAGCCAGTCTCATGCCACGTCAAGCCTTCCTGAAAACGCATTGATTCTCATTCACTTATATACGAATACGATTATCAGAAAATCTCCGAGAGAACGAAGCGACTGGCGAGAGTCCCTCCCACCGTTATCATTCGGGGGAGTCAGCCCTTCCTTATCATTTGGACCAAATGTTTCTCTGGGCTCCGAGAAAACAGAAATGTAACTCACAAAGAGGAGAGTGTATGCTTAGCCAAACAAACCCATATATTTTATGGGTTTGTGTACATGAGTAATCCAAAGCATGTTTATACAGAGTCATGCGTTGCTGTGATTAAAACAAAATATATATGGTTAACGATAGGTTTATGTCCTCTAGCCTCGAAAAAGCACACGTATACAATTTGTTCAGCATGACCTCAGCGAGCCTTTTCTCATCCAAAACTAAAACGAAGCAAAAACCCTTTATTAACTTTCTGAAATAGCATTTTTAGACAACATTTAAATCATAACACATTAGCAACCAACGTCTATAACTGAACTTTAGGCAATAACAAATCTACTACTTGACATGCGCATATGTGCACAATGGTCGGGGATGGTTTATGTGCACATACAGCTGCACATACAGCTTTATGCGTGTGTTAGATGCTTTTAGAACTGTTATGTGCCTGGATGATGGGAAATGGATTATGCATGTCTGGAAGTGCATCACGAGTGGTAGATGGTTTTAGAACTGTCATGCACATGACTGGTGGGAGATGGGGTTTTTTGTGCCCGTGAAAAACGGCAAATACGTGAAGCACAGGGCCGCGAATGTAGAAGCATGTCGCATTTTATCAACCGCGAATACGCGGGTCCACGAATGTTGGCAACACGAATGTCTAGGTCCAACAGTATTTTCTTATCAATCTGTTAGTGCGCACTCTGCTCCCCTTTAATCAAACCCTCATGAAGACACCGTGGCATTGTGTCAAAACACATGATGAGGATAACTAAGTAAGCAAGTAATGGAGACATTGAAAAGTAACTAATAACTGCTGTTTGACTAACTACCAACTGGATAGTACTGCTTTTTAAAGTGGACATTGTGTATGTTGTGCCACATTATAACAATTCATGATTTGTTGGATTAACAGGATATCTCAGAGACACCACTCTCCTTTGAAACATCCCAACTACAATGTTGATTGCATCTACTTAAACGCTTGTAATTTGTCATGTAAAATAATACCGATGTCTTCTCATGTCCTTGTTCTCCATTTGATACACAGTTTGTACAAGATCCTCTGTGATTCTTCAATCACGGTATAAAATAAATATATTATTTCTAGGATCACTCTGTCAGCAGTATACTTACAATTCACTAATGATGCAATTAACAAACCAAATTAAAAATTTCATTTCAGCCAAATATGTATTTGCCTGAGAGATAATTGGCCGTTTGTTATTTTTATCTGATTTATTGGCTAAGGCCGAGAAAAATATATTTCCGGTCTCTGGTCAGCGCGCGCATCGATTTTGACCCTGCGCGTCAACATTTTTTTTTTTTTCAAATTTTCAACGGTACCTACAACAGCACGCGCCTGTTGTTTCAGGGCCGGAGCGCTATCTCGGGAAATACGGGTCTGTGAGGATCGCCATTGGTATCGACGTTCGCGCACGGTACTCCCCTACAAAACTACGTTTAGGTTGTCCACATCCAACCAGCCGTTCCAAAGATATGAGTAGTTTTGTGTACCGTGCCGTCATGAATCCAATCGGCTGGATATTGTCATTTATTGAAACGACGACGTTCTTTGTCGGGTTCGTCTGAAGCAACCAGAAGGCCGAGAGAGCTGCGGGTGGTCTCGTTAGTTAGGCCTGGATCCTATCTCGTTTGTCATGAGGTTGTAAGTGTCTGTGATATAAATCTGGTGGACTGGGAGAAGAGATTGTGGGAGACCATCGGCCTGTTAGATCACTATCGCATGCGCAGTGTTGACACGATCTACGCATTGGAATGTTTGACGGTACGGCGAGGCGATCTCGAGAACGAAATGGCAGTCCATAATATGCTTGAAGAACTTGATGATTTTCAGAATAAATACATTTTAAAATAACTTAAGCTTGTGTTCATTATTTACAAAAAGGCCTACCAGTCCCATTGGCTGTCTTTAATTTCTCTCTGGACGGCGCCACGGCAGATGAGGAGGACCGCAAGGCAGGAGGACACAAAAAACAACACCTTTATATGTGCAATCCATGCTTTTCAAAAAAGAAAAAAAAACAAACAAACCGCATCACCGCATCAATTCTGGAACTTTGGTCTGACCAGAGACCAGCAATATATTTTTTTCGGCCTAATCTTTACTGGACTCTATGTTCTAAACCATTGTTCTGTGTTGAGATTTGTTTATTCTCACCGAATTTACCCCTTTTTTAATGTAATCACACATGTTGGTGCAGGCCCCTTCCTAAGCCTTTGATGCTGTAGGAAATAAAATGAAGAAGCTTGGCAGGGGATCTTTGCTGTGCGCATACATATTATATCCCTGTTAATCAATTTTCATTGAAACATGCTCATTAAAATATAACAATTTGGTATAATCAGTACATTAGTATTAATAACATTTATCAAGGACTTTGACAATAAATTAAATTCAATTTCATGCAAAACTGGCAATTAAATCAGAAAATGTGGGCAACATGTACAGGCATTTAGAAAACCAGTGTAACTGAAGCTAATGCAGATTTCATATCATTGAGCAATCATCTCCTCGAAATTGAAAATTTGTTGAAGGTGACATTTTAATATTTGTGCATGGGAAGTTTCAGGTTTGATTTCATTATCTACGATAAATGGATGTGCATGTGTGAGGCATGCTTTTTGTGTCTATTATTACATACATCTATTAATTACGTACTAATGAAATTTATTTTTTAAACCTTCAGACTTTTGAGAACCCTTCGACCTTTGAACACTCTTTGAGACCCCCAAGATCCTTAAGACACCAAGGACCCCTAAAAACCCTTAAGACCCAAAAGACAAAGAGAGCTTGCTTCACGCTGTTGAAACCAAAGCTTTCAGAATCATTGGAATCTCCCGTGATGAAGGTAACTCTGAGGGCCTTTCACTCACTCACCGCAGGCAGGTTGGTGGTCTTTCTGTCTTCTATCGACTCCTCTCTGGCCTTGTTCCCCCAGCTCTGTCTGTGCTCTGTCCCCCAAATATTTCTACAGGTCACGCAAGATTTGCCAGCAACCCTCTTCTCGTGAAACTGCCAAAATCAAGACTCTCTGCTCACCTTCACTCTTTCATTTCTCTTTTCTCCCACCTCTGGAACAAACTCCCTCACTCTCTTCAATCCCACTCCTCCCTCCAGGTCTTTAAAACAGCTGTTCACCACCATCTCTTATCTTCCCCCATCCAAAACCTTGATCTTTTCTACCCCCGTTAATTCACCCCAGTTCCACTTTTTTGAAATACCGACTTCTTTCCTGGAAGTCCCAGCAGTGTCCATGTGTTTTATACCTCTCCCACGCCCCCAACCCCTCCTTCCCATGCCTCCTCTCCCCAAGCCCCCTCCCTCCCACAGATCTCCCGATGTCCCTGCTCTCAAATGTTGTACTTGTGTGCTTCCCTCTCTCTCCCCATCTTGTCTCCCGCTCCCTTTATTGTATGTTTTATGTGTCCGTTTGTTTTTTTGTGATTATTGTTTGCTCTTACACGAGCCTCGATCTTGTATCCCCCCCAAAAAAAGAGACCCAGATAACCAAAAAGATGCTGAGGACCCAAATTACCTTGAAGACCCAAAAGACCCTGAGGACCCAAAATACTCTTTAGACGTCCAAGGACCAAAAAGTCCCCGAAGACCCAAAATAATTCAGAGACGCAAAAGACCCCGAGGACCCAACAGACCCTGTAGACCATTGAAGACACTACTATAAATGAATGAGGTGTGTGTGTGTGTGTGTGTGTGTGTGTGTGTGTGTGTGTGTGTGTGTGTGTGTGTGTGTGTGTTTGTGCGTGTGTGTGTGTGTGTGTGTGTCATTGATTGGTATCTCCATAATTTTTTTTTTTGTTGTTGTTGTTTTTGTATACTGAATCGAGGCTCGTGAGAGAGCTAACATTTATTTCACAAACAAAACAACCAGACAAACAAAATATACAAAAAGAGGGAGCGGAAGACAAGATGGGGAGAGAAGGGGAAGCACACAACCACAACATTTGAGAGCAGGGAGAAGTGTGGGAGGGAGAGGGCTTGGGGGGAGGAGGCGTGGGAAGGGGGGGGGAGAGGTATAAAACACAAGGGGACCGAAATTAGCAGGGGTAGAAAAGATCAAGGTTTTGGATGGGGGAGGATAAGAGATGGTGGTGAACAGCTGTTTTAAAGACCTGGAGGGTGGAGAGGGATTGAAGAGAGTGAGGGAGTTTGTTCCAAAGGCGGGAGAAAAGAGGAATGAAGGAGTGAAGGTGAGCAGAAAGTCTTGATTTTGGCAGTTTAACCATAAGAGGGTTGCAAGCAGATCTTGTGCGACCTGTAGGAATATTTGGGGGACAGAGCCCAGAGAGAGCTGGGGGGGCAAGGCCCTTGGAGTCGGTCGGAGAGAGGAGTCGGTAGAAGACGGAAAGACCACCAACCTGCCTGCGGTGAGTGAGTGAAAGGCCCTTGGAGTTAGCTTCATCGCGGGAGATTCCAATGATTCTGAACGCTTTGGTTTCAACAGCGTGAAGACGAGCTAGGTGTGAGGCAGGAGCACCAGACCAGAGGGGAGAGCAGTATTCCATAGAGCTGCAGATGAAAGCCTTGTATGTGGTGAGGAGCTCAGGTGTGCCAAGGAAGGACTTCGCACGATGGAGGATGCCCAGTCGGCGACTGGCTTTGGAGGCCAGATTTGAAATGTGGTTTTCCCAGGAAAGATCATGGCAAATAGTGAGACCCAAAAGCTTGAGTGACAGAACTTCTTGGAGAGGATTATTCAGAAAGTGGATGGGAGGGTTGTCCAGTCGGTCTTTTCGGAGAGACATCGTAAGAGTGTGAGATTTATCAGGATTGAAAGACATGTTCCATTTGGATGCCCAGTCTGTGATTTTGTCCAGGTCTGCAGAGAGTGAGGAGGCTGCAGACTGTCGATCTGAGGGATGAGGAATGGAGCGACAGAGAGTAGAGTCGTCAGCAAAGAGATAGAGATGATTTTCAAGAGAGTCAGAGAGATCATTGATATAAAAATAAAAAATAACCACCTTTAGAGGCCATTTTTCCCCGCAAAGCAGGGGTTGGCCTTTTTTGGGAACCGTGGTTGTTGTTGTTTTTTTGGTCTCCTTTTTGAAGCAATGTTTTACGGCCGGATGCCCTTCCTGACGCCAACCCTTTTTGCCGCCTTTAACGACAAACAGGGAATTACCAGTGAACTGGTACTCAATTTGCCGACCTCGGAAGGATGACAGGCTGAGTCAACCCCCCTGGCGTTAATTCAGCGATCGACCGGGATTCGAACCCAGGATCCTAGGATCTTAAGCCGGCACCCTAGCCGCTAGCCCAACACCAGGGTTCAAAAGAGAGATCATTGATGAAGACCAGAAAAAGCATAGGGCCCAGAACACTACCTTGGGGAACTCCAGCCTGAACAGGAAGAGGAGATGAGAGAAACCCATTCAGGGCCACACGTTGACTACGACCAGAGAGGAAGTCCGCCAGCCATGCGTGGAGATTTCCATGGATACCAAAGGAGGAGAGTTTGGTGAGCAGAGCAGGGTGCCAGACCGTATCGAAGGCACATGAAATGTCAAGGGAGACAGCTCTAATTTCCTGTTTGGCGTTGAGGACCTCCATCCATTGTTGAGAAAGCAGAAGCAGCATGTCCAGAGTAGAGTGACCAGGTCTGAAACCAAATTGATGATCAGAGATCAAGCCATTGGAGAAGAGGAAAGATTTAATATCTGAAGCAATGATGGATTCCATGACTTTGCTGATAATTGGGAGAAGGCTGATTGGTCTGTAGTTGCTAGGATCTGTTTTTGCACCTTTTTTGTGCAAAGCGGTGATGTTGGCTGATTTCCAAGCAGATGGCAAATGGCCTTGAGCAAAAGAGAGGGTGAAGAGAACAGAAAGAGGGAGTGAAAGAGCGGAAGAACATGATTTTAGAACCCGTGGGCTGATGCCGTCAGGACCAGTTGCAGAATCAGAGTCGAGGGTTGACAGAAACTTTTCCACCTTGTCAGGAGGAAAGGACACAGAGTCCAGGAGCAGCTGGGTATGACTGGGTACGGTGGGTACAGAGAGGGATGGGTTTGGGACACAAGATTTAGAGGCAAACACAGAGTTGAGGCATTCAGCTTTTTCACGTGCGGAGTCAGCCGTTAAGCCGTTTGAGGTGAGGGAGGGGATGGAGGGGGAACAAACACCAGAAACAGATTTGACCAGACGCCACCAGGATTTGGAAGAGGGAGACAGATAAGAGAGTTCGGTCTTGAGAACGGTGAGATATTGTTTCCTGGCTCTCCTGAGGGTGGACACACACTTGTTTCGGGCTTTGTGAAAGGAAATGAGATTTCCTTGCGTTGGATTTGCTTTCCAGGAGACGAAAGCAAGTTGTTTCAGGGCAACAGCCTCACCACAAGATTCCGTGTACCATGGACGGGAGGAAGGGTATGACAACTGAAGACGAGATGGGATAAATCTGTGCATGAGAGAGAGCAATTTACTTTGAAAGAATTCCCAGGATGAGTTGATGTCAGAGGTGGTAGAGATGGGAGACCAGTCCAGATGATTGATGGCTGCTTGAAGACCATGCCAGTTGGCCTGAGTGAAATGCCAGACTCGTCGAGGCTGAGGAGGCTCTCTGAGAATGGTCAGAGAGATGTCCACTTTGACAAGCACATGATCAGATGAGCCGATTGGAGCAGAAGAAGAGCAGCAGACATTTTCAGGGAAGTTAGTCATAACCAAGTCCAGAAGAGAAGATGCTCCGTTGACTGAGATCCGGGTCGGGAAATTGACAGATTGTGTCAGTCCCAGTGAGTCGCAGAAGTCCTTTGCTGAAGAGCCATGGCTGGTGAGAGAGGTACTCACACCCAGCCAACTGGCATGGTGACAATTGAAATCACCACATGTGAGGAAGAGAGAGTTGGGATGGGTAGATAGAAGTTGGTCCATATTATCAGACAGCGAGATGTAGATGGAGTCATCACTGTTTGGTGGACGGTACAACACACATATGAACAAAAGGTGGGAGCAAAGGGGAAGCCGTAGCCAAAGGTATTTCTGGGGGTGAGGTGGAGAGAGGGCAGTGGAGGGCGAGTGAGGAAGAGAGTTTTTTATAAAGATAGCAACCCCACCTCCAGGATGAGGCTCAGGTCTGTCATACCGGAGGAGGGAGTGACCTGGGAGAGATACCAAGGCATCAGAGACATCATGAATGAGGAAAGTTTCTGTTAAGCAGATCACATCTGGTTTGTCAGAAGCAACCTGTATGGAGAGATCAGTCAAGTTTGAGCGAAGGCCCCGGATGTTTGAGGTCCATACCGTTAATGAAGAGGAAGGCGGAGCATCGGGTACAGAACAGGGGGGGGGGGGGGAGGGGTAGGGTAAGATGTGGAAGAGGAGGAAGAGGTAGGGAGAGCTGTTGAAGGTGTGTCAGAGATTTCATAGATTTCAGAATAGCTTGGAGAAAGGGAAGAATGGGGCGGACAAAAGGTTTGATGGAAATTGGGTGAGGCACAGTGAGGTGTTATTTGAGGAGGGGGAAGAGCGAGGCAGAAGGTTGGGGGAGATGAAGGTGAAAGTTGGAAGGGGGAAGAAGCAGGGAGGATGCTTTGAGGAGGAGGGGTGAGAGGGGAGTCTAGGAGGGGAGGAGCGAGGGAGAGTCTCGGAGGGGAGGGGTGTGGGAGGAGTTTAGGAGGGAGGGGAGGGAAGGGGCAAGGGGGGAGATTTGAAAGGGATGGGTGATGGGGAGGATTTGGAGGGAAGGGGGGATGGGGAAGATTTGGAGGGGAGGGGTGAGATTGGATTTTGAAAAGTGTACGATTCATGGGAAACGAACATTTTTTGCAAAATGAGTTTGAGACCTTCGAGTCAAAAATACGTTTGAGGATGCTGAAGGAGGGGTGGAGTTCTGGAGAGTTTAGGGAATGTAGAAAAAAGGAACTGTAGGAGATGGTATTGTTTTTTTTTTTTGGAATGAATAGATTTGGTGAGCAAGACGAAAGCATCCTTTTGTAGGAGAAGAAGAAGAAGGTGTTATAATATATGAGAGAAAATAGTTGTTCAGGGGAGAGATTATACATTTCTAACCACGTGATCGCGTGATCGCGAACAACGTGAACGAAGAACGAATGAACAAATAAGAACAACAAATAAACGAATAAGACCTGGGAAGGAAATATTTTTGGGGGTTTTTTTTTTTTTGAGTAGAGATATTAACAAGGAGGTACGGGGTGAACGACTGGGACGAACAGAGAACGAAAATAATTGCAGCGCATTCGACGAACAGCTGAGAGAAAACAAAACCACAAGGTCGGAGACGGTACGGTAGCCTGAGCCTACGAGTCCAAGGCCTCAGAATACTCGATACGCAGTAACCGACGATTGTGTATACATGTACGAAAAAATTAGCACCAAAAATTTTCCTAAAGATATGCTCTCGGTACACACACCGAAAGATAGATACAGTCTCGACAAAAACACAATTGTGAAAGATTACTTAGCTTCGAAAGCGTGAGCGCATGGAACAGCTTCGAAAAGGAGCTGCTTCGAAAGAACAGCTTCGAAAAACTTAAACTTAAACTTAACTTAAACGGGGAAAAGCAGAGAACGAAAGTTATTTGAGCACAAAAAAGACGGACCGCTGAGAGAAAAACAAAGCCTCAAGGTTGGACACTGTACAAGGTCTCAGAAGACACGATACGAATTAACACGATTTTCTGTACAGGTATGAAAGATTTGCACCGAAAGAACTTTCTCGGGACACAATATAGGTACACACACCATAAAATAAATACAGTTATAACGAAAATACAAATGGGAACAATTACTTAACTTCGATTTCGACGGACAGTGTGGAGAGCTGAAAGTGGAAAGGAGGCCTCCCAGGACTTAAAGTATCCACTCCCACTTTGGTGAAGGATTGCGATTCATGGGGTAAGTTGTGAAGTTGTGAAGTCATGTTGTTCTCAGGGTTTTGTTCCAAGGGCTCTTGTCAGAATCTTCACTGAGCCCTATACAGCTTCCAACTGGAGTTTGTTTGTGGTAATGTTCCCAGGGATGGTTTATAGGATCTTTGTGAGGTTCTTCTTTATCATTCCCATCACCCCAATTATCACTGGTACAATGTTGGCACTCTTCAGCTTCCAGGATCTGTTCACTTCATTCTTGCGATTTTGATATTTGGTTATTTTCTTGATTTCTGTGTTATTTAGACCAAAATCACTGGGTACTGAAACCTCAATTGGCAATGCCTTATTTTCCTTTTTGCATCTGATTACTATGTCCGGTAGCAGTACTTTATTTTCTATGTTCACACTGGAAGGGATAATCAGTTCATATGTGAGCATTATGTTCTTGTTTTCAATGATTGCTTTTGGTTCATGTTTCCATGAGTTTTGTGGAACTGGGATATTGAAATTTCTGCAGATATGTCAGTGGACTACTTTAAATACCTTGTTATGCCTTTTGGTGTACAGCTGTTCTGACATGAGTTTTTTTTACATCCTGATAGGAGGTGACTAGTGCTTTCTGTTTCTACCTTGCAAAACTTACACTTGTCCAATTGACTCAGTCTACACTTGTCCCTCTTCTTAAAGCCATTCATGTAGTGTCCTTGGTCCTGGGCATTTATAATGATTCGTTCTTTGTCCCAGTTGAGCTGACCTCCTCTTAGCCATCCCAGGGGTCCTTCTTTGTCTATCTCAAATCTGTCAAACTCTTTTTTATATTTCCCTGCCCTTTTGTCTTTTTCCCAGGTGTCACTATACAGTCACGTGAAAAAGTAAGTACACCCCATGTAAAGTTTTGACTTTTTCAACATATTTCAACATATTTCAACATACAGCTATTTGATCTTCATTTCAACAATATTGATAGATAAAGGTGATATAATATAACAAATATCATGAAACATTTACATTTTGTAGTCCATTGTATAATTTAAATAAACATAAATGCAAATTTCGCATGTGGAAAAAGTATGTACACCCCTACATTTATCACTACTTCAAATACCTAAAATTAGAATCAGGTGCACCAGCTCAGGTGCAAATGATTAGAACATCGTAGAGAGGATCTTGGAGGAACCTGTCTTATTTAAACCTCAGACATTTCGTTTGGTTTGCTCTTTGTTGTTGAAGTGTGCGGTGTCACCATGCCTAGATCATAAGAGCTCTCTGAGGCCTTCAGAAAGAAGGTTATAGATGCCTACGAGTCTGGGAAGGGATTTAAAAAGATCTCCAACCAATTTGAAATCAATCATTCGACTGTCCGGAAGATCATCTACAAGTGGAGAAGATTCCAAACAACTGCCAACTTGTTCAGGCCAGGCCACCCCAGCAAGTTCAGCCCGAGAGCAGACTGCAAGATGCTGAAAGAAGTCTCTAAGAACCCCAGAAAGTCATCACGGGACCTACAGGTAGCTCTTGCCACTGTTGATGTCAAAGTGCACGAGTCTACCATTAGAAAGAGGCTGCACAAATTTGATCTGCATGGGAGGTGTGCCAGGAGGAAACCTTTGCTGTCCAGAAAGAACACCCTCTTATGGTTAAACTGCCAAAATCAAGACTCTCTGCTCACCTTCACTCCTTCATTCCTCTTTTCTCCTGCCTCTGGAACAAACTCCCTCACTCTCTTCAATCCCACTCCACCCTCCAGGTCTTTAAAACAGCTGTTCACCACCATCTCTTATCTTCCCCCATCCAAAACCTTGATCTTTTCTATCCCCGCTAATTTCACCCCAATTCCACTTTTTTGAAATACCAACTTCTGTCCTGGAAGTCCTTGGTGTCCTTGTGTTTTATACTTCTCCCACCCCCCCCCCTTCCCACGCCTCCCCCCCCCCCCCCAAGCCCTCTCCCTCCCACACATCTCCCTGCTCTTAAATGTTGTATGCTCTCAAGTGTTTGTGTGCTTTCCCTTCTCTTGTCTTCCGCTCCCTATTTTTATATATTTTGTTTGTCTGATTGATTTGTTTGTGAAGTAAATGTCAGCTCTTTCACGAGCCTCGATTCAGTATACAAAAAAAAAAAAAAAACATCAGGGCAAGACGAAAGTTTGCCAATGAACACTGAGGCAAAGACCAGCACTTCTGGAACAATGTGCTCTGGACAGATGAGTCAAAGGTAGAGCTATTTGGCCACAGTACCAGAAGACATGTTTGGTGAAAACCAAAGACAGCATTTGACCACAAGAACCTGATACCAACTGTAAAGCATGGTGGTGGAAATATTATGGTTTGGGGCAGCTTTGCTGCATCAGGGCCTGGGCAGCTCACCATCATATAATCCACTATGAATTCTTCATTGTGAGGCCATCTGTTGGAAAGTTGAAGCTCAACCGAAGGTGGACCTTGCAACATGACAATGACCCTAAACATACCAGTAAATCCACCAAGGAATGGCTGAAAAGAAAGAAATGGAGGGTTCTGGAATGGCCAAGTCAAAGCCCAGATCTAAATCCCATCGAGATGTTGTGGGGGGATTTGAAACTAGCTGTGCATGCAAGAAACCCCTCAAACATCGCACAGCTGAAAGAATTCTGCATGGAGGAGTGGGCAAAAATTTCTCCCAGTCGATGTCAGAGACTGGTAGACAGTTATAAGAAACGCCTACTTGAGGTTGTTTCTGCCAAAGGGGGCAATACCACCTATTGGAGCCAAGGGTGTACTTACTTTTTCCACATGCGAAATTTGCATTTATGTTTATTTAAATTATACAATGGACTACAAAATGTAAATGTTTCATGATATTTGTTATATTATATCACCTTTATCTATCAATATTGTTGAAATGAAGATCAAATAGCTGTATGTTGAAATATGTTAAAAAAGTCAAAACTTTACATGGGGTGTACTTACCTTTTCACGTGACTGTATATCTGCTGGTATTTCATCTTGTATTTTTATTTCGCCTTTTTTGCAATCGTTGGGGCTGTATTCGTTGCTGTTTCGGTTTGGTGTGTGACATCTTCTATTCACACCCATTTGTGGAAGTTTTTTGCAAGGTGAGTGAGAGATACCTTTTCTGGCTTGTGTTTGCGCTTGTACACAATTTGTATTCAGTAGTCTGTTTAGCTTATCACGTACTCTGATAATTATACATTTTCTCTGTGCTGTTGATTGAGTTCCATCATCCCAGTATCCCCTTCTTTCCTTGGCAGGTACATTCTTGGGATGCACAGATTTTTGTAGGTGATTTTGTGGCTAGTGAGGAGGTTTCTTGTTTTGATATTTATTTTTTCGATATCCGCTTGTGGCTAATGTATTATTCAGCAGCTATACTGGAACACTGGTACTGCGAGCTGGTTTATGGCTTTGATTTTGTTATTTGGGGTGAGGTATGTTTTCAGGATCAGCCTTGTTCTATGTAGGTATTCTTTGGTAATTGTTTTGTGCCTTTTAATGCCAAATTTAGTGGTCCTCCTCTACTCCAAGGTATTTTTAACATACTTCATTGTCTAGCACCTGTACTCTTGTATCTACATAGATTTTTATATTGTCCATTTTTGTTGATCTACCTTGCACGAATGTGTACTTGGCACACTTATTTATGCCAAATTCCATTTGGAAGTTGTCGGAGAACCATTTCACTAATTCATTGTCCATTTTTGTTGATCTACCTTGCACGAATGTGTACTTGGCACACTTATTTATGCCAAATTCCATTTGGAAGTTGTCGGAGAACCATTTCACTAATTCCAGTTGTTCTGCCAATTTTTCGTCGTACGGTGCAAAGAGTTTTAAATCATCCATGTACAGTGGATTTGTCATCTTTGTTGTTTCTTTCGATATTCTTTAATTGGATGTTCGGGTGTATCCGTGACTTGCACATTAATGAGGTTACTTAGTGGGTCCAGAGCCAGGAAAAAACAGGAGGAGGGAGAGGCTATCTCCTATCTAAACAAGAGGAAGAGATCCCACATCATATCTTTGTCCCAGTTGAGCTGACCTCCTGGTATTTCAATCTTTTCTTCTGAGGGCTGCAGGGTTAGTGTGGTACTCTACAAATCCATGGCTTTCTCAATCAGCTTGATCATTTGGGGATTTACCTTGTACATTTGCATGCACGTTATCATCCCTGAATGTGGGACACTGCCAAAAGCTTTTTTATAGTCTATCTATGGTGTGGACACTTTGGTTCTTCTCATATTATAACTTTCAAGTATGCCCTCGTTTAGTAGTAGGTGTTCTATTGATCCATAACATCCTCTCTTGCATTCCTTCTGTTCTGCCTCTTGGCCTCCTTGGTGTGTTAAGTAGTGGCACATTGTTTCTGTGATGATCCCTGTTCAAAGTTTGTATGTTGTTGGGAGACAGGTTATTTGCTGGTATTTGTGGGGTAGTTGGGCCTCTTCAGATTTTTGGATGAGGAAGGCATTACCCTCTCTGAGCCATTCATCCATTTCCTGATCCCCTTGGATAAGCTTGTTGAAAGCTCGAGCGTAGTAAACGTGGATAGCATCAAATTGCTTTAACTTTAATCAGAAGGGATCCCATCTGGGCCATGGCTTTTGAAGTTTGGTGTGTGTGTGTGTGTCTGTGTGTGTGTGTGTGTGTGTGTGTGTGTGTGTGTGCCATGTTTTTGTGGAGTTCTGCTGGAACGTTCTGGTGTGGAATTTGATTCACCAAAATTATCATCATGATCTCCTGAGTTGATTAGGCTAATTAATGATGAAGTATATGGAAAAATCCCCATGTTTTAAGTGCATGCCATGTTAAGGTGTATAGAACAGCTTAATAGGCCTGCCACAGCATGGCTTTCCAATTACCAAATAAATAACAAAAAAATTAAAGCATTGTAACAAAGCATATATTGATTAGCACTAATAATATTAACAACAATAATAGTAGTAGCATCATTTGCCAATAATAAAAACGAATGTATAACACCCCCCCTACCCTACCCACACTCCACCCCCCCCCCCCCCCCCCCCTCCCCGCAACCCTCTCACTCTTGCCTTGGCCCAAGCACATCTGTGTTTGGTGAAGGACAAGCTAATTATCAAGCAGTACGGCAGGCAGGTATGCCACAAAGCAGTGAAGACCAATGAAAATTTGGTACAACAGACCAACGGGCCCACCCACTCGTGTTTTACTTAAATGATCACTTGCATTGGGATGATATGAGTGTAGATGGTAAACTGTCAGGAAATGTTCTTTGCAAAACTGTCAATGGATAAAATATACTGTTAGTTTTCATGAAGTTTCAAATGTTCCCTTCATTTAATCTTTATGGGGTGAACAATATCACTTTACAAACCTCGCACAATAAATACATTGTTATCATTATTATACAAAAAGGAAACCAATTGTTGAGCCACAATGTACATTAAAGCAAAGTCGGCAATATTTTCATTAGCCTGGGGTCCAGAACAGTCCCAGAGGTCCAAATGACTTTCAGGGAAAGATGCACAACAAGCCCACATGCTCCCAATTGTCGCTGCAATTCCAATTGCAAGAAGAGCTGAGGGGACTTGCAATTGATGTTAATTTTATCCTGTTCGGTCGTCAGCCTTGCAGCACAGCAGACCAACAACGTAAGGATGTAGCTAATCATGTTTCAAAAATGTAAACTGCTTTATTATGGTTTCCAGATCAAATGCCAATTGTCCACCAATACGTAAGCTCGTGGATACTTTGCTTCCAATTACTTTGAATGAAACATGTTGTTTGTTATCCAAGTACTGCATGCATATTATAATAGTTGCAATGAGTACAATCACATCATGAATCTAAGAAATACTGAAGAAAGATGAGAACTGTTCGGAGGTTATCAAACACGAAGAACACAAAATGTGTTGGAGTACGTAGAAAGGAAATGGACTTTTTATGGAGTTTTATTCTTTCCTCCATAGTTCTTGATCACAACATGTATGTTCTGCTGCTATGTATGTTATGCTGCTGATCCAGTACTCCTATTTATTTGTACACTAGTTTGGAATTTGCAGGTATCACCATACTGTGGCCTACTCTTTTATAAATACACCTTGGTATCTTTCACGTACACCAGCAAATCAGAGCAGGGACGACAGCCGTTTTACTGCCCGCTCCAAATGACGTCGAACTCCATGATGCAAAAAAGGACGAGAAGCAGACTTAACAATTCTTACCTATCTTCATCCCAACATACTGTAGGTGCCTGGCACACTCGCACATGGGGTGAATCACGCACCGGTTAGACTCGTACCGGTGGACGTGCGGATGCTCACTCGGCTCCGGCAGTTCCCGCTCGTGGTGTACGGTTCGATCCGGCAGACAGCACGAAGGAGGATCACACGGAGGATGACCCAGAACAGAGGACGACCCAGCACGAATGAAGAACCAGCTTGGAGGATGAAGGAGAAGGGCAGCATGGACGAATCAGCTCGTAGGACGTTCGGCTTGAAGGACGAACGAGGAGAGAGAGAGCTCGAAGAATGATCGGCATTCTCCATCGGGTGGAATCCCCTTCTAGAAGGTTCCACGGCCTCCCATTGGCCGAGGTTGGTCATGTGCGGTCATTCCCCCCCACCTCCTTCTGGAAGGTTCCACGACCTACGATTGGTCGCTTGTTGGTCACGTGCGGTCGTTCATTTCAACATCGTTCATTTCATCAGGATGATAGTTTGCAGTCACTCAAGGATTCAAGCCCAGTTACTTAATGTATCAGTTTACTTATTACTGTATCTTTGTAGCCATGAAAAACACCACCCATATTACGTGCATTTATTGGGCAAATACGGCTTTTTAGAGATATGGTGTATTAAAAAAGGGCAAGCTACATTTAACATTCAATATGAAGTAAGACACAATTAGGATGAACGTGACACTAGTTGTGAAGATTTAAAAGTGTTGATTTCCCTCATTCAAATTAAACAAGTATTTTATCATCTAAATGCATATAAGTTGACTTTTTATGTCTGTTTCTTTTTTATTACTGATTTGGTATGCACCACGACAGAGGAAACCGCGTGTTCACATATGGTTTTGTGGACATCATTTAGAGCAAAGACGAACCATAATTATATCTTTTTCATGCTGCTTGTGGCAGCTTTTTTTCATATGCATGATAATTTTTTGCCTCTTAGAATTATTTGCTGGGGGAAAGTAATGCATTGTGCAATATTGTCTTTTATTAAACCTGGTAGTAAATATTGATTTAGGGTTTAAAAGGCTTTCAGGGATCTCAGTATGTTGTTTGTACTTCAACCTTCCTGCTCATTTTGTAGACAGATGAGGCCTTAATGAATATGAATGTGATTTTGATGATTTTATTGTTTAGCCTTCCAGGTCGAGTTTGCAGGTTGAAACGTTTGCTTTAGACTCTTATCAGAATCTGATGGGGATGGGAACAGAATAAGGAAAGGATGTAGGGTATGCAAGTGTGTTCCTCATCCAACAAACAAGTCCTTTCTTGCTACTACCCAGTCAGATCTTTACCTCCGTCACTGAAGGTGGACGTAGGTTATGTTTTCACCCCTGTCTGTCTATTTGTCTGTCTGTGAGCAGGATATCTCAAAACATTATGGACAGATTTGGATGGAACTTGTTTGACAGGTTGGGTGTGTGACAACGACGAATTGATCAGATTTTAGTGAAGATCCAGATCCGTATGCAGATCTGAGAATGTTTTAAATGATTATTCAACTTTGAGACATCGGGCCAATAAAACGAAATATAGCCTGATATCTCGAAAAGTTATGGATGGATTTGAACGGAATTTGGTGTCCAGGTTGGGTATGTGACAAGGACGAATTTGTTCGATTTTGGTAAAGATGCAGATCCGGATCCTGATACTTACATTTTTTTATGATTATTCATCATTAAGAGATTGGGCCAAAAACGATACAGTATATAGCACGATATCTCAAAAAGTTGTGGACAGATTATGACAAAACTTGGTGGACAAGTTGGTTTGGTGACAAGAACAAGCTGATTAGATTTTTGTTCAGGTCCGAATCCAGATACGACCTATCGGTGGGATACAAAACATAAACTGTTCAGCCTGGCGGAGGTGTGCGCTCTACCAAGTGCCGATTTAGTGGTCTACTGTATTACGCAGTCTGTCTCTCTACTGTGGGCTTTCCTCATCTTTATATCTTAATGTTCTGCAGACCAAGTTGTATGAATGACTGACATCTCCCACCAGTTGTCCCAGACACATATTGTACTGGTCAATCATTGTAGGCTGATTCAGGACCTATCTGTCTCTTCTTATTTTTTTGTCATGGTTGTACAGCACCTCTGAGCTTATGGACATTATATATATATACACTACCGGTCAAAAGTTTTAGAACACCTCAATTTTTCCAATTTTTATTGAAATTTACGCAGTTTAATGTCCAATGAATAACCTGAAATGGTACAAAGGTAAGCAGTAAACTGCTCGAGGTTAAAAAAAAAAGTTTACGTTAGCAAAAACGGGAAAATAATGTAAATTGCAGTTATATTGTAAAAAAAAAGGCCTTCTTCAGGGAACAAGTAATGGGTTAACAACTTACAGCTGTTCTGCAGCAATGTAAGTAAATTAAGCCTTGAAAGTTGATGCAAACAATTCCTACAGGTGTCCCAACCTCTGCTGATTACTTGATTACAAACCCCCTGTCTGTATAAAAGCAGTATTGGAACAGACTGTTATTACACCCTCTGAAGCATTATTTGGACAATATTGCACTGCAGGAAGTAGTATATTGCTATCATAATGGTGATGTTACGTGGTCCCCTCGGTGAATACCTGGTCTCGGTGACCCCCGGACCGTGAGAGGAACTTCGCCAGAAAGCTGTATTAAATATGCGCTTTCGCCACGCAATCCATATGAATTTCACCCCAGGAGACAACTGACGTTCAAGGATATATTTCAATGGGAATGACCATACAATTGCAATGACACAACCACGGAGATTTTCCCCGAGCAATCAACCATATACAACCATCAACAATTCCCAATTCACAAGCACTTTCCTATGAGTAAGATGGCCATCTTATATACGTGTGTCCCGGTGAGTACTCACGACACCCTTTTGGTCTCGGTCCCGCACAATGTCTCTGGGCCCCTCTTGACCAAGATGATGGTCGCCGTCACCGCACTCGGGCGGTAGAACGAATCCCGGGTGGACGTGTTTCCACCGGGCAGGTATCGTACCAGGCACCGTGGCTGCAGCCCCTCGTGGCCACGCGAAGCGGATACGGTAAAGCACGCCAAACCCCACGCCGCTTGCAAGGCGCGTTAGGCCCCAACGTGCGACCCGCACGCGTCTGTTTGGACGGTGCCGCGAACGAGGCCAGACGCGGGGTCGAGGCACGGCCCCACGTCAACTTGCCGTCTCCACCGGGCAGGTACACGTCCCGGGGATTCCTCTCGCCAGACAGGCTTCGGATCGGAACGCCGCTTTTCCACGCAGCGCAAGGTCGATCCCACCTTTTGTCGGAGCGGGGCGAGAGAGAAGAATACTCGTCCTTTTTTCCTCGTGTCTTTTTCTCTTCCGTTTCCGGTCACTTCCGTTTCCGGCCACTCCCTCAGAAGGGCTCCTGACCCTCCAACCACAACAACTACACAACAACTTAATATACTACACACGGATAAGCAAAGACCTGAATGGCAATTCACATACATTCACATAAATATGTAACACTCCCCCCCTTCAAGAAAGAAAGTTTGAACCCAGCGAAAACTTTCGTTGCCGGCCAATTTGGAGAAACAAACCAGATAACTCAACCCTCTGACTTTGACCGTCAGTTTCTTGGGAATGAAGGTTAAGGGGTTGATCAAAGATCCAAAGTTTGGCAACTCGATAGCACTTTTCCGGGAGGCCAAGCCGAGTATTCACTACATGGATGCCTTTAGGAACGCGGAGTTCACGGTTAGTCCGTGCAGGAAAGTTCTCTACATGGGCGCCTTGAGGAACGTGGAGTTCACGGTTAGTCCGTGCATGAAAGTTCACTACATGGACGCCTTTAGGAACGGCGTTCACGGTTAATTCGTGTAGGAATCTTGGCTCGGCGGCTCCGCCGCCTTCAGTGCTTCAACTTCTCAGAACTTCCCTAATACTTATGGTGGGACCACTTGTCCCTGTAGTCCCCTGAATAGCGGTCTCCTTCTCGGCCACTACTTTGACAATCCTTCCTTCGGGAGCTGCTGTAACTCAGGGAGCCTCCATAATAATATTGATTGCGGCCACCACCAAAACTACCGCCCAGTTGTCCTCTCCTGTAGACCTCTCGACGCCTACGAAATGTCTTCCCTACTGTTATGGTCCGACCCTCCAAATCCTTGCCATTCCAATTCTTCTCTGCCTCTCTGGCGTCTTTTGTGCTGGCAAACGTGACAAAGCCGAACCCTCTTGACTGTTGCGTTTCCCAGTCTCTTACCAACCGCACTTCCACCAGCGGCCCATATCTGTTGAAGACAGAGGTCAGAACTTCTTCCTCTGTTTTGAAGTTCAGTCCCCCTACAAATAACTTGGCACTTTTGTCGCCATCCCGAGCTGGTGTGGTGTTATTTTCCCTGCTGGGCTCTTTACCAACCCTCTGGTTACCATAAACTTGACCCCCGGCCAAATCATTCCCGATAACCACAGATACACCCTCTACAGGAAGCGTGGCTTGTAAACCGACGGTGACCGGTCCTGACACCAAATCGGACTCCAACTGGATGACCTGAAGGGGAGCACTAACACCGCCCCCGATCCCCTGTAAACGCACACTAGCCCCCGTTGCCGTCTCCTCGGACCATGGCAAAATGCCTTCAAGCATTAAAGATTGATGGGCCCCTGTGTCCCTCAATATCCTAACCGGTCTTCGGTTAGTCGAGGCTCCATCCAGTGACACAAACCCCTCTGAAATAAATGGTTGGTAACCCTTTTGATGGCGATTTCTTACGCTAGCCATCGCATTCGGAGTTGTAATAGTCGGACTCCGCTCTGGGTTGTCCCTTTTCATGAGGTAACAACTGGACATCAAGTGTCCAGGTTTCTTGCAAAACGCGCAAGTAGGCCCGGAGGAAAAACTCGGGGTCTGCCTCGGGCCCCCCGAACTATAAGTTTGTCTTGGGCCCGCATCCCTCTGATTTCGAACCGGTGGGGTATCATAGTTGTCCCCATAATCATCTCGAGGCCGCCGCCATGTATGGTCGTTCTCCGCACCTGCTGTTCCCCACCTCCCCTGTGGAGATCTAGGCGAGGAGTTAGGTTCGTGGACCCCTATTCGGTGGGTTAAGGCATAATCATCTGCCATGGTGGCTGCGTCCCACAATTTCGGTACTTTCTTTTCCTGCAGGTACACTTTGATGTCCTCGTGGACACACTGCTGGAATTCCTCCACCAGGATCAAGTCCCGCAATGTTTCGAAGTCTTTCCCGACTCCTTTTGACTCACACCACCGATCAAACATGTTTTCTTTCACTCTGGCAAACTCCACATGGGTCTCACTCTCCCTCTTCCTGGCATTCCTGAATTTTTGCCTCTAAGCTTCCGGAACCAACTCATAGGCTTTGAGGATGTGCTTCTTCAGTACCTCATAATCTGCACATTGGTCCATTGGTAGCGCCGAATAAATTTCCTGAGCTTTCCCCACCAGCACACTTTGCACGAGTATGGTCCATGCCTCCTCCGGCCAGTTTAATTGTCGAGCCACTTTCTCAAAGTGTGGAAAAAATTTCGCGACTTCTTTTTCACTGAACGGTGGAACCAGCCTCACATGTCTGCCCACATCCCAGGTTTTCTGGTTAGGTGTCGACCCCGTCAGCAAGGGTGGTGCCTCTCCCCGTTCTCTCATTAACTCCAGCTCCTTGAATTTGATTTCTTGCTGAAGCTCCATGTCACGTTCCTTTAATTCCCTTTCCGCTTTTCTCTCCTCTGCTTCGAGGTCCCTTGCAGCTCTCCTTTCCTCTGCTTGTTCCTTTTCTCTTCTTTCCTGGAGTTCTCTTTCCACTCTCCTTTCCTCGGTTCTTTCTTGTGCTGTTTTCTCTTCCAACCTTTCCTGGAGTTCTCGTTCCACTCTCCTTTCCTCTGCTTTTTTGTCTTCTAACCTTTCCTGGAGTTCTCGTTCCACTCTCCTTTCCTCTGCTTGTTTCTCTTCTCTCCTCGCTTCTGCTTTCCTTTCTTCTTCTTTTAACCTTTCCTGGAGTTCTCGTTCCACTCTCCTTTCCTCCGCTTGTTTCTCTTCCCTCCTCTCTTCTGCTTTCCTTTCTTCTTCTGCTCTTTCCTTTTCTGCTTTCCTTTATTCTTCTGCTCTTTCCTTTTCTGCTTTCCTTTCTTCTTCTGCTCTTTCCTTTTCTGCTTTCCTTTCTTCTTCTTTAATCCGTTCCTGGCTCCGTAATTGCAACTCCAGTTTCCGGAGCTCAACGTCTTCTGGTTCTTCGGGTAGCCACTCCCAGGCTAACTCGTCCCATGTTCCTAATCCCACCATAGATTGTATCACCGTGGCCTGCAACTCTGCCTTCCTCAAATTAGTTCGGACCTCCAAGTTAAAATGTTTGGCCAATTTCAAGAGGTCCGACTTTAGCAACGCTCGGAACTGTGCCTCACTCGGGGTTACCCCAAAGTTCTGTGCCACAAACGCCATGGTGCCTATCGTTAACACCTGTTAACCTTCACCCAAGACTTTACCCCAATTTCTCAAAAAAAAAATTACCAATTAATAATTAATTAATAATTTTTAATTAATAAAAAATTATTATTTTATTATTTTATACAATTTTAAATCCCGGACGTAGACCCAATTGCGAAACCGCAAATCGTAATTTGGACGAGCCCCCAATTCTGTTACGTGGTCCCCTCGGTGAATACCTGGTCTCGGTGACCCCCGGACCGTGAGAGGAACTTCGCCAGAAAGCTGTATTAAATATGCGCTTTCGCCACGCAATCCATATGAATTTCACCCCAGGAGACAACTGACGTTCAAGGATATATTTCAATGGGAATGACCATACAATTGCAATGACACAACCACGGAGATTTTCCCCGAGCAATCAACCATATACAACCATCAACAATTCCCAATTCACAAGCACTTTCCTATGAGTAAGATGGCCATCTTATATACGTGTGTCCCGGTGAGTACTCACGACACCCTTTTGGTCTCGGTCCCGCACAATCTCTCTGGGCCCCTCTTGACCAAGATGATGGTCGCCGTCACCGCACTCGGGCGGTAGAACGAATCCCGGGTGGACGTGTTTCCACCGGGCAGGTATCGTACCAGGCACCGTGGCTGCAGCCCCTCGTGGCCACGCGAAGCGGATACGGTAAAGCACGCCAAACCCCACGCCGCTTGCAAGGCGCGTTAGGCCCCAACGTGCGACCCGCACGCGTCTGTTTGGACGGTGCCGCGAACGAGGCCAGACGCGGGGTCGAGGCACGGCCCCACGTCAACTTGCCGTCTCCACCGGGCAGGTACACGTCCCGGGGATTCCTCTCGCCAGACAGGCTTCGGATCGGAACGCCGCTTTTCCACGCAGCGCAAGGTCGATCCCACCTTTTGTCGGAGCGGGGCGAGAGAGAAGAATACTCGTCCTTTTTTCCTCGTGTCTTTTTCTCTTCCGTTTCCGGTCACTTCCGTTTCCGGCCACTCCCTCAGAAGGGCTCCTGACCCTCCAACCACAACAACTACACAACAACTTAATATACTACACACGGATAAGCAAAGACCTGAATGGCAATTCACATACATTCACATAAATATGTAACAGTGAGAAAAAGGCAATTAACAAAGGAAGACAGACAGACCATTATAACCCTTAAAAGTGCAGGTCTTTCCTTTAGAGAAATTGCAAAGAAAGCCAAGGTGTCAGTGAGTACAGTTTCCTACATCATCAAAAGGCACTTGGAAACTGGAGGAAACTCTGACAGGAAGAGGTCTGGCAGACCCAAAGCCACAACAGAATCAGAAGACAAGTTTCTAAGAGTCAACAGCTTGCGTGATAGGCAGCTCACAGGACAACAGCTTCAAGCACAGCTTAACACTGGTCGAAGTAAGCAAGTCTCAGTTTCAACTGTGAAGAGATGAAGTTGAGCTGCAGGTTTGACAGGTCGAGTGGCAGTAAAAAAAAAGCCATTGCTGAGATGGCAAAATAAGGAAAAGAGGCTTGCCTGGGCCATGAAGCACTGCCAGTGGACTACTGAAGACTGGAAGAAGGTCTTATTGACCGATGAATCAAAATTTGAAATCTTTGGTTCATCACGCAGGGTTTTTGTACGCCGTCGAGTAGGCGAAAGGATGGTTCCTCATTGTGTGACACCAACTGTCAAACATGGAGGAGGAAGCGTGATGGTCTGGGGCTCTTTTGCTGGATCCAGAGTCGGCGACTTGCACAGAGTGACTGGCACCCTCAACCAGAAGGGCTACCACAGCATTTTGCAGTCTCATGCAATACCCTCTGGTATACGCCTAGTTGGTCTGGGGTTCATCCTGCAGCAAGATAATGACCCTAAACACACCTCCAGGCTATGTCAAAACTACCTTCGAGGAAAAGAACAAGACGGTAGGCTTCAGATCATGGAATGGCCAGCACAGTCTCCCGACTTAAACCCCATCGACCTGGTTTGAGATGAACTGGACAGAAGGGTGAAAGCAAAGCAACCTACAAGTGCAACACATTTGTGGGAACGTCTGCAACAGTGTTGGGAAGAACTTCCCGAACAATATTTGATTTCCATTGTAGAAAGATAGCCACGAGTGTGTTCGGCGGTTATATCTGCAAAAGGTGGTTACTTTTCTGAGTGAAAAATTTAAATTAAATTTTGTTAAACAAAATGATTCTATGATTTCTTTTTTATCTCCAATTGTTTATTTGTTCTATGCTTAATTTCAGAGTACATTGAGACATTAAACTGCGTAAATTTCAATAAAAACTGGAAAAATTGAGGTGTTCTAAAACTTTTGACCGGTAGTGTACATATATACAGTGCGTATCAGAAAAAAGGTAATCAGAATTCAAGGGGTTAATATGCAAAGGTTATTTAGTTTGACAATTTACATGTGGTTTACTAATTAAGAGGAGATCCTCAGCTTTTCATTGATGCCTTCCATGCATCATTGCTGTCACACATGACCGAGTACATGTTCATTGAAAATGACAAGTTCAAATCGCATTTTTACAAGTTTGGCTAATCGGTGCAAGTCAGGATAATTGGTGCAAAATGAACGTCAGATGTGAACTTTTCTCAGGAATGATTGGCCTTTATGCACCCACACCTTCAACATGTCCACCTCCCCTTTCAACACAAAGCTTACAGCGGCGGAGCATGCCCTAAACTGCTCGTCTCACCATAGCCGTGTCATTGCGCAAAGCATCCACTTCATGTCGAATACGGCCCTGCAATTCGTCAAGATCACGGGGAGAAGTTACGAACACCTTGTTCTTTAAATGTCCCCAAAGGAAATAATCACATGGTGTGAGGTCAGGTGATCTTGGCGGCCATTCCACTGCATGGTTGAGAGCGCGGTCTCCAAAGAGTTCCCTCAGTCGATCTCGGACAGCGATACGACGATGTGCTGGGGCGCCATCTTGGGCCCACCAGAGATATCTGAAGACACCACGAACCTGCCGCTCAAAGTTCTCCTCCAGCTGCGGTAAAACTTCATCATTGATCCCCTGCAGATACCTGTTACCATTGATATTCCTTTGAAAGAAAAATGGTCCGATCACCTGAGCACTTTTTTTTTTTTTTTTTTTTGCATACAAGATCGAGGCCATGAAAGAGCTAACATTAATAACACAAAAAGTCAAACCGACACATAAAACACAAAAAATAAGGGGAGCGGTAGACAAGATGGGGAGAGAGGGGGAAGGACACAAACACAACATTTGAGAGCAGGGACATCGGGAGAAATGTGGGAGGGGGAGAGCTTGGGGGGGAGGTGGGAGAGGTATAAAACATATGAACACTGCAAGGACTTCCATGAAAGAAGTTGGAATTTCAAAAAAAAAAGATAAAAAAAGTGTATCTGGGGTGAATTAGCAGGGGTAGAAAAGATCAAGGTTTTGGATGGGGGAAGATGAGAGATGGTGGTGAACAGCTGTTTTAAAGACCTGGAGGGAGGGGTGGGATTGAAGGGAGTGGGGGAGTTTGTTCCAGAGGCGGGAGAAAAGGGGAATGAAAGAGTGAAGGTGAGCAGAGAGCCTAGATTTTGGCAGTTTAACCATAAGAGGGTTGCAGGCAGATCTTGTGCGACCTGAAGGAATATTGGGGGGACAGAGCACAGAGAGAGCTGGGGGAGCAAGGCCGGAGAGGGGTCGGTAGAAGACAGAAAGACCACCTACCTGCCTGTGGTGAGTGAGTGAAAAGCCCTCGGAGTTAACTTCATCGCAGGAGATTCCAATGATTCTGAAAGCTTTGGTTTCAACAGCGTGAAGCCGAGCTAGGTGTGAGGCAGGAGCACCAGCCCAGAGGGGGGAACAGTATTCCATTGAGCTGCGGATGAAAGCCTTGTATGTGGTGAGGAGCTCAGGTGTGCCAAGGAAGGACTTCGCACAACGGAGGATGCCCAGTCGGCGACTGGCTTTGGAGGCCAGCTTGGAAATGTGGTTTTCCCAAGAAAGATCATGGCAGATAGTGAGACCCAAAAGCTTGAGCGACAGAACTTCTTGGAGAGGATTGTTGAGAAAGTAGATGGGAGGGTTTTCCAGTCGGTCCTTTCGGAGAGACATTGTAAGAGTGTGAGATTTGTCGGGATTGAAAGACATGTTCCACTTGTTTGACCAGTCTGTGATTTTGTCCATGTGCCTGTGTGTGACATGTGTGATTTTGTCCATTTTGTCCATGAGGCTGCAGACTGCCGATCTGAGGGATGAGGAATGGAGCGGCAGATAGTGGAGTCTTCAGCAAAGAGATAGAGAGGATTTTCCAGAGACTCGGAGAGATCATTGATGAAGACCAGAAATAGCACATGGCCCAGAACACTACCTTGGGGAACTCCAGCCAGAACAGGAAGGGGAGATGAGAGAAATCCATTCAGGGCCACACGTTGCCTACGACCAGAGAGGAAGTCCGCAAGCCATGAGTGGAGATTTCCATGGATACCATAGGAGGAGAGTTTGGTGAGTTTGGTGAGCAGTTCTGGGTGCCAGACCGTATCGAAGGCATGTGATATGTCAAGTGAGACAGCTCTGATTTCCTGTTTGGCATTGAGGACCTCCATCCATTGTTGAGACAGCAGAAGCAACATCTCCAGAGTAGAATGACCTGGTCTGAATCCAAATTGATGATCAGAGATCAAGCCATTGGAGAAGAGGAAGGATTTGATATCCGAAGCAATGATGGATTCCATGACTTTGCTGATAATTGGAAGCAGGCTGATTGGTCTGTAGTTGCAAGGATCTGTTTTTGCACCTTTTTTGTGTAAAGCGGTAATGTTTGCTGATTTCCAAGATGCTGGCAGATGACCTTGAGCAAAAGAGAGGGTGAAAAGAACAGAGAGAGGGTGAGATAGAGCGGCAGAGCAGGATTTTAGGACCCTTGGGCTGATGCCGTCTGGTTCAGTTGCAGAATCAGAGTCGAGGTTTGACAAAAACTTCTCCACCTTGTCAGGAGAGAAGGACACAGAGTCCAGGAGCAGTTGGTTTCGACTGGGAAAGGTGGGAACAGAGAGAGATGGGTTTGGGGCAGAATATTTTGAGGCAAACACAGAGTTGAGGCATTCGGCTTTGTCATGTGTGGTGTCAACTGTGTAGCCATTTGAGGTAAGGGAGGGGATGGAGGGGGAACAAACTCTACAGTTTCATCACACCAGAAACGGATTTGACCAGACGCCACCAGGATTTGGAGGAAGGAGACAGGTTTGAGAGTTCAATCTTGAGTGTGGAGAGATAGTGCTTCCTGGCACTCCTGAGGGTAGACACACACTTGTTTCGAGCTTGGTGGAATGGTGGAAGGAACTGAGATTGCCTTCAGTTGGATTTGCCTTCCAAGAGGCAAAGGCAAGTTGTTTCAGGGCAACTGCCTCACCACAAGATTCAGTGTACCATGGACGGGAGGAAGGGTAAGACAACTGAAGACGAGATGGGATAAATCTGTGCACGAGAGAGAGCAGTTTGCTTTGGAAGAATTCCCAGGAAGAATTGATGTCAGAGGCAGTAGAGATGGGAGACCAGTCCAAGTGATTGATGGCTGCTTGCAGCCCGTGCCAGTCAGCCTGAGTGAAATGCCAGACTCGTCGGCGCTGAGGAGGCTCTCGGAGAATGGCCAGAGAGATGTTCACTTTAACCAGCACATGATCAGAAGAACCGATTGGAGCAGAAGAGCAGCAGACATTTGCAGGGAAGGTAGTCATAACCAAGTCCAGAAGAGAAGATAATCCATTGACTGAGATCTGGGTCGGGAAATTGACAGATTGTGTTAGTCCCAATGAGTCGCAGAATTCCTTTGCTGAGGTGCCATGGCTGGTGAGAGATGAGCCCACACCCAGCCAGCTGGCATGATGACAGTTGAAGTCACCACATATGTGGAAGAGAGAGTTTGGATGAGTTGATAGAAGTTGGTCCATGTTGTCCGACAACGAAATGTAAATGGAGTCATCACTGTTTGGAGGACGGTACAGAACACATATGAACAAAAGGTGGGAGCGGAGAGGAAGCCGTAGCCAGAGGTACTCCTGGGGGTGGGGTGGAGAGAGGGCAGTGCAGGGAGAGTGAGGAAGAGAGTTTTTGTTAAAGATAGCCACCCCACCACCAGGACGAGGCTCAGGTCTATCGTACCGGAGGAGGGAGTAACCAGGAAGTGATATTAAGGAATCAGAGACATCTTGAAGGAGGAAAGTTTATGTTAAGCAGATCAAGTCTGGATTGTCAGAAGCAACCTGAATGGAGAGATCAATCAGGTTTGAGCGAATGCCCCGGATGTTTGAGGTCCATACCGTTAATGAGGAGAGAGGGGGAGCATCGGGTGCAGGACAGGGGAGGGGAGGGGAGGGGTAGGGTCAGATGAAGGATGAGAGGGGGAGGTAGGAAGAGCAGTTGATAGTGTGTCAGAGATTACAGAAGACTTACAAGAAAGGGACGGATGAGGAGGACGAAAGTTTTGATGGTGATGGGATGGGGCACAGTGAGGGGTTGTTTGAGGGGGGGGGGCAGCGGAAAGTAGAAGGTTGGGGGAGGTGGAGGTATGAGATAGAAGGGAGACGAAGTGGGGAGGAGGCAGCTTTGAGAAGGAGGTGGGAGGAGGGAGAATTTGGGAGGGATGGTTGGGGGGGAGATTTGAAGGGGAGGGGTTGGGGGGGGGGAGTTTTGAATGGGAGGGGCAAGGGGGGAGTTTAGGAGGGGAAGGGCAAGGGGGGAGTTTAGGAGGGGAGGGGCAAGGAGGGAGTTTAGGATGGGAGGGGCAAGGGGGGATATTTGGAGGGGAGGGGCAAGGGGGGAGATTTGGATGGGAGGGGCAAGGGGGGAGTTTAGGAGGGGAGGGGCAAGGGGGGAGTTTAGGAGGGGAGGGGCAAGGGGGGAGATTTGGAGGGGAAGGGCAAGGAGGGGGTTAGAAAGTGGATGATTAATGAAAGATGAACATTTATAACAAATTGGGTTTGTTGTGATTTTCAAGTTAGCGATCCGTTTAAGAACGATGGAGGAGGGGTGGAATGAATGAGAATTTAGAGCATGTAGTGAGAAAGAATTATAAGAGATTGAATATTTTTTTGAAATGGAATGAGTTGAAGAGGAAATTGAAAGGAGCCTTTTAAATAGGAAGAAAAACAGCGTGTTGTAATATACGACTGAATAAAACATTCCAGGGGAAAGTTTAAACATATTTAAACAGAACCGTGAAGAACAATCTTATATTCACAAAAATACCAATGGGGAGAGGGAGCCTAGAGGGACAACCACGAGTCACTTGAACAGGGCAAAAGGTGGAAGGCAGGGCGATAATGGGGGCGGGGCGGGACAGCGCACATGGACAGAGGCAAAAGCACACGATGGGACAAAAGCACACGAGGAGAAAAGGAAATAAAAGTTTTTTTGGGGGGGTGGGTGGGGGTTACAACGTTAGACAAAGAGTAGATGTTCGGTGAAGTTTGGGGGAGAAGGGAAAATCAAAAAACCTAGCAAACCCAGCGAAGGAAGAAACAAACTTTGACGGGGGAAGCCTGAGGCTGCAAGGCCTCACACGCGGCACGGCAAACAGAAACGAATAATTTATGAAAGATAAACACCGAGAAACTTCCAAGGGACACACTATAGGTTCACACACCGAAAGATAAAATACAGTTTTGACAAAATACAATTGTGAACAGACTTAACTTTGAAAACGTGGAAACCGTGTGGAGCTTCGAAAATCCGTGACGGCCTCTCCAGATCTCGCGAGAGGTTGGGAACTCAAAAGACCCCGAAGACCCACTTCCACAAAGTCCCAACCAAACAGTCCACTTTTGTCGATTCATGTTGGTGTCAAAATTAAATTCCGGGGGTTGTCCTGTCGGTGCATATTCAAGAACATTATGGGTATTGACCTTGCCGTCCATGGCGAAAGCAGCTTCGTCGCCGATAATGAGATACCGCAGGAAATTGACATCTGCTTCGCAACGTGCTATCAACCATCTGGCAATCACCAGCCTCTTGGCAAAATCCCCTGGCAAAAGTTAATGCCGGATGTGAATCCGATATGGATGTTGGTGGAGGTCCAGTCTTGTGATTCGGTTGAATGTTCCCAAAGGCAATCCCGTCCCATTTCAAAAATGCGCTGGTATCCCGAGGATGCTCCAAAACTTGCTGCCTTACTGCTGCAATGTTCATTTCCGATCGCCCAGTGCGCCTCCTACCAGAATTCTCCTTGTTGTGGTTGAGGCTAGTGCCATGCTCTTGGTATTTTCTAACATTCGCCCAGATGGTTTTGGCTGCTGGAGGCTCCTGTTCTGGGAAACGTTCCCTGAACGCATCACGAGTTCGCTGCAAACTTCCAGTTTGGTGAAAGGTTGTAACCACGGAGGGCCGCTGTTCAGTCGTAAGTTGAACCATCTTTTCAATGACTCAGACTGTCTCTAAACCCATACACTGTAGGCCCATCTTAAATACCCATCTTAAACAAAGGACGACACAACCGACGATTACCAGACCAGCTTAACAATTTTACATAATCAACTTGGCAGTCGACAAGTAATGCGTCCATTATAAAACTGTCTTGCACCGATTAGCCAAACTTGTAAAAATGCGATTTGAACTTGTCATTTTCAATGAACATGTACTCGGTCATGTGTGACAGCAATGATGCATGAAAGGCATCAATGAAAAGCTGAGGATCTCCTCTTAATTAGTAAACCACATGTAAATTGTCAAACTAAATAACCTTTGCATATTAACCCCTTGAATTCGGTTTACCTTTTTTTTGATACTCACTGTATATATACATATCTTCTTCTTATTAATAATAGAGCAAACGTATATGGTTATGTCGCGATGTTTGTCGCTATGTTTATATGCGACGAAAACGTCTTCTTCTTCTTCATCAAATAAAATTAACACCCTCTTAATTAACCATCTTAATTGCGTTAGGACTGCTGAGACCCCTCAGACCTTTGACGACCCTTTAATTCCCCCAAGACCCTTCAGACCACCAAGACCCCTGAAGACCAAAAATACCCTGAAGACCCCCAATGACCCCAAAAACCCAAAACAACCCGAAGACCCAAAACACCCAGAAGACCCAAAACACCCCGAAGACCCAAACCACCCCGAAGACCCAAACCACCCCGAAGACCCACAACACCCAGAAGACCCAAAACATCCCGAAGACTCAAAACACTCCGAAGACCCAAAACACCCCGAAGATCCAAAACACCCCGAAGACCCAAAACACCCCAAAGACCCAAAACACCCCAAAGACCCAAAACACCCCAAAGACCCAAAACACCCCAAAGACCCAAAACACCATGAAGACCCAAAATACCCTGAAGACCCCCATAGACCCCGAAGACCCAAAATACCCTGAAGACCCCCAATGACCCCAAAAACCCAAAACACCCCGAAGACCCAAAACACCCAGAAGACCCAAAACACCCAGAAGACCAAAAACACCCAGAAGACCAAAAACACCCCAAAGACCCAAACCCCCCCCCCCCCCCCGAAGACCCAAAACACCCTGAAGACCCAAAACACCCAAAAGACCCAAAACACCCCAAAGATCCAAAACACCACGAAGACCCAAAACACCCCGAAAACCCAAAACACCCTGAAGATCAAAACGACCCCAAAGACCAAAAAGACACAAATACCATTAAAGACCAAGAAGAACTATAAGACCCAAAAGCCCCTGAAGATCTCGAAGACCAAAAATACACCGATGACCCTTAAGACCCAAAAGCCTCTGAAGTCACCAAAGACCCAAAAACCCTGAAGATCCAAAACACCTCAAAGACCCAAAATACCCTTAAAGGCCCAGAGGATCCAAAACACCCCGAAGACCCAAAACGCCCTGAAGACCAAAACGACCCCGAAGACCCTTAAGACCCCAAAGACCCAAAATACCCCAAAGACCCTTAAAGACCAAGAAGAACCAAAAGACCCTTAAGACCCAAAAGCCCCTGAAGATCCTGAAGACCCAAAATACACCGAAGACCCTTAAGATCCAAAAGCCTCTGAAGACACCAAAGACCCTGAAGACCCAAAACACCTCAAAGACCCAAAATACCCTTAAAGGCCCAGAGTATCCAAAAGACCCTGAAGACCCAAATGGCCCTGAAGATCCAAAACACCATGAAGACCCAAAAGACACCGAAATGGTCAAAGATGCCTACCCCTCTGAAACGACGTGTGGTGAGGCACACGCGCCGGAGTCACGGTAATATATTGTTATGGATCCGGGGGACGGCACTTCCGTTAGCAAGGGGGGGGGGGGGGTTAATCCCCTTGGCCTGTTAAGCTGGCCGTCTGACCGGTCCTGGGGGTATGACGTCACTTCCGGTCGATGGTAAGTAGGGTTGTAAGCCCAATTTGTCTTAACACCTAAGTACTACCACCGGCCGTAAGTGAGGAAATACTCCCACCCGGGCCGCAGCGTGATTGGATTGCGCCGAGCGAAGCGAGCTGCGACTCGGGCCGTTATCAAGAGACTAAACCCGACGATAAGGCGTTTGGCCAAAATCGCGCCACAGGTATTCAATCAGGGAAAACACTAAAGTGACCGGATGAGAGGAAAACCCGAAGAATAAGAAGGAACAGGTGTAATTTATTAATTATGTACAAAACCCAAGAAGAAGAAGAAACGAAAGTAATATACAGAACGAAGAAGAAGATACACAGGGCAGCCTTAAGCAGTCTTATATTATCAACGCCCAGGACAGACAAACAGACGTACACGAAAGGGAATGGCAGGCAGGAATGACTGGAAGAAGGAGAAGGGTCCGTGCAGGTGACAGGGTAGGACGGTCCGGGCCGGTGCGCAGCGTCGAAGGTGGCTCCAGTCCACACTCCCTCTCCTCGAGGCGAAACCCGGCGGCAGCTGCACGTATTCGTTCACGCAGTAGGGGCTTTTCGAAGCAGCTCGTCAGAGGGCTCCGTGCAGCTTCGTCTCTCTCAGCCAGACCCCACCAAGCGCCGTCTCCAACCCAAGTCGACTCTCTGAACCTTCTCACTCGCCTCTTAACCGTACCTTCTCACCCGACTCTCAACCGTACCTTCTCACCCAACTGTCCAAGCAGTCCCTTTCAGCCGCTTTTATCGTTCGTGTTGGAATCAAGCCGCCGGCTCTGATGATACGCCTACCGGTTGGCTCACCGCGGCGCTGGTTGGCCGGCAAAGGGCTCGCTGACTCCACCTCTGCCGATGCGTCGACGTGCCACACCTTGTTCTGGTGGCTCCGCCCCCTTCTTCCTCAGCTTGACCGTATGGCTAATGGCGGTTTGGGGCCAACAACCGAATCAAGGCAAGGGGCAGCGAACGCCGCCCGACTGTTACTTTGAAGCGCGGGTGAGGCGATTGGGGAAATTGAAAGGGGCCTATCTTATTTGATTAATGCAACGCAGATTCAACTATTGGGAACAGATCCTTAACTGAAACACATAATAATGAAATAACTACGGAGAGGTCCTATGGTTCGCTACGTGTTGTACATGGAATAACTAGGGTGCAATCTTTAACAAGCCAATTGATGGGGATATTTACAGGGGAACATTTATAAGGGATACATTTATAAGGGATACATTTACTAAAATTTACTCGTGAAGGTTCTGAAAACCGTAACAATATACATACATATATATATATATATATATATATATATATATATATATATATATATATATATATATATATATATATATTGTTACGGATCGCGGTTAGATGTTATTTCGACCAAGCGGTGGTGTATTACCGCGACCTAACAGTTATTCCCCGACTAGACCCCGATTCCACCCAGACGTTGACCAAATCGCGCTATGCTAAATCAATGATGGAAAGGACACAACGACTGGGATAGATGAAACGACGCAAGGGGTACAGTTCTCAAGACCTCCGGAGGAGGATATAATTACAGTGGTGGAGAAAAGGGGTAGATTACAAGGTAGTGAGGTAAAGACACAGAAGAGATAGGCACTTAATTACAGTCTTATCTTAGCCCAGACAGACCACAGACAAACGGAACAAGGCTGACTTACACAGGGATTGATGGCAGGGAAGGACAGGTAGTTCGATAGCACAAGGTGCACCTTGGCTCGGGGACAGGATCAAGCACGGTCCAAGAGATGCAGGGAGGCCTCACAGCGCTCGGAGGGTACGTCTTGCTTGCTCCAAGCTCAGCGCGCATCTGACGTCACCTCCCTCTTCCTGCGCATGCTCAGCGGGGAGTGACACGCCCTCGGCTGGTTGGCTCCGCCCCAGATGGGACCGGTCCGCCGCTTCCATTGGGTGCGGGGGTTACCGGGCTTCGCCCTTGACGAGGAGCTGACAGGGAGCCCCTATTTGGTAACCCCGTCGAGCACATGTTCGATGGCGGCTCGCTGGGAAGGCCTCATGCCCTCCCAACACCCCCTACCAACCAAGCCAGAGTGAGGACGCGCACTCCCTGTGCAGGCCGCCGCCGTTGCTGTTGTTGTTGTTGTTGTTGCTGAACCGTGAGGAAGAGCTGCGGGAAGGTATGGGGAGGTCCTAAACTTCCTAACGGTGCCATACAATCACATTCTGGTGCAACGAAGGGTCAGAATTAATGGAAACGAGTCCTTAACTGACATAGACTAAGAATAACTAGCAAGATGTCCTATAGTTGTCTTACATGAGATGCGGTGAACCTGGGCATGACATTTAATGGGGGAAATAGGGGGAGGTCGGGTCTACAGAGTGTTGTTTACAGAAAATGGGACTAGGGAATGGGGGATTGGGGATAGTTGGGAAGTATTGAGGAAATAGGGGAATATTTACAAGCGGATATGGATGGATGCAAATCCCATATCCGCAACAATATATATATATATATACAGTTGAAACCCTGCTATTCGTGGGAGATACGTTGCTGGAAAATTCGCAAATAGCGAAACCCACAATAGCGGGGTATTGTTTCAATGGAAAAAGGGGGATAGGTTCCCAAGTTGCGAATAGAGGGGACCAAACCGTGAACGGCGAGGCAAAATCCACGAATGGTGATGCAAATCCCGAGAATGTCGACTATAATCCGCAAAGGTCGATGAAAATCCGCAAATGAATGCCGTGCCATTGTTTCAATGGGGAAAAGGGAGACAGATAATTGCACTAATAGATACTGTGGAGTGTTTTCATTCTGTAAAGTAACTCGCAGGGATGACGTGTTATGCAGCTAGTGGGATATCACACGATCAATGTTTACCTGTGAACGGTGGAATATCACGTGAAGCTATTCACAGTGTGAATGACGTGATATCTCACGAATGCCGTGAAAACGCTGAACAAACTGCAGCAAATGCAGGAGGCAGATCATGATCGCGGCTCATAGAAGATGTTTCTTTTTGCGTATGTCGAGCTGCTTTATGCATGGCTGGTGAAAGATGGGTTTATAAATACCATATGTCAAGCGAACGGCTCGTGAAAAAAACCGCGAATTGCAGCACACTTTTCCGCGAATAGAGAAACAGGTCGCATTTTATCACCCGTGAATATGCAGAACCCAAGAATATCAGAACCGCGAATAGTGGGGTCTGACTGTATATACTGTACATACTTAAATTGATATGTGTGGGAAAATTACACGCCCAGACCAGGAATTGAACCCAGATCCTCTTGTGAATCATACCATTGCTCTGCCATATGCGCTATCTG